>NC_135349.1:24796667-25102554 GCF_023851605.1 Tamandua tetradactyla
CACTGAGGTTCTTTCTAAAATGGGAAGGCACAGGATGGTCTCTGCTGGCCTTCTCTCCACGCCTCTGGGTTCTAACAACTTTCCCCAGGGTGATTTCTTTCTGCATCTCCAAAGGCCTGAGCTGAGCTGCTTGGCCTATGCTGCGTTGCGCTCTCTCATTTAAACACCGGCCAGTTAACTCAGACATCATTCATTGCAGCATGCACGCCTCCTAGCCGACTGCAGATGTAATCAGCAACAAATGAGGTTCACGAACCATTGGCTCATGTCCACAGCAACAGAACTAGGTGCCTTCACCTGGCCAAGTTGATGACTGAATCTAACTACCACACCTGGTAACAGAGCTGCTTAGAAGTAGCTTTAGTTTAGAATCATTCTTATTAATAAACACGAAGGAACTTAATTATGGATTACAGTTTAGCACTTTTATAGTTGTAGAATTATGTTTTTATTGCTGTTATTAGATTTAATTTTAAATGTCATCTTGTAATAGAAGTATGTAAAGTGCTAATCCAAAAGCAAATGAAGATTTTAAATGCCTATAGTAGTTGTTTATTTTCTCTGTAAGATTCATAAATGTTAAACAAAACACATTACCTTTATTGAAGGTGATTAATGATTTATGAACAAGCTGGTTTGGCCAGGCATTATATGCAAACTTGACATACTACAGAATGCTTTGTTGTGCTTGTGAAATTCTCTTGTCTGACTTTACATTCCATGGTGATAACATGGTATTTATGGTATGGTATTAAAGTGAGTGAAAACGTCAAAAACAAAAGCTTTATGTGGCACATAATTTTTCATCTCCATCCCATCCACCCTAGTCTAAGCTATCTCCACTCTTGTTTGAACTGCAAAAGCTTTTCTTTATTTTTAATCCCAGGTGCAGAGGTTGAATTACTCATATTTCTCACTTCCTGGCACCTATCATCATTGGGTTCTGCACAGCTTCCCTGTTGTCTCATGTATTTATGCCCTTTCATCTCCTCTCTCCACTCTTTCCCCTTTCCCCATAGTGTGGGTATGTGTCCTTGGTAAAATGTGCACGTTCTTTAGTATGCAATTCTCCTTGAACTTTTTATTTTGAAATAATTTCAAACTTACAGGACAATTGCAAAAATAATACAAAACCCTTACAGAGAACTCCAACATACCCTCTGCCCAGATATACCAATATTGATATTTTGCCACATTTGCTGTATCATTCTATTATCCATGTATATATCCATCCATCTAGTCATCTGTCTATCCATATATTTTTCTATTTTCTAAACATTTGAGTAGGTTGTATACATCATGCTCCTTGGATGCCTCATTCTTCCATGTATGTTTCCTAAGAACAAAAATATTCATTTATATAAAACCACTTTAAGTACAGTTATCAAGATTAACATTTAATTGATATAAAGTTTATAGCCTATCTTCCAATTTTTTCAGATGTTCTAATAATGTCTTTTTCAGCCTTTTCTCCTCTGTTATTGGACCCAGCTCAAAATCATGTATGGCATTTAATTGTCATTATCTCTTTAGTTGTACTTTTTTTTAAATTGTGGAAACATCTATAAAACATAAACTTTCCTATCTCAGCCACTCCCAAGCATACCGTTTAGTGGGATTACACATTCACAATGTTGTGCCATCCTCTCCACCATCCACTACCAGAATTTTTCTTTCACCCCAAATAGGAATCTTAAACCCATTAGCCTAAGTGTGTATATATAAAATATATATATATATTTTTTATATACATAAAATAAAAAATATATGTCTACATAAAAAATATATATGTCTACATTATATATATATATATATATATTTTTTTTTTTTTTTTTTTTTTTTTTTTTTTTTGCATGGGCAGGCTCTGGGAATTGAACCCGGGTCTCTGACATGGCAGGTGAGAATTCTGCCACTGAGCCACCATTGCACTGCCCTCCATATATTTTAATTTCTCTAAATGATACTGCTATAAACAGCATTTGCTAGACAGCAATGATGACAGCAGTTATTCATTCAGCACTACACCTTGAAGACCTGTCATTGTGCATATACCCAGCTTGTTACTTAGAACAACTGTGCATTATTTCATAATGAGTGCCCCCAATTGACTTATTTGGACCCATACTGATAGACCTCGAAATTGCCTCCATCTCCTGGCTACCACAAGAATGCTACAGTGAACGATCTTATGTAGGTCTCCTCGCAGCCTGTGCGAGGATTTCTCTGGGGTATATAACCAGGAGCAAAGCCCAGCAGTAGCCTCTCACAGTATCTCCCTTACCCATCCTGGCCCCTGTGTAATCGCTTCTGTGGAGAAGCGATTACACAATAATTACACAATAATCAGAGTGATCTTATTGTGTAATCAGATTACACAATAATCAGAGTGATCTTATTGAAATGAAAATGTGTTCCTGTCCCAGTACCACCGACCCTTCTCCACCTCCCTCTCCACCCCAGCCCCCCAGGTCTTCTTTAGGGGTCTCATAGCCACACTTTCCTCCTCCCATGGGGCATCTGCAAAGACCATCCAGAGCACCTTTCCCTCCCTCTATACCTCGATAACCACCTCCTCATCTTCATACCTTTCTGACTCGGTCTCATACCTCTATTATAATCTCTCATAACACCATGTAGACCTTCTGTAACTGTAATGGAAACACATGTCACAGTTTTACATTTGTTTTTGATATCATTTGATTAATGTTTATGCTCATTGCTGAATCTTTAGCACTTAGTCCAGTGTGTGGCACATAACCTAAATATCCGCTGAATGAAAGAACAAATGTTAGAAAGCATTTGTTCTTCCACCTTGTATAGGTAAGGTACTAAAATAATTTAACCTAGTGCATAAAAAATGTTTGGAAAGTATTACAATGGTTAAAAGGGATTTTCTGTGTTATTACTAATTAAATTTAAATAAGCAAAATATTCATATATTTGGACATTGTATAAATTCCTAAAAAATTTAACAGTATTCTCACTGTCAATATTATATCCTGATACTAATCTGTATAACATTAAGCAATGATATGGGGTTAATAATCATAGTTTTAGTTATTCTCTAAAAAGCTATAAATTAGAGAAACAGCCAAATTATCAGTTGCACTGCTCTGCTGTAATACATCTAGTGGAGCAGAGCAGGGCCTCTGTTATGTTTGAACATGAAACAGCTGTCTGATGATTTGTTTCTAAAGATAACTTCATTAAAAAATACTTATAAAGGTTAAAGCTTATATTGTAAACTTTGTTATCTTTAAATTCTGAGGTGCTGTACTCTTTAGGTAGCCCAGTAATTCCCTAGAACTCTTAATGTCTGTAGGACACCTAAAGCTCGTTCAGTCCACCAACTCTAAAAATTAGCATAAGTCCACACAGCAGCGTTTAAAAAAAACTAAAAGACATCAAACTCCAGTTAAAAATGTGATGAAACTAATCTGGTTAAAACCAAAATAAATCAATATACACGGTAAGAAATAATATTGTTTGTATGTTAAAGCTTTAACTTTTGTATGAGATAAAAGAAAAATAGTGAATTAAACAACCTAATTCAGCTTTATTTAATATGAAACCTAGAATAAGAACATCTTAATGTTATATACAAGTTAATGTTCTATACTCTGCATTTCAGAGTGTTTAGGTCAGAAAATGAAAAAGTGTCTGCAAGGTCCCTTGAGGGACTGAGAAAAATAAAATGATTAGGAATTTCCCAGATAAGCGAGCTTAACCTTTTTCTTAAGAAAAAGGGGCTCCCCAATTTAATAAGTCAAGGCCTCAATTTTAAGGCTTGCCCTTATGAAATTTATTTTTATAACAGTACACTAAACCTACTTAAAATTAGCACCTAAGAGTCACCTCCCAAAAATCTCTGCTGTTGCTCAAATGTGGTCTCTCTCTAAGCCAAGCTCTGAGCTTCCCCCCAATGTGGGACATAATTTCCAGGGGTATAAGCCTGGCACTGGCAGGGTAAAACACAGTGGGCCCTGGCATCGCAAAACATATCTAGTTCTGGCATCACAGAACATAACTAACCCTGGCACTTTGAAACATAAGCTCCAAGGATTAAACTGGCCCTGACATCATGGATGAACTGACCAAAAGGGAGAAAAGAAATAGAGTTTCAATGGCTAAGAAATTTCAAATCAAGTGAAGAGGTTATTCTGGAGGTTACTCTTATGCAAGTGTAACAGCATGTGCAAATTCATTTACACTTATGCAAGTGTAACAGCAAGTGCAAATTCATTTACACTTATCCAAGTATAACAGCAAGTGCAAATTCATTTACACTTATGCAAGTATAACAGCAAGTGCAAATTCATCTTGACTAGAAAACTTTCTCTCAGATTTTCATTCATTCTTCTCCACCCCTTTACAAGCTATTCTGCTCCCCCTCATTAGGCCCTAATTATCCTCATGTTAATTTTCCTCCTAGCCCTCTGCCTCTTCAATGTGTATCTAAGTTTGTTCACAGGTCAATATTAACCATAACCAAGCAACAAAACTCTGAGAACATACTCTTGCTACAATAGAAATTTGAAAACCTATGTCTGTCACAACAAGAACATTTCTACCAGTCTGTTCCAACTGAAGATGCCCAGAAACCCAATTAATGATGCCCCCATTTGGCTCAAAGGAATTTATCCCACCCCTGACCACCCACCCCCCACCCCGCTCCGCAGCTATGCCCTTTTGTTCACAGGAAGTAGCTTAGGAGAACACTATGTCCCTGCTCCCTCCAAAAATTGCTTCAAGCTGGGCTAGATCACCCCCCCCAAACCTAACCCCAGCTCCAGTCAATTTTATTAAAATAAAAAGGCAGGAATGTCAGGTCTCAGAAAAGGAACTTTACATGTAAAATGGACTCCATAACCCAAAGGCTTCTCAGTTTCTTCCTTAGCTTCTTTTCCCTCAGCTTCTTTTGCAGAGCCTGATGTTTGAGAGACAGAGCATAGTGTCAGAACCCCAACAGTCAATCAAATCATAAGTTAACAAGCCCCATCCAATCAAGGGATGATACCACCTAGTGGACACCCTCCCCTCTGGATCTTTAAAACGCAGCTCCCAGAACAAAGAACAGGAACCATTTTTCCTTCTTTCTGCTGGTTCCCCAGGCGGGAGCCATTTTCAGGCCCCTACCTGCTTTCTCCCTTTCACTTTCCCACCTGCCTTCTCCCACCTACTTTTTCCCAGTTCTCACCTTCAGTATACCTGTTAAGCTTTGAAGAAAAAAAGAACAAATGAAGGTGTTGTCTCTGCCCAGGGAAGGCCCACTGTGGGGGTAGCACCTTGGTGAGGTGACAGTTGTAATATTGGGTCCTCAGCTTTGCTGAGGACATTCCATTCCATCAGCAGCCTCTCAGGATAGACTTTACAGATGCAACTCATGACAGCCTGAAGTATAAACCAGGAGCCCTGCTTAGTCATACAGGGAGAATTTTAAACATGGAGCTGACCAGAACCCTCACTTTGCCTCTCACAGTCCCTTCCTGTGTGAAAGCCACAGCATTGCAAAGAAATCTGGGCCCTCCTTGCTCTCTCCTTAAATATTATGTCCTTAGAGAATCCCATCTGAAATCCTTTTCTAAAAAGTCCTAAAAAGTCACAGGGATCTTTACTGAAGGTCCCTTGAAGATACCACTCTTGAACTCAGGTCTCTTGTGTGGCGGGCAGGTGTTCTGCCACTGAACTACCTGTGCACCCCTGCCTAGCTTTTAACACCCTCAAGTAGAATTGTACCCCCTACATGCAATCCATGCCTTGGTTTGGCAGGGAATTGCTGACAACCCAAGTGCAAAAGGGAACATTCAATGCAATGTACATACAAAATTTTAGATGAATAAAGGAAACAAACTTACAAAATTACCTTAGTAAGATAATCCAATGCTCTGAACACAACAGAAACTCACAAGCTACCTGAAGATCCAAGCAGAAATGGCCCAGCCAAATGACCATTCAAAACACCAGAGGGGACATAGAACTTGGAACAACTAATCAAGGATATTTATAAAGAAATAAAGTATACCAGAAAGTCATTAGAAGGGCATAAAGAAGAATTTGGAAGATTAAATAGAAAAAAATGGCAGATCTCACATAGACGAAAGATAGAGTAGACAAATTAGAAATATACTAGAGACAACATGATAGATTTGAAGAAGCAGAAGGAAAAATAAGTGAGCTAGAAGACAGAACAATTGACCTACAGCACACAAAAGAACAAATGGCAAGAAAGATGGAAAGAATGGAACTGAATCTTAGAGAAATGATGGAAAACAACAGGCACACAGATATAAGAATCACTGGTATCCCAAAAGGAGAAGAGAAGATTAAAGGGCTGGGAAGGTCAGTTGAAGATACAATCTGGGGGGAATTCCCAACCCTTATAAAAGACATAAATATGGACATCAAAGAGGCCCAGTGGACCCCAAATAGAATATATCCAAATAGGCCTATTCCAAGACACATACTAATCAAATTGTCAAATATTGAATAGAAACAGAAGGAAGCATGAGAAAAGTAATCTACATACAAGGGAAGATGCATAAGACTGAATTCGAACTACTCAATAGGCAACATGGAATTAAGAAAGCAGTGGTGTGATACATTTAAGATCCTGAATGAGAAAGTCTTCTAGCCAAGAAATCTTTATCCAGCCAAGTTCTCCTTCAAAATCGAGGGAGAGATTAAAATCTTCAAAGACAAAAACGGAGAGAACTAGTCAACAAAAGACCTGCACTACAAGAAATACTGAAGGGAATCCTGTCAGCTGGAAAAAAAAAGACAGGGGAAGGAGGTCTGGAGGAGGGCAAAGAATTGAAGAGTACTGGTAAGGGTAATTTAAAGGATAAAAAGAGAGGGAGAAAAGAATATATACGTCTGACAAAAATTAAATGATACGATGGTAGATTCAATAACTGCTTTTACAGTAATAACTTTGAACATTAACAGACTAAATGCACCAATTTGAAAGTGAAATGGTGGAAAAAGATGTTCTATGCAAGCTGTAACCAAACAAAAGATAAAAAATATCAGATAAAATAAACTTTAAATATACAGACATCATAAGAAACAAAGAAGGCACTACATATTAATAAAAGGGACAATTCATCAAGAGGAAATAACATTATAAATTTTGCTCCCAATCCAGGAGCTCCAAAGTACAAGAGGCAAATATTAGCAAAACTGAAGGAGCTATAGATGTTTCAACAGTAATGAAGGAAGATTTCAATACATCACTCTCCACTATAGATAGAACAACCAGACAGAGGATCAACAAGGAAATAGCCTAAACAATGTGATAAACAAAATAGACCTAATAGGCATATATAGATCATTACACCAAAAAACACCAGGATATACATCCTTCTCTAGTACACATGGAGTGTTCTTCAGGATATATCATATGCTGGGTCACAAAATAAGTCTTTAGTTGAAAGTCTTACAAACTTCATAAGATTGAAATTATCCAAAGCACTTTGACCACAATGGAATGAAGCTGGAAATTGATAATCACCAAAGAACCAGAGTTTTCACAAATATATGGAGATTAAACAACACACCTTAAATAATCAGTGGGTCAAAGAAGAATTGCTAAAGAAATCAGTAAATATCTGGAGACAATAATGAAAATACAACATATCAGAACTATGGGATGTGACAAAGGCAGTGCTGAGAGGGAAATGTGTAACCCTAAATGCCTATGTTAAAAAACAAGAATGAGCAAAAATGGAGGACCTAACTGCTTACCTGGAAAATTTAAAAAAAGAACAGCAAACTAACCCCAAAGCAAATAGAAGAGAAACAACAAAGATTAAAGCAGTAATAAATGAACTGGAGAATAAATAAACAATGGAATCAACAAAACCAAAAGTAGGTTCTTTGAAAAAAATCAATAAAATTGATGAACCCCTAGGTAGATTGATAAAGGAAAAAAGAGAGAGGATGCAAATAAAAAAAAGGGGGTGGGGTGGGGTGCAAGGGTAGTTCAGTGGTAGAATTCTCACCTACCATGCAGGAGACCCAGGTTCGTTTCCCAGCCCATGCACTTCCCAAACAAACAAACAAAAGAAACCAACAACAAAAAAATTCAACAAAATGGTTCTGCAATAACAGGATATTCACATGGAAAAAGAATGAAATGTGACCCCACCATACAGCATACAAAAAAAAAAAAATCAGGAATGAGAGGGGGTTCACTATCAGGGATCCTGAAGAA
The DNA here is from genome assembly GCF_023851605.1 of Tamandua tetradactyla. Taxonomy (NCBI): domain Eukaryota; kingdom Metazoa; phylum Chordata; class Mammalia; order Pilosa; family Myrmecophagidae; genus Tamandua; species Tamandua tetradactyla. Next base: position 24,804,880 of record NC_135349.1, read on the forward strand.
ATGAAAAAAATAATAATAAGAGAATACTATGAACAACTATATGCCAACAAACTACACAACTTACATGAAATAAACAAATTCCTAGAAACACATGAACTCCCTATAGTGACTCGAGAAGAAATAGAAGATCTCAAGAAAACAATTACAAGTAAAGAGCTTCAATCAGTCATCAAAAATCTTCCCACAAAGAAAAGCCCAGGACCAGACAGCGTCACAGGGGAATTTTATCAAACATTCTGTGCAGGTTTGAAACTGTTGTGTACCCCAGGAAAAAAGAACATGTTCTTTTATCCTCATTCAGTATTGCTGGATGGGAGCTTTTAATTAAATGGGGTCTACTGTTTCCATGGAGATGTGATCTACCCAATTGTGGGTAGGGACCTTTTACTTAGGGATTTCCATGGAGATGTGTCTCCACGCATTCAAGGTGGTGGTGCTTACTGGAGTCCTTTAAAAGAGAACCATTTTGGGAAAAGCTTTAGAGCCCCATAGCCAGAGACCTTTGGAGATGCAGAAAGAAAATACCTCCAGAGAAGTCTTATGAAAGGTGAAGCCAGGAGAGAAAGCTAGCAGATGTTGCCATGTGCCGTCCCAGCTAACAGAGGTGTCTAGAAGTCAAAGACCCCAGCATATGCCAACCACGTGCTTTTCCAGCTGACAGAGATGTTCTGGATGGCATCAGCCTTTCTTGAGTGAAAGTAACTTCTCACTGGTGCCTTAATTTGGACACTTTCATGGGCTTACAACTGTAAACTTGCAACTTAATAAACTCCCTTTTTTAATAATTTTTTTATTTTATTTTTTTAAATACCAAAAAAACACCAAACAAACGCAAACATTCCTATTTTGATCATTCCATTCTATATATAATCAGTAATTCACAATATCATCACATAGTTGCATATTCATCATCATGATCATTTCTTGGAACATTTGCCTCTATTTAGAAAAAGAAAGAAAACGAAAACAGAAAAAAATTTATGCATACCATACCCCTTACCCCTCCCATAAATTCCCTTTTTAAAAGCCATTCCATTTCTGGTATATTGCACGACAGCAGATTTAGCAAACCGAAACACATTTCAAAAACTAACTCCAATCCTGATCAAACACTTCCCAAAAAATTGAGGGAAAAGGAACTCTACCTAACTCATTTTATGAAGCTAGCATCACTCTAACACCAAAACCAGATGAAGATGCTAGAAGAAAGGAAAACTACAGACCAGTCTCCCTAATGACCATAGACACAAAAATTCTCAACAAAATATAGCAAATCTAATCCAACAATACATTCAGAGAGGTATCTGTCACGACCAAGTGGGATTTATACCAAAAATGCAAGGATGATTCAACACAAGAAAATCAATCAATGTAATACAGTAATTAAATCAAAAGGGAAAAGTCACATCATCATATTGATTGAAGCTGAAAAAGCATTTGACAAAGTTCAACATCCTTTCCTGATAAAAACACTTCAAAAGGTAGGAATTGAAGGAAACTTCCTCACTGTCATAAAGGATATATGTGCTGGTTTGAAAGGATGTATACCCCCTAGAAAAGCCATGTTTTAATCAAAATCCCATAAAGGTTGAATAATCCCTACTTAATACTGTATTTTGAAACTGTAATCAGATCATCTCCCTGGAGATGTGATTTAATCAAGAGTGGTTGTTAAGCTGGATTAGGTAGAGGTGTGTTTCCACCCATTTGGGTGGGTCTTGATTGGTTTACTGGAGTCCTATAAAGGAGGAAACATTTTGGAGAATGAAAGATTCAGAGAGAGCAGAGAATGCTGCAGCACCATGAAGCAGAGAGTCCATCAGCCAGGGGTTTGGAGTTGAAGAAGAAAAATGCCTCCCGGGGAGCTCCATGAAACAGGAAACCAGGAGAAAAAGCTAGCAGATACTTGGAATATTTCGTTGGTAACAGAGACCATCAGGAGATAGAAAATAGGGTAAGATACTGGGTAATTGGAGCTGAAGGGATACAGATTGTGCAACAGGACTGAATATAAAAGCTCAGAAATGGACAGCACAATACTACCTAACTGTAATACAATTACGTTAAAACACTGAATGAAGCTGAATGTGAGAATGATAGAGGGAGGAGGGCTGAGGGCACAAATGAAATCAGAAGGAAAGACGATAAAGGTTGAGATGGTATAATCTAGGAATGCCTAGAGTAATATAATGATAGTGATTAAATGTACAAATTTTTAAAATGTTTTTGCATGAGGAAGAACAAAGGAATGTCATTACTGCAGGGTGCTGAAAATAGATGGTAATTAATATTTTAAAATCTCAATTTATGTGTGAGATTAAAGCAAAAAATGTTTATTTGGTACAAAATTTATATTTTGACTAGTGCATTTCCTAATATAACTTATGTAGATAGCTTAATGAACACCATAAGTACATGGAAACTTGAGTAGGACATGAGACTTTGTTGGTTTGTCCAGAGTGATGCCATGATGAAACCCAGAGTGATTTGATCAGTAAGTGGAAAAGTATTTGCAAAGTCCCTTTCAGGGAATGGTTAGAAAGGGGGAAAATTCAACCTCCCCAAGTTGAATTATTGATATTCTCACAAGCAGTGCGGACAGGCTGATCTATAGGCTGAGCCCCCAGTCTTGGGGTTTGTTCACATAAAACTTAACCCTGCAAAGGATAGGTCAAGTCTACTTAAAATTTAGGCCTAATAGTCACCCCCAAGACAGCCTCTTTTGTTGCTCAGATGTGGCCTCTCTCTCCAGCCAACACAACAAGCAAACTCACTACCCTCCCCCTGTCTACATGGGACATGACTCCCAGGGGTGTGGACCTTCCTGGCAATGTGGGACAGAAATCCTAGAATGAGCTGAGACTCAGCATCAAGGGATTGAGAAAAACTTCTCGACCAAAAGGGGGAAGAGTGAAACGAGACAAAGTGTCAATGGCTGAGAGATTCCAAACAGAGTCGAGAGGTTATCCTGGAGGTTATCCTTATGCATTAAGTAGATATCACCTTATTAACCAGGATGTAATGGAGAGACTGGAGGGAACTGCCTGAAAATGTAGAGCTGTGTTCCAGTAGCCGTGTTTCTTGATGATGATTGAATAATGATATAGCTTTCACAATGTGACTGTGTGACTGTGAAAGCCTTGTGTCTGGTGCTCCTTTTATCTACCTTGTCAACAAATAGAACACATGGAATAAAAATTATGGAATAAAAATAAATAATAGGGGGAACAAATGTTAAAATAAATTTAACATTTAAATTAGTTTGAAATGCTAGTGATCAATGAAAGCGAGGGGTAAGGGGTATGGTATGTATAATTTTTTTTCTGTTTTCGTTTTCTTTCTTTTTCTGTTGTCTTTTTGTTTTTCTGAATTGATGCAAATGTTCTACAAAATGATGAATCTGCAACTATGTGATGATATTGTGAATTACTGATTATATATTTAGAACGGAATGATCATATGTTAATGTTTTTGTTCATTTGTTGTTAAATTTTTTAAATAAATAAATATTTTAAAAAAAAAATCCCAACAATCTACTTTGAAGACTTAGAAAAGCTAGTTGTTAAGTTTATTAGGAAGGGAAGGAGACCCCGAATAGCCAAAGACATCCTAAAAGAGAAGAGCAAAATGGGAGGACTAACACTTCCTGATTTTATATAAATATATATAAATATATCATTTATTTATAATAAATTTATTTATTTATTTATTAATAAATGATATAAATATATCACTATAAAGCCAGTGATCAAAACAGCACGGTACTGGTACAAAGATAGAAGTATTGACCGATGGAATGGAATCAAGAATGCAGAGAGAAACCACCAAATCTATGGACAATTGATTCCTTGTTTTAAAATTTTTTTTTCCTATATTAGAGAAATTGTGGGTTTATAGAACAATTATGTATAAAATACAGGATTCCCATATACCACACTGTTATTAACACCTCACATTGGTGTGTGACTTTTGTTACAATTGATGAAAACATATTTTTATAATTGTACCATTGACCATAGTTTATGGTTTAACTGTGTAGTACAGTTCCCTGGGTTTTTTTTTTTTTTCATTACATAGTTGTATATTCATCATCATGATCATTTCTTAGAACATTTGCATCAATTCAGAAAAAGAAATAAAAAGAAAACAGAAAAAAACTTCATACATACCATACCCCTTACCCCTCCCTTTCATTGATCACTGGCATTTCAATCTACTAAATTTATTTTAACACTTGTTTTCCCCCTATTATTTACTTATTTTTAATCCATATGTTTGAACTCATCTGTCCATAAGGTAGATAAAAGAAGCATCAGACACAAGGTTTTCACAATCACACAGTCACACTGTGAAAGCTATATCATTATACAATCATCTTCAAGAAACATGGTGTGGTAGTTAGATTCAGTTGTCAACTTGGCCAGGTGAAGGCACCTAGTTCTGTTGCTGTGGACATAAGCCAATGGTACGTGAACCTCATCTGTTGCTGATTTACATCTGCAGTTGGCTAGGAGGCAGTGCCTGCTGTAATGAATGATGTTTGACTTAAGTGGCTGGTACTTAAATGAGAGAGTGCAATGCAGCACAGCCCAAGCAGCTCAGCATACCTCATCTCAGCACTCGCAGCTTAGCCCAGGCCTTTGGAGATGCAGAGAGGAAATTGCCCCTGGGGAAAGTCGTTGGAACCCAGAGGTCTGGAGAGAAGGCCAGCAGAGACGGTCCTGTGCCTTCTCATGTAAGAAAGAATCTCATTGGAAAGTTAGCTGCCTTTCCTCTGAAGAACTAACAAAATAAATCCCCATTTATGAAAAGCCAATCTATCTCTGGCGTGTTGCATTCCTGCAGCTAGCAAACTAGAACACATGGCTATTGAAACAAGGCTCTACATTTTCAGGCAGTTCCCTCCAGCCTCTCTGTTATGCCATAACTAAAAAGGTGATATCTATTTAATGCATAAGAATAACCTCCAGGATAATCTCTCAGCCATTGACACTTTATTTTGTTTCATTTCTCTCTTCCCTCTTTCGGTCGAGAAGGTTTTCTCAATCCCTTGGTGCCGAGTCCCAGCTCATTCTAGGATTTCTGTCCCACATTGCCAGGAAGGTCCACACCCCTGGGAGTCATGTCCCACGTAGACAGGGGGAGAGCAGTGAGTTTGCTTGTCGTGTTGGCTGAGAGAGAGAGAGGCCACGTCTTAGCAACAAGAAAGGTTCTCTTGGGGGTGACTCTTAGGCCTAATTTTAAGTAGGCTTAGCCTATCCTTTGCAGGGTTAAGTTTCATATGAACAACCCCCAAGATTGGGGGCTCAGCCTGTTGCTTTGGGTGTTCCCACTGCTTGTGAGAATATCAAGAATTCTCCACTGGGGGAAGTTGAATTTTCCCCTTTTCTTGCCATTCCCTGAAGGGGACTTTGCAAATACTTTTTTATTCACTGTTCAGATTCTTCTGGGATTTATCGAGGCATCACTCTGGAGAAACCTACAAAATCTCATCCCCTACTCAAGGTTCCTTGTACTTATGGTGTTCAATTAACCTGTCCACATAAATTATATTCGGAAATGCACTCGTCAAAATATAAATTTTATACCAAATAAACAATTTTTGCTTTAGTCTCACATATAAGTTAAAGTTTTAAAATATTAACTACCATCTGTTATCAATACCCTGCATTATTGACATTCCTTTGTTCTTCCTCATGCAAAACATTTTAAAATTTGTACATTTAGTTACTGTATTAGTTAGGGTTCTCTAGAGAAACAGAATCAACAGGGAACACTTGCAAATATAAAATTTATAAAAGTGTCTCATGTGACCGCAGGAATGCAGAGTCCAAAATCCACAGGGCAGGCTGTGAAGCCGACGACTCCGATGGAGGGTCTGGATGAACTCCACAGGAGAGGCTCACCAGCCGAAGCAGGAATGGGACCTGTCTCCTCTGAGTCCTCCTTAAAAGGCTTCCCATGATTAGATTTAGCATCACTAATTGCAGAAGACACTCCCCTTTGGCTGATTACAAATGGAATCAGCTGTGGATGCAGCTGACGTGATCATTACCTAATCCTATGAAATGTCCTCATTGCAACAGACAGGCCAGTGCTTGCCCAATCAGATAAACAGGTACCACAACTTGGCCAAGTTGACACATGTCCCTAACCATGACAGTTACTATCATTATACACTCTAGGCATTCCTAGATTATACCATCTCAGTCTTTATCATCTAACTTTCCTTCTGATTTCATTTGTGCCCCCAGGCCTCCTCCCTCTATCATTCTCACATTCAGCTTCATTCAGTGTTCTAACATTATTGTATTACAGTTAGGTAGTATTGTGCTATCCATTTCTGAATTTTTATAATCAGTCCCGTTGCACAATCTGTATCCCTTTAGTTCCAATTACCCAATATTTACCCCATTTCTACCTCCTGATGACCTCTGTTCTTAACTGAAATTATCCAAGTTCATTCACTAATGTTAGTTCATATCAGTGAGACCGTACAGTATTTGTCCTTTTGTTTCTGGCTAATCTCACTCAGCATAATGTCCTTAAGGTCCATCCATGTTGTTACATACTTCATAACTTTATTTGGACAATTGATTTTTTTTTAATTTTTAAATTAAAAAATATATACAACAACAAAAAATGCAAACATTCTTAACTTATGATCATTCCATTCTACATATATAATCAGTAATTCACAATATCATCACATAGTTGCATATTCATCATCATGATCATTTCTTAGAACATTTGCATCGATTCAGAAAAAGAAATGAGAAGACAACAGAAAAAAATTTATACATACCACACCCCTTACCCCTCCCTTTCATTGATCACTAGCGTTTCAAACTAAATTTATTTTAACATTTGTTCTCCCTATTATTTATTTTTATTCCATATGTTTTACTCATCTGTTGATAAGGTAGATAAAAGAAGCCTCAGACACAAGGCTTTCACAATCACATAGTCACATTGTGAAAGCTCTATCATTATACAGTCATCTTCAAGAAACATGGCTACTGGAACACAGCTCTACATTTCAGGAAGTTCCCTCCAGCCTCTCCATTACATTTTGAATAACAAGGTGATATCTATTTAATGCATAAGCATAACCTCCAGGATAACCTCTAGACTCTGTTTGGAATCTCTCAGCCATTGACAGTTTATTTCGCTCATCCCTCTTTTAGTCGAGATGGTTTTCTCAATCCCTTGATGCTGAGTCTTAGCTCATTCTAGGATTTCTGTTCCACATTGCCAGGAAGGTCCATACCCCTGGGAGTTATAGCCCATGTAGACAGTGGGAGGGCAGTGAGCTTGCTTGTTGTGTTGGTTGGAGAGAGAGAGAGGCTACATCTGAGCAATAAAAGAGGGTCTCTTGGGGGTGACTCTTAGGCCTAATTTTAAGTAGGCTTGACCTATCCTTTGTGCGGTTAAGTTTCATATGAACAACCCCCAAGATTGGGGGCTCAGCCTGTTGCTTTGATTGGACAATTGATTCTCGATAAGGCCCCCAAATCCACTGAACTGGGATAGAATAGCCTTTTCAATAAATGGGCATGGAAGAACTGGATATTAATAGCCAAAAAATGAAAGAGTACCCTTACCTTACACCCTATACAAAAATTAATTCAAAATGGATTAAAGACCTAGATGTAAAAATGCGTACCATAAAATTTCTAGAAGAAAATGCAGGGAAACATCTTCAAAATCTAGTGTTCTAGTTTGCTAGCTACTGGAATGCAATATATCAGAAGCAGGATGCCTTTTAAAAATTGGAATTTAATGAGTTACTAGTTTATAGTTCTAAGGCCGAGAAAATGTCCCAATTAAAACAAGTCTATAGAAATGTCCAATTTAAGGCACCCGGGGAAAGATACCTTGGTTCAAGAAGGCTGACGACGTTCAGCATTTTTCTCTCAGCTGGAAGGGCACATGGCAATCATGGCAGTGCCTGCTGGCTTTCTGGCGGCTCTACCAGAAACAGACTCTCTTCAAAATGTTTCCTTTTTTAAAGGATTCCAGTAAGCAACTCTACTTTGAATGGGTAGAGACACACCTTCATGGAAATCGTCCAATCAAAAGTTACCACCCACAATTGGGTGGGTCACATCTTCATGGAAACAATCAAAATGCTCCCACCCAGCAATACTGAATGAGGATCAAAGGGCATGGCTTTTTTTTGTTTGTCTGTTTGTTTGTTTGTGTCTTTTTTTTTCTTTTTCCTTTTCTTTTTTTTTTTACTATTATTATTATTTTTATTTTTTTCTCTATATTAACATTCTATATCTTTTTCTGTTGTTTTGCTAGTTCTTTTCCTAAATCGATGCAAATGTACTAAGAAATGATGATCATGCATCTATGTGATGATGTTAAGAATTACTGATTGCATATGTAGAATGGAATGATTTCTAAATGTTGTGTTAATTTCTTTTTTTTCTTTAATAAAAAAAAAAGGGCATGGCTTTTCTGGGGTCCACCACAGATTCAGACCAGCACATCTAGTAATAGGAAGTAGTTTCTTAACTTTTACACCTAAAGCACAAGTAGTGAAAAAATAGATATATGGGAATTCCTTAAGATCAATAGCTTCCATGCCTCAAAAGACGTTGTCAAAAAGGTGAAGAGGTAGTCAACACAAATATTTTGGAAACCACATATCGGATAAAGGCTTGATATCCTGTGTGCATGAAGATATTATGCAGCTCAACAACAAATGAACAAACAATCCCATTATAAATTTGACAGAGGATATGAATAGACACTTTTCTGAAGAGCAAATACAAATGGCTAAGCAGCACATAAAGAGATGCTCATTTTTATGAACTATAAGGGAAATGCAAATCAAAATGACAATGAGATATCACCTAACACCTATAAAAATGGCCACTATTAAGCAGAAATCTACAAATGTTGGAAAGGATGTGGAGAAATTGGAACACTTATGCACTGCTGGTGGGAATCTATAATGGTGCAGCCACTGTGTAAAGCAGTTCGGCAATTCTTCAGAAAACAAAATATTGAGTTGCCCTATGACCCGGCCATACCCATACTCAGTAAATATCCAGAAGAGCTCAAAGCAGTGACACAAACAACATTTGCATACTGATGTTCAAAGCAGCACTTTTCACAATCACCGAAAGATAGAAACAGTCTAAGTGCCCGTCAATATGAATGGATAAACAAAATTGTGGTATATACATGTGATAGGAATATTTTGCAGCAGTAACACGAAATGAGATCCCAGAGCATGTGAAGATGTATATGAACCTTGAGGAGATAATACTGAGTGAAATAAATTAGACACAAAAGGACAGATACTGTCTGATTTAAGTATTACGACTCTGATAAACGTAATCTCAGCATTTACCCTGTAGAATATAGCAGACCCAGGGGTACACAAAAGCTAGAGAAAGGGGAAAAGCTACACAGTGAGTTTGAAATTAAATGCAAGTGAATGGATAGAAGTGAATGTAATGAATTAGTAGGGTTATAAGTAACATTGCCGTATCGAAGTTTCATACGATTGAAAGGTGATGTATAAGTTCTCCCACGAACTATTTCAAAGGCTTGATATTGGGTAAAGGGTCAACAGTAGAGCAGTATGGGGGGAAAGTAAAAATGCATGCAATGGCCAATAGTTAACAGGAAGACATCAACATTACCAGGGGCAACTAACTAATTGGGGGGAGGAACAAGTGATAAGGGGTAGTTTTTCTTTGATATTTGGTGATGCTGAGCTTGTCGGTTCTTTGTGACTATGGACCGATGAAAATTGTCTAAACTGAAAGTGCTGCCGATTGTACAACCAAAATGAAGATACTGTTAGACATGGTTTGTTATTTTGGACATCATCCACGGTGCCCAGTGAAGGAGGAGGCCAAGGTTTCCAGTGCCTGAGAGGCAGAATAGCAAACTGTGGTAAATGTGTATGATGGAATATGGTGCAGTTACAAAAAGGAAGGACATCAAGAGGCATGCAAGCCTTGAGAACAATGTGTTGTGCAAAATAAGCTAGCAGTAAAAGAACAAGTATGCTAAGGTCTCTTTCAGAAAATACTTATAAGAAAATTGGAGCCTAGATTGTGAAGCCCTTATAGCAGCCACACTCCATCTGAAGTTGTGTGTGTATTTCTAAATTCTGATGAGACACTGAGCTGTATCAGCTGGTATTTTCCTGGAACTTTAAGTAACTCTGTGACACCTGAGACCCAGAAATGGAGTGTTTCAGTCCTGAAAGTTAGCATAGCTATATGCAGTAACAGTTAAAGTAACCAAAAAAGAGATCGGGCCTCATTTAGAGATAAAAATGAGGCCAGTCTGGCTGGGACTGAGGTAAATTAGAATACGGAAAAAATGATAGTGTATACGTACTTTAGAGCTTCACCTACTGTATGAGACCAAAGGCAGTGAGGTTTACCCAAATTTTTGTAACACACAATCTAGATCAACCTGTCTGGATAGTTCATTTAAACAACCCAAACTCCTGGAGTCTAGAATAGAAACAAGGCCTTATAATTCTGTATAACTCAGCAGTAATACCAGGATACATCTCGGACTATGGGAGGCTGATAATTAAAAAGTATTGGTAGAGGGTGCACGAGTGGTTTAGTGGTAGAATGCTCACCTTCCATGTTTGAGACCTGATTCAATTCCTGAACCATGCACCTAAAAATATATGTATCGGTAGAGTCCCCTTGAGGATCTGAAGGGAAAAAAACTTGCCCATCTGGGAAACCCTGGGTACCCTCTCAACCATTGGGGACCCCCAAGAAAATAGGTCAAGCCCTTGCCTTTGAGGCTTGCCCTAATGAGACTTATTTCTGTAGTGGAGAAGCTAAGTCTACCTATAACAGGGCCAAAGAGTTGCTTCCAGGAGACCTCTTTTGTTGCTCAGATGTGGCTTTCTCTCTAAGCCCAGCTCTGTAAGGAAAATCATTACCCTCCCCCATACATGACATTCAGGGGTAAAAGTCTCCTTGACAATGTGGGGCATGACTCCTGGGGATGTCTTGCCCTGGCACCCTGAGATCTACAACACCTTCCTGACCAAAAGGGGGAAACAAAGTGTAATAAAATAAGGCGTCAATGGCTAATAGATATCAGATGGAGACAACAGACTATTCGGAGGCTACTCTTTTGCAAGCTTCAGTTTGGTAGTGCTGATTGCCAGGGTTTGCTAAACCCCAGCCAACATCACTCTTATTAACTCTTAAGAACACCTAGGGCTCAAACTGAGCCTCTATAAAAGTTTCAGGCACAAAGTTTGCTTTCCTGGTACCTATAATATCCAGAAGGCTCCTAAGCCAGATAAATCCTAAAACCCAGAGGTACCAGCCTCTCCAAGATTATCAACTAATTACATCCCCCTGTCCTTTAGTGTCAACACCCCTTTTCAATGTGAAAAAGTCAGAACAAGCATTGCCCAAAGATCCCTATAGATTGGGAGAAGGATCAGAGGAGAAGGAGGAATTGTAACAGAGAAAATAGGATTTAACAAACAAGTTTGGCTGCTGAGTCACTGTACTGAAATTTCTTCCAGTTTTCAATGTTTTGGAACAGCTAGAAGGAAAAATCTGAAATAATGGAATGGTAACTCATCAGAAACTCTGAAATCTGTTCTGTAACTACTTGTTCAAGTGTACTTTGAAAATTACTGCTTTTTCTTTCTTTTCTTTGTATATATGTTTCATTTCACAGTTTAAAAAAAAAAAAAAAAAAAAGACTCTCCCTTACGACCTTACTTCCCTTGGCAGGCAGGGAGGGAAATGGGAAATGCTCAGATTCAGTGGGTTTTGTCCCAACAGGTACACAAGGAGCCACATCATGACCAGAAGGTGGCATTGTATGCATGAATCCAAGGCAGGAAGGGGAAAACCTGAGTTCACTCTTGAAATTGCTTCCCCCCCCCCCCCCGCTTATAAAATAAGCATACATTGTGAAAAATTCAAACATTGCAGAGGTATAGAATCTATAATGGAGAAAGTAAAAACTTTCCATAATCTCAGCCTGGGATATAACCACTATGGAGAGTTTGGTACACATCCCACTTCCCATTTTTGTTTTCAATAACTGAAATAATTTTTCTTACAGAAGTAGGATCCTAGTATACATGCATATCTACAACTGGCTTTTTTTTTAACCTAACAATGTATTGTGGACCCCTTTCTCATCAGAGCTAGAGAGAGAGCTTATTTTTAATGGCTACAGAGTATTTCACAGAAGGAGGCTGATGAGTCCCCCACTGGGACACTTTGCTTCCTGCTTTTCACCACTGCAAACAAGGCTACAGTCAACATCCTTGTACCTGCATCTTTATTTCACCTGGAAGTCTTTCTGTAAAAGACTCCTGGAAGTCAGGCTCCAATATCAAGGAGTCAGTAGTACATTTACCATTCTTAGCAATACTGCCCATTGGAAGATTGCATCCATTTATTTTTAAAATGATGATACCATACTAAGAAAAATTCCAACACAGCTTCCGGGTTTGAGGGCATCTCTGACCAGGACCGAAGGGCAGACAGATACATCCTGTTTCACCTTATTTAAACATTCCCTTGGTGTACAGCAGTGGCACTGACCCACCTTGATGGCACACCCTGCCTTTGGCCTGGGAAGCTTCACATCCTCTGAGCTAGTGACTTCCACATACCGCCAGGCCATCCAACTTTCTTGATTTGGGTGGTATAACTCCTGGAGTTGGGCATTTCTTGCAGTCTTTCCCACAAATCACCATTCTTGTTCAAGCTTCACCACCTCTAGGATGTCTGCCCTGATTTCACACCCCCCACATCCATCCAGGGAATTCTCCCAGCCCCCTGTGTTTTTGCTCAGTATATTATAATCCAGTATGGGTTATATAATAGGTGTGCTTGGCAACCACATGGAATGTCATAAAGGTACAGTCACAAGCAGAGAAAAATAAACTTCCTGGTAGCTAATTATATATACACCTGGAGGCGAGAGGCTGGGAAAACACACATCTTGACTTTTCCCACTGAGTCACTCTTAGGCCCCACAGGGTCCGTCTTGAATGGATTCCCTTCTCACTTGGCTGCCCTTCCTCCAACCACTCCCATGCTAGAGTCTGTTCTCTCCTCCAGCACCTGCAAGGTCAGGGCCAAGTCCCAGGCTCCACGGAGGACAGTCACAATGTCTTCATGGGCTCTGTGGGACTAGGGTTGGGCCTCGCAGTTCCTGCAGAGCAGAGCATCTGAAAGTTGAACAAGCAATACTGATCTCAGCATAACTTCATGTATTCAGCTGACACTGACTCTTTGCCAGCCATCGATAATGCATTATAAGACAGACAAGATTCCTATTCTAATGAATAATGATAACAGTAGCTAACATTTATTGAATGTCTACTATGTCTTAGGCGTGTGGTAAGCCTTTGTTAAGAATTAGTCTTTAAACCTCACAGCCAACCCCACGAGGTAGATACCATTATGGATCCCTTTTGACAAATGAGGAAACTGAGTTACAGAAAGACCAAATAACTTTGTCTAAGGCAACACTACTGACAAGTGGCAGAACCAAGCTTTAGACCCAGAGATTCCGGCTCCAGAGCCTACTCCTTCAGCTGCTAACTAACCTAAACCCAGCAGTTGCATTCTAGTGGAAACAAATAATGGAGAAGTAAACAAAAAGGATACCTTCAGTCAGCAATCACGGAAGGCTGTGACGAAAGTCACATCAAGTCAGGTTAATGGAATAAAGACTACCTTTATAGAGCCCCACACAGGGGCTCTGTGTGGTGTTTTCCACAGGGGTGTGCCCTGCTGGGCTGGAGGCCACCTCCCCACCCCACCGAGCTTCCGGAGGGCATGGCCGCCCCTCAGCACAGGACCTGGCCCAAGGCCGGCTTTAATGACAGCTTGTGGAGGAGGGAAGGGATCCTGCCAGGTGCCTCCACACACACAGCGGGCCAGGGCTTTGCCAGCGTTTGTCCAGCAGTGCCAACCCCCAGAGAGCGCTGGGGGGGGGCGGGGGGCAGGTAGACTGCGAGGAGGCCCCACCCCCACTCCCCGCTCACCAGCCCTGCAGCCCTGAGCAGCCCACACCCTGAGCCCGGGTCTCCCTTCTTCGCAGAGTGGGGGTAATAGCAGTGCTGGTGCCTGGCTCAGGGCTAAGGCACCCACGGTGGGTGCTGTTGTTTTCGTCACATCCCAGGCGAGGGAACGGACGCAGACGGGGGCCTGAGATCTCACAGGCAGAATCCGGCCAGGCCTGGTGGACCCGCTCCTCACCAGGGCCAGTGTCACCTGCTCGACTGACCATGTTGGCATGGTTGTCGCGGGGACAGGAGACCACGCTAGCTTCTAGCAAGTGGGGTCCAAGAGGCTCAAAGGGCTGGGCCAAGCAGGAGAGTCCCCACAGCGCACTGGGGTGCCCTGCCCTGCTAGACATTCAGGAAGGTGAAACGCAGACACAGGCTGGTAATTTCCCAAACGCAGAGCCTAACTCCATGTTACAGGGGAGGGTTCTGCTACCACACCTAGTGATAAAGCCCGTCCCTTGGCAAGAACACCTCGTTTTCTCATTTTCTCCACATCAAGGCTCGTTAGCTTGTGTTGTCTTTACTAGGGTTAGTTCCCTCTTCCTGTCATCTGGGACCTTATGGTCATCCCAACCCTGTTTTTTTCCCCTTGTGTCCTCCCGTCCGCAGTTTCGTTTCCCGTGTGTTAAAAAACTCACAGATCACCCAAATCTGGGAAACGAGCTAAATTTAATTCTGGCTCAGGCAAGGGAGAAACACAAGCAGAAGTGTTGCTGCTTGTTAAACAGAGGAGGAGGCTGGGTTATTACAGGATTTAGGGGAAGGAGGCAGTTTAGGTTAACACTGAAATGGAACAGGGTTTTTGATAGGCTCAAAGCAAAGTGGGTGTGTGTGCACAGGCTAGCATCTGGCCTGGGCTGAGAAGGGCTGTTTCACTGGAGATTGCAGAGGTTTTGTTTTTTTTTAATTAAAAAGGAGTAAATGGAATTTCCTGTCCATCCAGTTCCCTGCCCCTGGATGACAGGTGCTGGGAGTTGGTATACCAGCCTCAGGGGAAACCTGAGTGGGCAACTGAGGCTGCACCTTCTCTGGGTCAGCAAGATACAGAACTTTCAGGCAAGAGTGGAATATTCTATTTTCACATGTTTCTTATCCAAACTCTTTCCTTAAGTTCATGTAATTAATAATAAGTAGACACCAATATCTACCTCAGTCATATCCATATTTTGGAATACGTATTATCTTATTATAAATTTCCTTTTTTTCTCCTTTGAGTTCTAGTTAGAGTATTATGTTGATTTTAGTTTTGAAATTATGTGACTAACCCTTATATAGTCCTCCATACTGCACCAGGCACTGTTCTAAATTCCTTCCCATATGTTCATTTAATCTGCACACCAACTTTTGTGGTAGATAGAATTCTTTATCAACCTCAATTTATAGAGGAGAAACAGCCCCAGAGCGTTTGAGTGACTTATCCAAGGTCACACAGGAAGTAGTGGAATTGGAACAGGAGTTTGAACCCAGGGCATCTGGCTCCAAGATCTGCACACTTAACCATCTGTAAGCCATACTGTCAGGTGAGGGCACTTACCTAGTGCCCTAAGGAACTTCTAGTAAAAAAGGGGTTGGGGGCATGAACCCAGCACACAGTAGGAACACAAAGGAAGTGGGATTGAACTGGGAAGGGCGCATCTGGATATAACCCCCACTCCATGTGCTGCTATTCAGGCCCTGAATCTAAGCCAGAATGGGGGGGAAAGGGGTGGAGTGAGCTATGTGGTCACGGACCCCAGGCCAGGAGGGGCACAGGGGCAGAGAGGGGGCGGCAGACAGGAAGGAGGCAGCACGGGAGAGACCCTCATGCCCCCCTGGCCCTGATTCCAAGGACTGTCTGTGCCCAGACCCTGCCCCCTTTCCCCTCCTCCCCGAGGGGCGGGGATCTCCTCTGTGGAAAAACACCCAGCTGGGCGAGCCCCGGTGGAGGAGAGGGTGGGGGGGGCCAGGGCTTACGGACCCAACTCTCGTGACTTGTGTTTACTGGGCCAGGTTCTGGGAAAGGGCCAGATTGCATCAGCCAGGGCCCGAGGGATGGCAGCCAGACAAGGCTGAGGCAGAGACACGGCCTTATAAACGGGGAGGGGAGAGGCGCCTGGGAGGGGAACCAGACACAGACAAACAGAGCTCTAGAAGAGGACGAGAGAGGAGACAGGGACGGTGAGGGTCAGAGGCCATGACGGCCACCTTCCCGCCAGCAGCCAGCCCATCCCAGCAGCCGCTGGGGCCTGAGGAGGACGAGGCTCACCTGGATGAGCACGACCTCTACGGCCTGAGCCACTTCCACCTGGGTAAGGCCCGGCCCCGCCATCTTCCTGCCCCTCCACTTCCATCCCTGGCCCCCTGCAAACGGTCTGACCTCCTTGAACTAGGTCCCCTCCTTGGGCTTCTCCCCACCCCTTGCCCTTGTCCACCCAACCTAATCCCTTGACCCTCAGGTCAGCCTGGGGCCCCCAAGTCACCCCCTCCTGATCCCCCATACACTGGACTCCAGGGCCTCACAACACAGAATACTGGAGCAACCACAGAGCCGCCAAGCACCCCACGTTTCCCAAGATAGGGAAACAAGCTGACAGGGGCCTGGGACTGTCCCCAGCTCGTGGTGACCAGCCCCCCGTCTTCTGTATCCAGCCCGAGCACCTGCCCCCCACCCCACAAAGTGGGGACTCAGTGGGTCCCCACTCTCCCCTGAGACCCCACAGCTGCCTCAGCCCCCCTCGCCTCTGACTCCTGCCTTGGTTTCCAGGAGGGGGAGGTCGGAAAGGACGCACCAAGAGGGAAGCGGCCGCCAACACCAACCGCCCCAGCCCCGGCGGGCACGAGAGGAAACTGGTGACCAAGCTCCAGAATGCAGAGCGGAAAAAGCGAGGGGCCCGACCCTGAGGCCGAGCTGGAGGTGAGGAGTCAGCGGGGTTCCTTCTGCCTCCCAGAGGCAGCCAGCAGGCGCCTGGTCCCGGCCTGGGGGAGGAGGGGTCTGCAGCGCTCCTGGGCTCTCACGGGAAGAGGAGACACACCTTTGGCTCTGAATTTCCTAGCGGCCAGAACGAAAAGGGAAACAGAACCTTTCCAATTGGAGGGAAATTTGGTTTACAACTAGAGAAATGAAAGCCCAGAGACAGCTGGGCAGGTGTCTGGAGTCAACAGAGCAAATGAGCAAGGAAGACAGAATTAGAACCTGAGTCTCGGGCCCTTTTACCACGTGCTTTCCCGTCCCTCCCCCACCCCAGGTGAAACCAGAGCACGGACCCCACAACACCAGCAACGGAGACAGAACTACGGAGACCAGACCACGGAGGAATTAGGGCCTGGGGGCAGGACCCAGGCCGGCTTGTCCCCCTCCCCACCCCCAGAACTCACCCACCTAACCAAAGCTCTCAGGGCCACCAAGGGGGCACCCCAGACCCCCCAAAAATGGCAAAATGGGAGCAAAAGACAGGGAATGGACAGGCAGAGTCAGGGAGGGGCCCCCCAAAAGGGAAAGACGCTGGAGAAACCAGAGCTCCCCCAGGGCAGAGGCGACAATAAAGAGATCAAGTACGGCAGCTACAGCTTGTGTGGTTTTATCCTCCCCTCTGCGCGTTTTTGTTGGGACACGTCTCTGCCTGCCTCGGTCAGCATTTGCATGAACTGATGAGAGAGCACTTTTTGTGGGTCCATATTTGGTGTGTGGATTTGGGCGTATTCCTGTTTTTATATGGCCCGCTCCTGCCAGCTGTGTTTTGGTGGGTACCTTTTGTGGTTTCTGATTGGGTGCAGGGAATTTCCTGTTTCTCTGCAATGCTGCCCAGGAAACACACCCCTCCCGCTTCCCACAGGTTCACTGAATAACAATCTTTTGTTTATGTTGTGCTCGAGAACAACCACTTTTGAAGGACATGCTATTTATGGGTGCTATCTACAAGGTAGAGAAAACTGAGATTTAAGACACTAAAAGATTCAGAGCTCAGGT
Organism: Tamandua tetradactyla; assembly: GCF_023851605.1. Taxonomy (NCBI): domain Eukaryota; kingdom Metazoa; phylum Chordata; class Mammalia; order Pilosa; family Myrmecophagidae; genus Tamandua; species Tamandua tetradactyla. Next base: position 24,822,882 of record NC_135349.1, read on the forward strand.
TCAAGGAGTTTTAGTCTGTCTGCAAGAGGTAGGTCTCCTTGTCCGGGGAGCTGCTGGGACTGGGTTCCCGGAGACCAGCTGGGAAGGACGAGTCTCACTCGGTGCTAGCAGCCTCAGAAGCAGTTAGGGGAAGAATAGAGTGCAAATAAGGAGTGTGTTTGGAGCTAAGAGGATATACAGGATGAGCTAGAGGTTCAGGCCGCTGTAATGAAGACTCAAACAAAACAGGATAGAAAGTTACTTCTCTTACATAAAAGCGCCAGAGGTAAATACTCCAGGGCTAAGGTGGCAGCTCCTTGGCGTCAGGAATTCCAAGTACTTTTATCACGTCGCTCTGCCATCCTCAAAACATGGCTTCCATCTTGAGTCCCAGTACTGGTCTCTGCATCTGCATGTCAGCCTGTGTGTGCAAAGGGAGAGGAAAAGGGCCAAGGGAGGTCGTGCGTACTCATATTTTTAAGTTAAGAAATATATTATTTAGCTGCTTAGCCACATGTTAGGAAAAACTTGAGTGAGGGCAGAGTTTTATTATGGAAACAACTAGCAAAACATACTATCCAGACAGCTTCAACAGAATTGGGGGAAGAAAACTCTTAGACCTGGCCCTGGGCTAAGCCTTTTTCCTTTTCTCTCATTCCTTCCATATAAGCCTGGGTTGCAGAGCCAGTTGTTCTTTGGAACCCAAGAATATCAACAGAGCAATGAAGCACCCACTGGAGCAGTGACAGTTGCACAGCAAGCTAAGACCAGCTTGAAACTTTGGGGACATTTACCCATCTCCTTTCCCTTGAGTCCAGTCTAAAATAAACTCACAGAACCCATGACAGGAAAGGACATTTAAAAGGCATCTTCTTCAACCCCATCCCACCTCATGCTAGGATCACCCCTGCTTGCTTGATTACCCCTAGGGATAGAGAACTCACTACCTTTAAAGGTTGCCTAATTCCATTTACATGAGCTGAAACCTGATTCACTCTTTTCTCCCACTTACCCCGGAACATGCTTCTGCTTTTCTGGTCCTGCTTGTGATGCCTTTGCTCCCACCCCATCCTGCAAGGCTCAGCTCAAATGCCTCCTTCTCTTCAGTGTTTTCCCTGACTTCTCCTCACCCCCATCATAGGCAGGTCCCTCCTCTGCACTCCCATATAGCAGGCTGGTGTCCAGAATCTCACACAGTCCTTCAGGCCAACAGCTCCTTCAGCTTTACCCTTGAACCCCTCTTTCCATACCAATTATTTGTTCATTCAACAAATGTGTATTGGATGCCTATCATATTACCAGGGCTGAGCTGAAAGCTTGGACTGCAAGGAGGGACAAACGGGACCCTAGTGGGATTGCAGTCAGGTTGTAGGGCCACTGTCAGTTCTTGAACCCAAGAAACCAATATCAGGAATAACTCTGGGCAGTGGGGTGTATTGGCCTCAGCAACGTGGCATGTCAGTATCAGAAAACCATAGTAGCAGCTCCTGTGTGCTGAGCTCCTACTCCATGCCAGGCGTTTTATAAGCATTGCTCCATTTAACACTTATGACAATCCAAAGGGATATATGGTTCTCATTTTACAGACCAGAAAGCTGAGAATCAGAGAAGTTAGGTAACTTGCCTAAAATCACACAGCCAGGACCTGCAGGAACGGGATTATGAACTCTGGTCTTTATAATTTTCAAAGCCCGGGCTTTTTCCTTTTTACTCATGCCTGAGTAGAACCATGCAATAACAATGGGGAATCCTAGACTCTAGTTAATTCCTGGTCAATCACTCCTTCTGAGCTTCAATTTCCTCACGTGTCAGGTGGGGAGACCAGCTTTTCCTCTGTCTACTTCAAAAAGAAAATAAGGATTGGGAAGCGCTGTGTCTCCAGCTGGAGGAGGCCACTCCCTGAGTTCTAGGTCCTTTGACATTTGCCAGCAGGCCCCACACCCACCCCTCTATCCTGGCCTCTGATTGGCCTTCCTTGGCCCTGCCCATCCCTAGCACAGCCTCTTGCTGGGAGGCTTTTAAGTGGCTTTTCCAGGAACACTTAAGGCAAGTCTTGAAATCACAGAACATTTGGGTCTGGAAGAACCCCTGCGGTTAGAGCCCAGCTCTCATACTTTGCAGGAGGGAAAATCAAGTCTTGAGTGCTTTAGGGACTGGCTTGAGGTAATACAGAGGATTAAGGACCTAAGTACCCCAGTCAGGGCAAGAGCTCAGCTGCTGACTCAACCCCTCCAGAATCAATCCCTGCTTTTGTCTTCACCCTCCTTCTTTTCCTAAATCCTTTCATTTTCTTCTCCTGGTTGGATGTAATGTTTCCCCAATTTCCTGGGTTCCTCCTGAGGTCTGGAGAGATCACTGCCCCCTTTCCCCTCTGGGGCTTACAGAAATGTCCATCAGGTTTCCACAATTTTAAGGATTCCTAGTTCCTTGCAGGGAACTGGGACACTCACTATGGTTATTTGTTTTGCAGACATCTTCGTCCTGATCCACTTCCACGCACCCTTTCTCAAAGACCAGCTCTCAGATACATATATGTGTGTGTGTGTCCCTACATATATGTATTTCTATATCTATACATACACACACACAGAGGCAATTATGTCATATGTAGATCATAGGAAATTTTTGTTCACATAATTGTCATACCTACTATTATTGATTATCTGCCTCAGGTTTTCCCCACCTTTACCTTTCACATAGCACTTTTACAATTTCTGTAGTATGTGCCATCAAACGATGCCATTGTTTCCTAGTATTTAAAAAATTACCTCAACTTTTCACAGGTATTTTAAAAAGGAAACTGTAATCACCAAAAATGGAAACCCACAACCACTTGACATAATTAAAAGTTAACTGTAGGGCGGGGAATGGGGAATTAGTGCTTAATGGGTGCAGAGTTCCTGTTGGGGTGATGGAAAAGTTTTGGTGAGGATAGTGGGGCAGGTGGCACAACATTTCCAGTAGTTAAAATGGGAAATTTTACGTTGTATATGTTACTGTAGTGTTACAACCCAGCTCAGTCCTAAAACCAAAGAATATGCCTAACATGAAGTTAGGCATGAGTTTATCAGGACTTAGGAACAGGAGATCTTCCACGGTGGCAGTCAGCCATGGAAAATGAAAGTTAGCGCTCCAAAAATGGCCAGGAATGCCAGATGGCGACTTGTAAGGATTCAGATCAAAGAAATTTCATAGGGTGTGACAAGAGTTTCAGCAGGGTCTCCACACACAGGGCTTTGGAGGCTTGTTACCAGCAGTGATCGGGGAGGGGAGTTTCAGCGCCTTGTTTGTTACCATTTGTACATTCTTTCCCCCCTGAGGAAGTCTGATGGCCTTTAATGTCTGTCCTTGCTACGTAGGCAGCTCCGTGCAATGACTTGCTCTCAATATGAAGGGGAATGCTCTCAATATCAAGGGGAATCCCAGGCCCTGGATCCCCACACTATGGTAAAAATTAAAAAAACAAAAAAACACCTCAACACGACCACAGAGAGTTATCATTAATGGAATCTATGGGCTTTAGTGTATAATAATGTATTGATCTTGGTTCCTCAATTGTAACACATGTACTACACTAAAGCAAGATGTTAATAATCCACCTATTATTAATAATCCACCATCCTACCACCGTTGGGTGGTAGAATGCTCGCTTGCCAAGCAGGAGACCTGGATTGGATTCCCCGCCCATTCACCCCACCCTACAACCACCCAGCAACCCCCCCAAAAAAGGTAGGGTGGGGAAAAGAGGAGGTATGATTTCATGAAAAACTTGGTTGGTCTCTGTCTTATTACAGAGGTTCCAAAGCAACCTCTGAAGCTTTGGAATTTTCTATGATGGAAGTGTCTTCTGTTCTTCTTGGTGGGTCCAGGACCACACCTGACAGTTGCAGGGTGGACCCTGCAACACTAGAAACACCGATTAAGTGATTAGAGGTCTGGGGCTTTGGGCCTTCTTCTAGCAACCCACCACCCCAACCTTGGGAAGGGGGTTGAGTTCAACCACGTGGACATTCATTCTGTCAATCTTGCCTAGTAAGGGGATCCTGTATAAATTTGGGGCATGCAAAGCTCCAGAAAGTTCCCACGATGGAGAAGATATATTTCCGCCTTTGCCTAGAGGGTGATGCATTCTGACTGCAGGCGCACAGGACAAGTAAGCTTGCCTTTGAGTCCCTCCCAGACCTCATCCTATGTGTCTCTCCATTTGCCATCTTCTTCTTTGTATCCTTTTACTATAATAAAACTATACTTATGAGTATAGCACTTTCAGTGAGTTCTGGGAGTCATTCTAGCAAATTATCAAACCCCAGGAGGGGTGGGAACCCCGGATTTGTAGGTCAGTCCAGCGTAACTCCGCACAGTCAGAGTCAGAACTGAATCAGACTGACTTAGTGCAGTATTTGCAGTTGGTGTCAGAAGCTTCGTTTTTGCTGTTTGAATTTTGTGTTGCTCTATAGGAGGTATATGGGAGCTCTGTACTTTCTTGGCAATTTTCTGTAAACCTAAAATTGGTCTAAAAAATAAAGACTATGAAAAGATTATTTTTGAAAAATAAGCTGTAAAAAGAAACAGGTAACTATAACTTTAAGTTTCCCTGTGCACTACCTACGATGACCTATAATAGGCGCACACATTGGGGGAAGGCTGGCTGGTCATGAGCCAGACATTGTACCAGGTGCCTTGCCAACCTGAATGTTTTTGTTTTCCTTGACTGCTCAAGCAAATGCCATGAAATAGGTCAGGCTAAACAATGGGAATTTATTCACTCATGGTTTGAGGCTGGTAAAAATCCAAATCAAGCCATCATCAAGGCAGTGCTTTCTTCCCAAAGACTGTGGCATTATGGGGCTGGCCACTGACCATTCTTATTCATTACCTGATCACATGGTAAGGCACATGGCAGCGTCTCCTGGTCTCTCCCTTCTCTTCCAGGTTCCCTTGATGTTCAACTAACCTTGCTTCCCATGGCTTTCTCTCACTCTGTCTGAATTTCATTCCACTTATTAAGACCCATCATGATTGAGGTGAGCCACACCCTAACTGAAAGTAACTTCATCAAAAAGCCCTACTGTGTTTCCTTCTCCCTTTCCTCAGGGTCGCTGGGTAGAGTTAGGATGGGGTGCAGAATCCTCTTATCTGCAGTGGCATCATCTTGGTACCCCAGCATCTGCCAAGACGCCCTCCTTCCTGTCTGTTCTTTACTCTCAACCCACATAGCCCTTACTGTGTGTCCTCTGGGCCACCCAAGGCCCCTAAGTTACAACAGAATGCAGGGGTCCCTCTAGAGTCTGTCCACCTGGAAAAGGGGGTACATTCCCCTCTATCCTCAGATGTCACCAAACATTTGGAAAGAGCAGGGCATGGAGGCCTTTCTCAGGAACACACCAGTTCTAAGTTCTCTTTGTCTTTCTCTCCAAATTGCCTCTTCTTCAATTCGGGGAACATTCTTAAACGTGCCCCCTATCCCCACGTCGCTTTTGCATCATCACGATTCTCTCTGCCTTCAGTTCCTTCGGCTGCTGACCTCAAAATGGAACTGCAGCAGTGACAGCTATGTGACCCTCACTGGTTAAACAGAAATGAGATGAGTATAAAAAGAAGTTTGAGGGGAAGTCCACCACAGTTTGTATATCAAAACATTATAAACCCGCGTGATTATGATCTCACTCAATGTTTACCAAAGCCTGCAGGAGGGAAAGCACCTGGGTCACAGGTTCATGGCTAGTCAGTGGCTGAGCCAAGACTGGCCCAGGTGTGCTACACTCACAGCTTTCTAGAGAATCTGTGGCCTTCCAGGAGTCCCAGGGGCACCAAGGAAAGAAAAGGTCCCGGTGAGAGCCCCCAGCCCCTGAGTTCCTGTGCTCTCAGGCAGTCCTGAGAGCAGAGAACGCCCCAGGCTCTGAAACCAGAATCAGGTCTCTGTCAACCAGGAGCTCTTTTCTTTGTGAAATAGAATGTGCTTTTCTTTTCTGATTACAAAAGTGATTACTGTTATGGAATCAGAAAATAATCACCAACCTTGGATGGTTCTCTGTCCTCCTGACTAAACTTGGCCTCTTTTCAACTTCTGCAAAATACCTAAGTTATAAAATTAATGTTTGTTTGAAATTGCATCATGGAAGGCTCACACCTGCTCTGTGCAACCTTATCCTGTTCTCTCTTTTCTGGAAAACTGTTTTAGAGGGTTTTTTTTTTTTAACTGTTTGGGGCAATAATTATTTATTCATTCAACAACTGTTTATTGAGCGCCTACCACAGGCCAGGTACTATTTTGAAAGCTATAGGACAATGGTATACTGGAGAGACACTGTTCTTTCTCATGGAGTGTACATTATAGTGGGGACATTTAGACAATCCCAAGTGAACAGACAAGCAGTAATTTCAGCCCAGCTTTTACACTTTAAAATGCCTTGGTTAAGGAAGGTTTTACTGAGAGGGGAACATTTAGGCAAAGGGGAGAAGGAAGAGAGGGAGTGAGTCATGCTAAAATTTCTGTTTATCTCCTTCAGAACACCTAATACCACTTTACATACTATATACTTTATTTATTCATTTTATTGTCACCACTGTCTCCCTAGTGCCTGATCATAGTAATGCTTAAAACATATTTATTAATAATAAATATATAATATATAGATACATATTGACTGACTGACTAATGCTAGGATGAAAATAAATAGAATGATTTGATTGAGAGTAACTGAGGGGAGGGGTCAGGAAATGCTTCTTTCAGGAGATGGCATTTGAACTGAGACAGGAATGATTACAAGGCACTGATTGTATAGAAATATTTAGTATGTATTGGTTATCTATTGCTATGTAACAAATTACCCCAAAACATAGAGGCTTAAAACACCAAACATTTATTATCTCAACCTTCCTTTAGGTCAGGAATCTGGGTGAGGTTAAGCTGGGTGCCTCTGACTCAGGATAGCGCACAAGACTTCAATCCAGGTGTTGATTAGTGCTGCAAATCTCGGGGTGGGGACAGGCTTTGCAGCCAAGCTCACTCACATGGGTGCTGGAAAGACTCAAGTCCTTGTTGGCCACTGGCAGTAGACATCAGTTCCTTGCCACGTGGACCTCTCCCTAGAGCTCCTCCCAAGGCAGCTAGCTTCACACAGAGCAAGGACTCTGAAAGAGTGAGGGCAAGAGATGGCAAGCAAGACAGAAGCCACAATCTTTCTGTTATGGGTTAATCTCAGAAATGACGTCCTATCACTTTTGTTGTATTCTATTTCATATAAATGAGTTGGCAAGTCCAGCCCACTTTCTTATCCCTCACCACTCTCTGAAAAACAGCAGACTGTAAATGTGTTAGGGAGCAGAAGATTATGGCTTGGAGAGCAGGGTGGCCTTTATCCTATTCCTTGGTAGAGACCCAACAGAGATGGCAAGATCTCAGCCAGAGAGACTGTGGAGAGAGGGGGTCAGGGCATATGGGGACAGACACTTTACCAAGCCTCCTGGCTCCCAGGATGGCCCCAAATCACACCCAAATACAGTGATACAGTGAGCCAGCAGACCTCAAGGGGCTATGAGGGCAGGAATGAAGGGTGCCATGGGGACTGAGAACTGATGACCAGACTGGACAGTGAATTTTGAGAAAATAACTGAGTGGCAGAGGACTCAAAAAACCACCATGGCCCCTGTGCCCATACTCGGCCCATTTTCCAAGTTTGTGAACTGAAATTCATGTACTATTGACTGGTGAACAGATAATCAGAAAGAAAGTTTGACAAGTGCTGGGATAGCAGTGAGGCAGGTGTTTTAATTTGCTAAAGCTGGTGGAATGCAATATACCAGAAATGGAACAGCTTTTAAAAAGTTGTAAGTTTATAGTTCTAAGGCCAGAGAAATGTCCAACCTAAGTCATCCAGAGAAAGATGCCTTAACGCCAAAGAAAGGGCTGATAACGTTCAGCTGGGAAGGCACATGGTGATGTCTGTTAGCTTTCTCTACCGGCTTCTCCTTCAAAGGACTTCCCCAGGGGTGCTTACCTTCTGTATCTCCAAAGATCTCTGACTGTGGGGGCTCTGTGGGCTCTAAAGCTTTTTCCAAAACGGTTCCCTCTTAAAGGGTTCCAGTAAGCAACCCCAATATGGAAACCACCTAATTAAAAGGTACCACCCACAATAGGGTGGGTCACATCTCCATGGTAAAATAAAAAAGATTCAACCCAGCAATACTGAATAAGGGCTATAGAACATGGCTTTTCAGAGGTACACGACTGTTTCAAACCAGCACAGCAAGTTAGATAGGGAAGGAGGGAGGGGAAACTGACCCTAAAACCCATAACAAAAAGTTTCTTTTGGCATGCACATAACTAGCCCTCACTCAGGTCAGCACCTGAAAAGAACCAATGAAAAGTGCTGCTCATCAATCCCTTATTAGCTTAGCCAGAGTAGGAAAAGTCCCTCCAAGTCCTTATAATGCATGAATCTCAACCTCAGGCTGCTTCTCCTTTGGAGAATACCCGTGCTCATCTTCCTTCCAGCATGTACTTACGCTATCATTAAAGCTTTGAGCTGTACACACTGACTAGTCCTCGAGTTCTTTCCTGTGGCAGAGTTAAGAACCTTCAGGGCATCAGCCCCTGGTTGGGGGTCTAGACTTCTCCCAGAATTCCCAGGGCTCTCTGGAATCCAGCAGAGAATTCCTGGAGCTCTGAGGCATCCAGTCGATGATTCCCAGGCTCTCTGGCATCGAGCTTATTAAACTATTTGGCTGTACACACTGACTAATCCTTGATTTCCTTCCTGAAGCTGGGTTAAGAACCCTCTCATCACCAGCCATTTATTGAGGTCTTGATTTCTCCAAGAACTCCTGGGGCTGTCAGGCTTCAGGGCCAAGTGAGCTTGATTCTCCCTTGGGCTGGGGAGGAAGTGGAGTAGATGTGTGGGGGACAGATAAGGTCTCTTGAGGGCTGATTAGCTGTTGGTGAAGTTGGAGAGAAAGGCCACAGAGATGGTGTTACAGATCTAAAAAACAAGAAAAAGAAAAGCTGATGCTTCCTAGCAGCCTGATGGTGGACAAACAATGGATTCAGGGGCTGATATGGTCCTTCTCTTCCAAAAGGTCACCACCCAGGGTGACCCTGAAGTACAAGAAATTACCTTATTCACCTTTTTTTAAAAAAAAATATTTTTATTGAGAAATCTTCACACCCATACCGTCCATCATAGTATACAATCAATGGCTCACAATATCATCATATAGTTGTGTATTCATCACCATGATCATCTTTAGAACATTTGTATCCCTGCAGAAAAATAAAAAGAAAAAATTCATACATCCCGTATCCCATACCCCATGCTCTGCCTGACCACTAGTATTCAATCTACCCAGTTTTTTACTCTTTATCCACCCCTATTACATATGTATTTTTATCCTCATTTTTTTTTACTCACCTGTCCATATCCTGGACTCTCAGGGGTGTAACTCTCCCCAACAACGGGGGACAGGACTCCCGGGATGAGCCGGACTGACCTCACAGTACTGAGAAACCTTATTCACCTCTGTATCAAGGATGTCTACTGGCTTGGACAGGAGAGGGGTCTTTATAGATTATGCCCAGGTTGTACCCACAGAGATAAATATAATTTCCCAAATTCAAACTGCGCATTCTGGAGACTCGGGAGTAGAAGCATCCACAGCTCTCCCGACTCGCCTGGGTCAAGCGTTTCAATTCTGAGGGCTGAGGCGAGAGTCCTTCCCGAAAACTACAACTCCCAGAATGCCATCGGGGACGCTTGCGCGACGCTCTCTCGTAGCGGCAGTTACTTCAGGCTCTCAGCGCCCTGGCCCGAACCAACGGCTGTGGAGCGCTGGTGGATGACGTCACATCGTCGCGCCGGAAACCGCTGCCCGGCCGTGGGCGTACGCTTCTGGGAGCGCGCATATCTAGGTGTGTAGTGGGGGAGAGAAGGAACAGAGGGTTAGAGGGCTGGGAGGGAGTCTGAGGTGGAGGGGAGGCGACGGCAGATGAGAGAAGCTGGAGGCTGAGTTACTGCAGGCAGAAAGCGCGGCTGGACGTGGTCTGAGGATTGTGGGCGGCTGGGCAGGGGGTTCTAGGGTGTCCTGTCTTCTCTTTACCTCCCCTCCATGCTCCTTCATAGTCGGATGCTACTGGCCTGCCACCCCCCGGGGGTCTTCTGCAGTTGTCCTGCGTGAAGACCTTTTCTGTCACCACCTTCCCAACATTGCGTGGCTCCCTATTGCTCATTTGACAGAGTCCACATTCTTGTGTGTGGTGTTCCAGGACCTCAGCCCCTGCACCTTAGTCTGAGTGCTTTCTGGTCCCTCCACCCTGTCCTATAGTAGATGCTCAGTAAAAGTTCATGAGTTAACTTGTGCATAATGACCTATTTTCATACCATACCTTTCCCTCTCATTTCTCCTCTAACAGAATTACACTCATTCTCAGTAGTAGCCCTTCACGTTGGTGTGGTCTTTCCACTTTACAAAGCTTCCATTATTCAGTCATCTATCAGATTTGAACCTCCCCAAATCCCCATCAGGCAAAGATAGTCATCACTCTCATTTCAGAGAAATACAGAAACTAAGGTGCAAAAGGAAAATTACTTGCTAGTGGCCATATGGTTGTTTAGGCAAAGCTGGGAGTAGAACCTGGGTCACCTGATTTCTTGGCCAGATTTAGGTCAGAGACTCTTGCAGGAAGCTTCCTCAGATACTTCTTGCAGGAATTACTCAGTTCTTACACAGAGTCCCATGTTCTTTGTACCTCTCCTGGCAATCCAACATATTTTAGGGCTGGCTGTTGTCCCCTTTGAGAGGGAGAATGAGGTAAGCGGATGGTCAGTAAAACTTTGTTGCTTCTATTTGAGTTTATCTAAGCCCGCTCTGCTCTCCTCCTCTACACCAGGTGGGACAGGTGTATTCCATGGCTCAGACTAGCAAGGATAGTGGGGAGGTGACCAAGATCCTGACCATCCAGCTCTGTGAGGGGGTCCTGGCAAGCAGGAGCCAGTTAACCCCCTGAGCCAGGATGGGGACCAAGGGGTAGGAGGCAAGGCCTGACGTACTTCTGACCTCTGTCCCAGCTCGCTCTTAGACAACAGGGTTGCATCTCTAATCTGCCCCTGTCTCCCCTCAACCAGGTCATTATGGCTTCCTGTTCCCTGCATACTTTTAGCTCCTGCTCCTCACCGTAACATTCCAAGCAAGACCCTCACTACCAGGGAGCACAAAGGGGGCTGGCTGTTGGGCTGTGAGGTGGAGAGTGTGGAGGAAGTAGAGTTTATCACATTTTCAGAATGACTAAGGGAGGGATGATTTCTTTATCAAGATTGAAACTTGTAACTATGTGGACACCTGGATCCAGCACTGAGCCACTTGGGTGAGCTGTCCTAGATTTCTGGGCCTCGCTTCTGTTTTCTGGCCCCTTTGTTCATTCATTAGAGGAAGTAGTTAAGGGCAAGTGGAGCTAGGTGGTCTGTGTTCAAATTCCAGTTCTGCCACTGTTGTTTAACCTCAGTTTCCTCATCTGTAAAATGGATTGTTTTAAGGAGTACATGAGTTTAGAACAGTGCCTGGAATGTAAAGAAGGCCCAGTAAATGCTATGGTAAAAAAAAAAAAAAAAAAGACTGGGTTCAAATCCCAGAGCTGTCACTTAGTGACACTTTGCTGTGTGATCTCAGGTAAGTCACTTAACTTTTCTGGGCCTCACTTTCCTCCTTTGAATAACTATCCTACAGCCTAGAATGGTTGTGAGGATTAAAGGAGGCAATAACTGAACAGTGCCTGGCACATAAAAGCATTTGATCAAAGGTTAGTTGTTATTTTAATTTTATTCCATTCAGTATAAGCTCCGTGAAGGCGCAGCTTTCGATCTGCTTTGTTCACCACTGCATCTCTCATGCCTACTACAGTGCCTGGGACATAGTTGGTGCCCAATAAATACTGACTGAGCATCTACTGTTTTCACACTTTCTATATGACATTCTCTCTCTACACATGCTTTCTATTGTATGACTCTGAATTGTCACATTTTTTTTGTTCAGTCTAATTTTTGACACTGGGAAATCGATTTTGAAGGGCAGATGAAAATTGAGGGAAGGAACATATACTGCAAATGGCAGAAACACCACCTTCAGCTAACCTAGGCCAAAAAGGAGGAGGAAGAGGTGGAGTGGGAGGGGAGGGAAGAGGGACAAGCAATGAGAGGGAAAGGAGATGAGAACATCAGCTTGTGAAAGTTAACATTTTGGAAGTAATTTTCCTCAGAAATGGGTGGACCCAGGAGTTCAAAGTCAATAACAGAGGTGCTTATCTTTCTCTTCAGTACTCACTCTTTCCCATGCTTTGGCTCCAGTCTTAAGCAGAGTCTTCCCTCAAAAGCAGCCCCCATAAAGCAGTCACATCTATTCAGGAGTTGTAATAGTTATATATAAATTCTGAGATACTGAGCTATTTGTGTATAACCTAATCGTTCCCTGAAATTTCAGTATTTATGTGACACCTGAAACTCAGAGTTAGCACTCTGAAGCTATTAAAGTAAGCATTAAGCTATTAAAGTAGCAACTGTTAAAAAGTTGAAAAAGTGATCAGATTTCAACTAGAGATATGAATGAAGCTGATTTGGATAGGATTAAGGTAAATCAGAATACAGGATAAAGGATGATATCTAATACAGGATAAAGGTCTATATTTTAAAACTTCAATTTCTATGTGAGACCAAAGGGAGAGATATGTATGTGGTGCAAAATTTATATTTTGGATAGCACATTATCTAATTTAACTTGTATGGTCAGTTTATTTGAACACCATAACTACATGGACTCTTGAATAGGGCGTGAGAGCTTGTTGGTTTGTACAGGTGTTTTAGTTAATAAGCTGCCAGAATATGATACATCAGAACTTGAATGGCTTTTACAAAAGGGGAATTTAATAAGTTGCAAGTTTACGGTTCTAAAGCCATGAAAATGTCCAAATTAAGGCACCAACAAGCGGTTACCTTCACTCAAGAAAGGCCGATAAAGTTCAGGGTTTCTCTCTCAGCTAGGAGGGCACATGGTGACATCTACAAGCTTTCTCTCCTGGCTTCTTGTTTCATAAGCTCCCCCAGGGGCATTTTCCTTCATCTCCAAAGGTCTCTGGCTGTGTGAAGTCTGTTGGTTCTGGTTGTTCTGAAGCTTTTTCCAAAATGGTTCCCTCTTAAAGGGCTCCAGTAAGCAACCCCACCTTGAATGGGTGGAGATGTGATGATAGTGTGAGTTATTGATTACATAACAAGAATGGAATGATCATATGATAAGAATGTGTTTGTATGTGGTTATGTATCATAAATAAAAAATAATTAAAAAAAAAAAGAAAGGGAGGGGTAGGGGTATGGTATGTATGAATTTTTTTCTGTTCTTTTTCTGAATTGATGCAAATGTTCTAAGAAATGATCATGATGATGAACATGCAACTATGTGATGATATTGTGAATTACTGATTATATATGTAGAACGGAATGATCATATGTTAAAAAAAAAATTATCACCCACAATTGGGTGGGTCATATCTCCATGGAAACAATAAAAAGATTCCACCCAGCAATATTGAATGAGCCTTTAGGAATTGACTTTTCTGGGGTATATAATAGCTTCAAGCCAGCACAACAAGTTAGTGTGATATCCCGATACATTCCAGTGTAATTTGGACAGAGAATAAAAAGTATTTGCAAAGTCCCCTTGGGGGACTGGGGAGAAACGAGGAAATATAAAACTTCCCCATCTGGGGAATTCCTGATATCCTTGCAAGCAGTGGGGCCAACCAATTCAATAGGCTGAGCCCTCAATCTTAGGGTTCAATCCTATGAAATTTATTCTTGCAAAGAAGCCAAGCCTACTTAAAAATATGCCTAAGGGTCACCCCCAGAGAACCTCTTTTGTTACTCAGATGTGGCCTCTCTCTCTAAGCCAACTTGGCAGGTAAACTCGCTGCCCTCCCCTCTATGTGGGACATGACTCCCAAGGGTGTAAATCTCCCTGGCAACGTGGGGCAGGACTCCTGGGATGAGCTGGGATCTGGCATCATGGAATTGAGAAAGCATTCATGACTAAAAGGGGGAAGAGAGAAATAAAGTTTCAGTGGCTGAGAGATTTCAGAGAGAGTCAAGAGGTTACCCTGGAGGTTATTCTTATGCATTATATAGATATCCCTTTTTAGTTTATGGTGCCTTGGAGTGGCTAGAGGAAAGTACTTGAAACTGTTGAACTGTGTTCCAGTAGCCCTGATTCTTGAAGAGAATAACTTGTATAACTATATAGCTTTTGTAATGTGATTGTGAAAACCTTGTGTCTGGTGCTACTTTATCAGGGTATGGGCAGATGAGTTAAAAAAAAATAAAAAGGAAAAATAAATAAATAATGGGGGAGGGATAAGAAGTAAAAAAAAGTTGGATAGATTGAACTACTAGTGATCAACGAGAGGCACAGGTAAGGGGTATGGGATGTATGAGCTTTTTCTTTTTTCTTTCTCTGGAGTGAGGCAAATGTTCTAAAGATGATGATGGTGATGAATATACATTGCTTATATATTATGGGATGGACTGCATGCATGTGAAGATTTCTCAATAAAAATATTGAGAAAAAAAAAAGCAGTCCCCAGCAGATACAGGGTCACATCCCACCAGTTTTGTGACCTCTGTAGAGAGAGAGAGACTCTTTCCTGACAGGAATTCCAGGGTTTACCCTCGGTGTGTCATGTGCCCACTATGGAGGGGTGTCAGCCTCAGAGAGACAGGGCAAATGATTTCCCAAAGGAATCTCTAGCTACTTCTACTTTAAAAGGAGGACTGGGTGGGCAGGTGGAAACGAGATGTCAACAATATCCCAATAAATGCTATTCTGTCCTCACCGTCCCACCCCCGGGCCTGTTGACAATCTTTGGTGTATGACCTCTCCCTACTGATAGGACTTCCCGGGCCCCAGAGCACCAGAGCACAAATTCATGCTCCGTCTTTCTCTGTGAAGAAGGGGTTGCCATGCCTATTCTCCAGGTGAAGAAATTAAGTCCAGAATGTGGCTCCCAGGGTATCCCAGCCAGTTACAAACTCCTCCTACTTTGCCTTGTTCTCTCTGGTTTTCCACATCTTTCCACCCTTCTCAGCTAAGTGGCTGCCTTCATGGGCAAGACCCGAGGCTCCCGCATCTCAATCCCTAATCCTTCTGATCCCTCTCCTCAATGTGGTAACACGGAAGGAGGTGGCAGCGAGTGGTTCCTATCAGCATTGCCAATAGGGTCCTGCTGTCCGAAGAGGTGGGTGGAGGCTTGAGGTCTGGAGAAGACTCTGGGGCTTGGAAAGGGCCTGGGATGTGTAAGGGAGAGGCTGGGACTGACGTCTAGATGCTAGGGTTGCACACGGGCTCTAGTGGAGGTGGTATTGGGGTGGGACAGTCCTCAGAGCTCTAGAGGGAAGAGATGAGGCCTGAATGAGACAAAAGGAGCCGGTCGTTTGAAGAGCTGAGAGGGGAGTGTTCCAGGCAGAGGGAACAGCAGGTGCCAAGGCCCTGAGGTGGTTGTACTTGGTTTGTTTGAGCTGCAGCCAGGGGGCAGGGAAGAGGAGTAGGAGAGAGGTCAGAGAAGGGACACGTGGGATTGTGAGGTCCTTGCAGGCCATCGCAAAGGCTCTGGCTTTTACTCAGAGTGAAATGGGGCGCTATTACCATCAGTGAATCAGTCATCCACATAGCGTTGTTTGGGTGTCAGAACCAGAGCTGAGATGGAAGATAGAGACGTGGGGGCACAGACACATATATTTTGGGTATGTTCTTTGGTATGAATCAAACAGTACATAAAAATGTAAATAGCGAGTGGGCCCCTGATGCTGGGTGCATCCTTTGCTTCCTGGGGAGGGTTCCACATGTGAGGGGCCGGGTGGCCAGTGGTGACTGAGGGCCTGGAGGGGCTCCACATCGACCTGGGAGCTCAGGGCTGCTGGAGGGCCTGGCATGTCTGCCCAGTCCCAGCCCCTTGAGTTCCCCGAACCTTTACCACCTGATTTAGCTCTACCCCAGGGCCTGCTATCTTGCCTGGGCACCTGGAGAGGCTTTTCCTGGGGCTCTGTCCAGGGGCCGTCTCTGCTCTGGGTCCTCTTCATAGAGAGGCTGGCTGATGAGCCGGCTAGAGGTGCCTGCTGCAGGGCAAGGTGAGGGATTCCACATATGAGGGGTACCTGGGCAGAGCCCCACCCACCTGGCCCGGGAGCTAAGGCCTACCCTGGGGTCCTCAGATTAGGATCTGTCCACTCTCTGGCCTGGGGGCCACCTGGCTGGCTCCCTGAGGTTTCTGCTTTGGGCCTGAATTCTACTCCAACTCATGACTTGCCAGGTCCTGTCACCTCGGCTTAATGCCCTTGTCCCCTACTCTTCCTCCCCCCTCACACACACCTTTATTTCCTAAACGCTAACTGCCTCTCCTACCCATTACTTTCTTCCCCCAACTCTCCTTCGACTCTTCTTGTTGATGACAACCATTGCTTGCATTTTTCAATGACAAATGAGATTTCTGGAGTGCTTCCTGTGGGTCAGGCCCCATACGACACTAAAACCCATAGTGTCTTACCCCATGCCAGGCCCTGTTCAAAGTTCTTTATACAAATGGCCCACTGAATCCTCTAAATAGTCTTATAAGTTTGAATTATTTTCCTCGTGCTATAGATGAGGAAACGGAGGCACAGAGAGGTTAAGTGACTTGCCTGAAATCACATGGGGGCAAGTACTCAGTGGAAGTGCCAAGTGTTTTATTGCATAATTCTCACCATCCCTGCTGGTGTCCTGTCTGGCTGCTGTGATTAGCATTCTTACCTTCTTGATGAGCTCTGTCTGGGGAGACTATGTGCCTTGACCCGGGTCACACAGCTGGGCTGGGCCAAACCTGGGAATTGAGTGGAGGCTTGTCTGACTCCAGACCTGGGCCCTCCTGAGTTTTATCTTCATGTCTAGGCCAAGAGTGGGTCAGGGCTGGGATCCCGATCCTCATGTTACAGATGGGGAAACAGCAGCACAGCATGTTTGTCTTGTCCTAGAGGGAACATATGGGAAGGGGCAGAGCAGAGCTGGGACTTGAACAGGGACTTTTGACACTGGCCCCGGTGCTTTTTCTCTGCAGCCCCTGCCTCTTGGGCATTGAACTCTTGCTGCCCCGCACCCAAAATATCGGGGCTCTCACCCTCTCCTCATGCCCTACGTAGCTCAGTTTTCCTTCCCCTGCAAAGAATGCCCAGCAATGAGCCTCCAGACCCTGGCAACACCTCCCACTCCCCCTCTTTCTCTGAGACCCCACCTGATGCCTCCAGTGGCTGTGAGAGTGGCAGGGTCCACAGGACCCTCCTGGCAGAAAAAAAGGGCTGGGAGCCAGGGACAGAAGCCCTTTCCCCCTTGCCAGCCAATCCCTTTTGGGGTCAGTAGTCTCACAAGAAACCCACATCTTGGGGCAGTCCCCACGGTGGGTGTGAGTTGGGTGGACACCCAAGCCCCACAGCTGCTGCCAGGAGCAAATATGGCAGAATAAAGTCCTGGTGGATCCTATGTTCCATGCAGCATGGGGGGGGGGGGCAGGGGCTATATAGGGAGGAGGCCCAAAAATCAGGGCTGTGACTCCAGTGGGAAGGGAGCTGTGCCTGGCCTCAGGGTCTCACCACCTGTGTTAGGGAGCCTTGGAGGTGGCCCAGGACCATGCTGGTTTCACTGAGGGGTTAGTTCCAAACTTTGGAGCTGACCTCACAGGGCTCAGGGATTCCCCTCACTGGCCTCAGCTCAAAATAGGGGACTTGAGTTCCAGTCTTCCTTCTGTCACCCACCTGCTGTTGTGAGGCCTTGGACATGACCTTCTCTCCCTGGTTCTCCCCAGTGTCTCAATGGAAGCATCTCACTTCTGCCACCTGAGCTCAGGATTCCCACCCAACCCCAGAGGGTAGCTCATAGTGTTAGAGCTGAAACAGGCTGGGAAATAATCAGGAAATTGGCTAGGTTTTTTTTGTTCTTGGGGGGGGGGGGGTGTCTAGGTTTTAATTTCTCTATGTAAATGGTAGTAGAAGTGTTTGAAAACTGCTGTCATTTTTCAATGAGGAACTGAGCAGACCAGTGACTCATGTGAGGTCTCCATAAAGGCTAGTGACACACTGGAACCCAGGGTTCCTGATTTCCTTTCCAGCAGTTTTCCCATTGGCCACATCCTTTCAATTTCCATTTCCTGCTGATCCCAGCCCCGGCTTCAGTCAAGGCTACTGAGGCTCAGGTAGACTGAGACTGGCACAGGCCCATCCTACAAGGTTCCAGACAAGCTAACGCTGCCCTCACTGGTCCTCTGGGTCCTTCCCAAGGACCTTCCGAGATCACCAGCCCATGGCCATGCCTGGCAGCCCAGGTGTCCAATTAGACGGCAGCTCATCTAATTGATGGCTCAGGCTGGTCCAGCCCTGCTGCTCGGTCCACACAACTTACAGACCACCAAGCAGGAGCAGAACTGGATTAGGCACCTGCAGCAGGAGACAGATTTGCTTGCCAATGATTTGTTGAGAGCCTGCTGCAATTGGTCCCTGGAGATACATCAGCACTCAAACCAGGTAAAAATTCCCACCCTTCCTGAGCTAATATTCTGGTGCATGGAGACTGCCAAAAAATAAATAGGCAAATGCTAGATATCTAGAAATGTTAGATACCTAAAATGTGTAAATGTATGAAGAAAAATAACACAGGGAAGGAGATTGGGAGTGCCGGGGGCAGGGTTGCATATTTTCGTAGGGTGTTTAGGGAAGGCCTCATTTCAGAAGGTGATATTTGAGCAGAAACCTCCAGGAGAGTGTAAGCTTTGCAGATATCCAGAAGGAGAGCCTTCTAGCTGGAAGGACTAGCAAGGGCAAAGGCCCTGAGGCAGGAGCGTTCCTGGCACGTTCTAGGAGCAGCAAGGAAGCCAATATAGCTGGAGTGGTATGAGTGAGGGTTGAATGAACAAGATAGACAAGATGTGTGAAATGTACATTTGAGATAAGATTTATGGCAGGAGTAGATAACAGCAGAACTTGGAGGATACGTGGAAGACCAGCCAGGATTTCTTTCTGTCCTTGTCATCAGTCTTTGGACATCAGGGACCCCCATGTCACCGCAGCTGCCCACGACATGGGGGGCGGGGAACAAACAACAGCCACCACTGTGGGGGAATGGAAGCTGCAAGGGAAGCCATCTGGGAGAGGGAGGTCCTATCCCTGTTTTCTTCTCCAGCAGCCATCTGGGACTGATTCCTGGGCAGATGCTGGTACTTCCCTGGTAGATAGTTCCAGGAGGGTTTGGTGGGCAGTGCCCAGGCAGGGCTTGGGTGGGGGCAGGGGTACAGGAAGGGGAAGCCCCCTTGGTTTCTATCTCACAGCAGGGACCCAGCAGGGAAACCCCACGTGTCCCAAAAGGAAAGTGGCAGCAGTGGGTCTCGGGGAAGACCAAGAAACCCCCATCCTCTCCCTGAAGATGGGAAATCCAGGGCGGGGCTCAGTGTGGGGCTGTACCAGAAGAGAGTTCTATGTTTGAGACAGCTTAGCTCCAGCAAGGGTCCCTACAGAACAGAAACGCTATTCACAGGTCTATGGGGTTATCTGCGTCCGGGCTGAGCCCTGATCCTGATCTCACATAACCCCAACCTGGCTGCAGGGTAAGCTTCTTATCTGAGCCGTTTTCTGAGCCCAAGCCTCAGTTGAAACCTGGGACCCTGTTGCAGCCAGGACCTTGGTCTCAGACCGACCCCTGTCCCTGATCTGGACTGAGATCTGAGCCCAACCCTGACTTACTACAAGCAGCCCCCCACCCCCAGGTCATTGGAAGTTCCAACCCCAAAGCCAGACAGTGCTACGACTTCAGCCCCAAACTGAACTCTGAGTCCAATCCTAGACTAAACCCTAGCCCTGCTTATAGACTGAATGTTAATCCTAGTGCCAGCCCTAGATTTGGATCTGGTCTCATCCAGCCCTGTTATTGACTGAGCTCTAATTCCAGTCCTGATGCCATCAGTCTGAGCCCAGAGCCTGCCTAGGCTGAGACCCTGCCCACCCGCCCTGAAGCCCCATCCCAGCCATCCACTGAGCCCTGACTTCCCTCACACCCCATTCCCCCAGCCATCTGGAAAGCCAGAAGGGATTAAGGATGGCTCAAAACCTCTGGTGGGCCATGCGCTTCCCCGGCCATCCACCTCTGAAGGACCAATGATGACCCTAGGATGATGTGACAGAACAGAGGGGCTGGAGGGGGTTCAAGGCTTTGGAGGCTTAGCAGTGAATAGAGCTAGGAGTGGCTCTTCCAAGAGTTGAGAAGTGAGGTAAAGGCTGGACCTGAAATCTTAGCAGGGTGTCAGGAGCTTGGGTTGCCCCAAATCCAACTTCCCGCCACCCCCAACTGCACCTCCCACCCTCTCTGGGAAGGGAAATTACGTTTCCCTATTTTAGCAAGGGGTAGTAAGGAGGGAAGACTGAGTAAACCCAAAGCTGAAAGTACAAGCAGGACGGAAAGTGAAACCGGCACAGTCCCCAGTATAAGACTCCCCCGTCCTGGGAGATGGCTGGCCAAAGAGGCTGGGCCCCGACATGGGCCAGACTACAGGCGACCTTGGCTGGCGTGAGTTTGAGACAAGGGCTGGGGGCAGAGGGGTTGGTGGCTTGGTTGAGACTGGGCAGAGGATGAGCGAGCTTGGCTGGGTAGATGGAGGCCAAGGGCTGAGGGTCAAGCAACTTGATGGAGATGAAGCATATATCTGGCTGGAGGATGGGAGGCCTTGACAAGGTGCTGGGGTGGTGGTGGTTGTCCAGAGCTGGACAGAGAATGGGACACTTTTGCTGCCATGAACTGGGGGGGCAAGCAGAGGGGTGGATGGTTTATCCAGGGCTGGGCAGAGGATGGGAAGCCTTGGCTGGCATGCAAGGGGAGGGTGGGGCAAGCTACTTGACCAGGAATGGGCAGATAAATGAAGGTTTGGTTGGAATGAACAAGTCAGGGCCAGCTTGGCTGGGACTGGAAACTGGGATGGCTAGAGGGAAAGCAACAGGAGGAGCTAGCATGGCATTAGTCAGGGGGCTAGAGCCAAGGAATCAGCAGCCTGCCTGGGTGAGGGGTATTTATTTGAAGCTTGGAAGGAGGTCCAACAAAGGATGCAGGGGCTAGACGCAGAACCTGGACAGAGGAGCAGATGGCAGGCAGGGTAGGGGCCGAGAAATGGAGGATAGGGACAGAGCCTTCACGGGTCAGGGCCCAGGACCCAGGACCCAGGACCCAGGATTGGCTTCTGCAAAGAAAATAGGGAGAAGTCAGGGGAGAAGCCTGGGGACTCCAGGGCTCAGGTAGGAAGGGAGGGGAGATAGGAGGTAGCCCACAATGCTAGGGGCACAATATCCACCAGGGCTTGGGGCTCCCCTCCCTCCCCCCAAAGAGCTAGGAAGAATTCCATTCTGCCTTACATCTTCAAGATGCCAGAGGATCAGAGTGGCCCCCAAGCCAGGGAGCTGAATGCCAGAGAACTTGGACATTGCCCACCACCTTTGGAAGTCTATGGGGGAAGAGGAAGTTCTCAAAAGCTTCTCCTTACCTTTAGATGAGGGGACATTTCAAGGAGCAGAGCCTAGGGGCTGGGGGAGGAGAATGGTGAGGGAAGAGGTATGGAAAGGAAGGAGAGCAAGGGTGGATTTAGGGGTGAGTTTTGGTTTGTGTTTCGAAGAGAGTTGTGTAACTCCAGTGCTTACTTGATTTCCTCTCCCTGAGGGAGAAACTGCTGATCACTGTCCTCTTCTCAGAGCTCCTACCCATTACCTCCCTTCCTTCTGACCCAGAAATACAGGGCAGCAAGCACACTTAGAAACCAGCTGGTCTAATTCCCCCATTTTATAAATGGGAGCCTGAGGTTCAGAGACAAGAGGTGACGGGCCCAAGGGAAGAGCCAGGATAAGAAAAAGAGATTCAACTTTTCATTCCAGGCTCTACTTCCACCCCCACCCCGGCACCCTCTGTCCCTCCCGCCCCCACAGTGCCCCGGTGGAGACTGGACCATCCTGTTCTCCAGACTCCTGGGGAGAGAGCCGCTGGCATTGCCATCCCACTTGGGGTCCAAGTGGCTAGTTCAGGTCGTCAGGCCCGCCTGGCCGGGCCTATGGAATCTTTGGCAGAACAGAGCACACCCATTCCAGGGGAAAGCAGCTACCTCCTCTGAGGTCCCCAGAAGAAGCGCACCGTCTCTGCATGTAGACAGATCTAGAACAAGTCCAGGCTGCCCTACCCTCTGGCTCTGTGACCTTGGGCAAGTCATCCTCACCAGGAGTCACCTCCCTCAACTACAGAATGGGGAGAACAGCAGACAGGCTGTCACATACGATTGTGCAGGTCGTTCATTAACGTCTCTTGGCCAAGGGAGTTAATGGGGGGGTCAAAACCCAGACTGCGATCTGCTTACAAAGATGGGCACTCCGTGTAGGGCTGGGTCTGCCTCGAGGGAGGGGTGTTTTCCTTTCAATTACATATACGGCATCTGATGCCCTATGATGGCTTCGATAACCCCATCCCATAGATGATTCTAAGGAGCCAGTAAAGTGTGGCCTATGAAAGTGCCTGCACAGTGCTGGCATAAGCTCAGAAAAGATGCATGTCCTTCCTTCCCCAAGTGTTTCTCAAGCTTTCCTCCATTTCCCTAGGGCTCAGCCTGTTGCTGCTCTCCTTGCTTATGGTCCGAGCTGGCATCTGGGGTTTCCCGAGATCCCCAAGGAGGCCCACCCTGACCCTGCAGGAGCTGCGGAGGGAGTTCACCGTCAGCCTACGATTGGCCAGGAAGTTGCTCTCTGAGGTTCGGGGTCAGGCCCACCGCTTTGTGAGTCTCCCTAATGCAGCCAGCTCTGGGGATGGGCAGACCCCACCCCCACTGGCCCCCACCAACAGACCTTGCCCCACAGGCTGAATCTCATCTGCCTGGAGTGAGCCTGGACCTCCTGCCCCTGGGAGGGCAGTTTCCCAATGTTTCCCTGACCTTCCAGGCCTGGCGCCACCTCTCTGTGAGTGAGGACTGGGGCAGGGAGAAGTGGGGAGCTGGAAATAAGGCTGGGGGCTGGGTTGGATGGGGATGAAGTTGGGGCTCAGACTGAAGATGGCTTTGGGGATAAAGCTTGGAATAGACTCTGGAAGTGGTTGAGTTATGTCATTGGCTATAAGAGGAAAGTGGAAAGGGAGGCATTAAGGGTGCAGATAAGAGGGTGAGAAGCTGAGCATGGAATTAAGTGAGGCTGGAAATGGAATGAGGTTGGGAATAGAGATTAGTATGGAGGAGGAATAAAGTTGATGTTAGGGCTAAGAATGGGGATGGTTAGGGATTGGAAGAAGGTTGGAGATGAGGGTAAAATGAAGTAGGGAAATGGAAAAGGAATGGGGATTGCTGGTAGGGGTGGAGGCTGGAGATGGGGTTGGAGATGGCATAGAAAGACGGCGAGAACAAAGCTGGATATATGGAGGAAACTGAAGTTGGGATTCGAGATGGGAATAAGGATGGCAAAGAGGTTGGAGATAGGATGGAAACAAAATGAGAGGATGGAGATGGAATAGGATGATGTGGATAGGAATGGAATGGGGTTGGGGGTGGAGGTGATAAGAGGTTAAGAGCAAAACCAGAGCGGGGGATGGAATGGGGTTAGGGGTGGGGAGTAACGTGAGGATGGAGATAGGGTTGGAGTTGGAGATGAGTTTGGGGTGGGACAGAACATGAGGCTGGAAATGGAGATGGGATAGACGTCAGAGGTAGCAAAGATAGGAGTGGGGATGGGGGTGACCATAGGAAGGGAAGGGGGATGGAGTTGAGGTTGAGAATGAAAATAGATATGTCTGGGGACCCTTCCTGACCCCTCCCTCCTCCCTCCTTAGGATGCAGAACGACTCTGCTTCCTCTCTACCTTGCTCCGCCCTTTCCATGGCCTGCTGGGAGGGCTGGGGAACCAGGGGGGCTGGACCAGCTCAGAGAGGACGCAGCTGTGGGCCATGAGGCTGGATCTCCGGGATCTGCAGCTGCATCTCCATTTCCAGGTAAAGTAGTGCCCAGCCAGCCTCCTTGACCCTCAGAGGCCAACACACAAAACAGGTTCATGGGCTCCCTTTTTGAAATATCCCTACCCTCAGGTTGGAGGTGGGCATCTGGAGGGACATGCTTCATATCCTATGGGGGAGATGGGTAGAGAAAGAGAGAGAGAGACTGCACCAGGCCTTGGTGCTGCTCCCTGAACTTCTGACTTCTCTTAGGGAGCTGGTCTTAAATGAGAGAAGAGCTCTAAAGTGCCAGGACGGCATCTGATATCAGTAGCCCTACAGCCAAGTTAGTTTCCCTTTCCTTGCTCCCTCTTGTCCTCTGACATAACCCAGTTCTTCCCTAACATCTAAAAGGGAAATTGGCATTTTTGCCTTAATCAAAGGAGAGTAGAAAATGCAGGCAGCTGTGCCTCCTCTCTGCACATTTCTGATCCTAAGTCAATCTTTAACAGCAGAGAGGAACTTCCTGAACCTCAAGCCCCCAGAGCCATCCTGGGAGCGTGACCCAGCCCTGTGAGCATCATCTTGCTCTGTGACTTCATGTTCTTGAACCAAAACTTCAGGCAGGACACATAAGATGATGACATAATGGGACTGTCCAGAGAAATCAGGCCTTGCGGTCACTGACGTCATCCTGAGCCACAGGGCACATAAAAGGAATTGAAGATTCTCTCTGGTTCTCTGCCTGGCTGTCCTCTCACCCCAGGGCCCTCGCCTCACAGGTGCTGGCTGCTGGATTCGACCTCCCTGAGGAAGAAGAGAACGAGGAGGGGAAGGGGCTGCTCCTGGGGGCTCAGGGCCACCCCTCACAGATGACAGCCCAGGCGTCCTGGCCCCAGCTTCTCTACACCTACCAGCTGCTGCATTCCTTGGAGCTCATCTTGTCTCGGGCCGTGCGGGACCTGCTGCTGCTCTCCCAGACCGGGGTCCCAGCCCAGGCCTTGGGGTTCCCGACACCCAGCCCCCAGCCCTGATGGAGTGACTTCTTAGCTCCCCTCACCCTCATTCTTCAGGATGGGAGTTCTGGGCAGCAGGACAGGCTCTGGCTCATCCTGTCCCTTAGATAAGACAGGGCTCCATCAGCCCCCAGCCCCAGGCTCCACCCAATAACTTCAGGGCCTGCCAGTCCTGGCCAGATATTTATTTTGTGGATATTTATTTATTGTTTAGGGACAGATGGTTTATTTATTGTTTGGGGGCCTGCTGGTTCTCCCTGGGCTAGGCCACCAGGCTAGGTGCCTAATAAAGCACTCTCACACTTCTCTCTGCCTCAGCTTCTTTGCAGAAAAAAGCTGCCAGAGATCCCAAGGGTAGGAGGGCCTGGAATGGAGTCTGCAGCTTATGACCACCTCGGACCCCTCTCTGCACCTACATTTTTGGGGCCCCTGGCCCATCTCCCTTCCCTCTGGCCTGCTCAACTGGTGGTTGCCAGAATAACCAATAGAGTTCTAAGGCTGAGCTACCAATTTAGAAGGTCAAGGCAGCTGGTCTGCTGCCCATGAATCTTTGATTCCAGGTGCTGCTCCCTTTGGGCTGGCTTTAACCCCAGAGGGTTGTGTTACTCCTACACAGCCTTGTGACAGGCTTGGATGAGGTGCAGGGGCAGGTGGGAACACAAGAGACAGAGAGGGAAGGCTGTGGGCGCAACCATCTTTGTCCCTTCCAAATCTTCTCTTCAGTGCCCAACAGCGGAGGCAGGTCGGGGAGGTCGTCAGGGCAGGCACCCATGAGAGGTGGCTGCAGCCTGTACTGGGGACTCAGACTTCCATAAGCGCAAAGCTCTCAGAGATGTCTGGTTTCGTCAGCCCCATGAATGACACTCCAAGAAACAGGGGTGCAGAGGGTGGAGAGGATGTGTCCAGGCTAG
Source organism: Tamandua tetradactyla (assembly GCF_023851605.1). Taxonomy (NCBI): domain Eukaryota; kingdom Metazoa; phylum Chordata; class Mammalia; order Pilosa; family Myrmecophagidae; genus Tamandua; species Tamandua tetradactyla. Next base: position 24,848,767 of record NC_135349.1, read on the forward strand.
CAGGGAGAGCAGGGGGGCTGAGGCCCAGTCAGGCCACCTGGCCCCACTCCAGTCACTGGGGCTTCGGCTGGCCCAACCGGGCTTGCAGTTCCTGCATCATGCCGGAGTGGGCAAGGCCAAATCTAGGGGTAGAAGACAAGCCATAGAGGCAGGTCCCAGGTGCCCACAGCCTCCTCCCCTCTCCCTGTCATCACCGCCCTGCCCCAACCTGTGCCTACCCGTGTCCCAGGGGCCTTTTCCTGGCAGGCACTGGGGTCCCTTCAGGTCTCAGGGGGCTTGGCTCCAGGAGGTCCTCTGGCTGGAGGAGGCTCTGCTCAGGGGCTGAGAGCTCCTTCTCGGGTGGGGGGCTGGGAGGCGCCTGCTGCTGCTCACAGGTGGGGGTCCTTCGGAAAGAGGGCCGGGAGCGCCGCTGCGAGGAGCTGCGGGAGAGGAGCACTCGGCTCCGCGGGATAGAGACGTCCAGGCGAGACCCGGAGAGCGCGGCCTGCAGGGAGGGGATGCAGAGGGCTGGGGGCTGGCTCCCAGATTTCTCTTTGGCCAGCCCTGGACCCCACCCGGAGCCCTCACCTCACTCCAGCTGCCCCGAGCTTCCCTCCTGGAACTTCCTGCAGCCTCGGGAGCCTCTGCCTCCCAGCATGGCCCAGGCTCAGTCTCTGAAGGGTCCCAGTCTGTTGACTGCTCCTCAGGACCCTTGATGTCCTCCAGGCCTTCCGGATCCACCTCCTCGGCCACTGGCCTTTGACCTCCAGGTTTCTCAACATCCTCCATGTCAGAGCTCCTTTGTCCCTCTCCCTCGGGGGGCTGGTCCCCAGGCTGCCCCTCACTGTCTTCCCCCTGCTTCGTCGTTTGCCACACCCCAGCCTCTGTTTCCTCTAGCTCCTGTTCTCCTAGGAACCCCTCGGCCTCCACCATGGCTACAGCCTCCTCTGATCCTGCCACCTGGAAGTTTGAGGTAAAGCAGTCCATCCCACAGCTTCCTTCTGCAGACTCCCCATCCTTGGCCTGGCCCCCCTCAGGCTCTCCCTCCCAGACCTTGAAACCTTCTGTTTGGCCACCCAGGCCGGTCACCTCCCCATCTGCCGACCAATCCAGGCCACACTCCTGCCCAACTCTGCTCTCTCCTCCACTCTCCTCCTCACGCTGGGCCTCCACCAGCTCTGCACCTCTCCCAGCCTCCTCTCTCCGTTCTGAGTCCCAGGCACTCCTGGCTGCCCCCTCCCAGGTCTCTCCAGCCTCCCTTTCTGCCCCCTCCTCAGGCTCGTCCTCCCTCACATCCTTATCCTTCACAATCTCTGCAGCCGAAGAACTGGTCTGTGTGTCCTCGCTGTCCTGGCAGCTCAGAGCCACCTCCTCCAGGTTCCAGCCTCTCCTGAACATTGTGTCTTCCCCCCAAGGCACTGCGGCCTCCACCTCTCCATCCTTGCTTTCATTGGTGGCTGACTCTTCTGGTGCCTGACCTGCCCCTGCTTCTGCTGTACGGTCTCCACCTGGCTCCTGGTTCTCTGCATCCAGGGCCTCCCCCTCCTCTGTCCCAAACCCAAAGTCTTTTGCTCTTTTCCACTCCCCTCCTGTCTCCAGGACCTCTGGTATGTCAAAATCCCGGCCTCCTTCTGCCTTAGCCTCCTGGGCCTGGTCACCAGCAGCCTCCTCCTCTCCTTCAGCATCTGGGTTTTCTTCCTGGGTGTTTCCTCTCTCCCTGTTTCCCCAGGTCTCTGCCTCAGAAACATCAAGCTTTACAGAGCCCATGTACTTGGGATACTCCTCCAGGTTCCCTTCTGCCTCCTGTTTGCATGGGGATGGAACTCTCCAGAGCTCTTCCTCACCCCCCTGTCCTCTTTCAGCTTTCTTTGTTGGGGTCTGGGCCCCTTTCGTCAGCTCAGGTTCCGGGCTTTCAGTGACCTCATGTTCGAGGCCACCCCATCCTACCCTTACAGCTTCTTGGCCACTCTGAACCTCCTCCTTGCTTTTCTCCCCTGCAAACTCCTTCTCAGACCTGGCCTCTGGAGTTGCCTCCACATGAGCCTCACTTTCAGCCCCCTTTGCATCTTTTTCCTGGGGCACCTCAGCCTCTGCAACCCAGCAGCTCCCTTTTTCTTCCTTGGCCTCCTCTGCCTGCACCGCCTCTTCCAGTCTGGCCTCATCAGCCCTAATCTCTGAGTCTGACATTCCCTCAGACTCTTTCCGATCCTGGGCTGCCTGGCCCTCCAAGCCTTCCCCTACCCCTTTCCCTGACCCCTGGCCTCCTACAGCCTCACTCCCTCTCTTCAAGTCCTCAGCCCCTTCTTCTACTCCCTGGGCCTTGGTGTGTTTGGGGAAAAGGCTCTCAGCCTCTCTCTTCTCATCAACCAACTCCTCCCAGTCTTCCTTAGAGGCCTCTTCTAGGGCCCAGCTTCTCTCAGTACTCTCCAGGGTCCTTTCCTCTGAGGCCCCAGATTTTGTCTCCCTGACTCCTGGGAGGTCAGCCTCTTCCCTGTGTGAGGTTGACCAGTCCTCAGACTCTGCCCCTGGTCCCTGCATCCCTTGTGCCCTTCTGCTTTGGCCTCCTCTCACCACTACTACCATCTCTTCTTCCCTCCCAGCCTCTCTGGCCCAGGCCTCCTGGGTCTCCTCTGCAACTGCCTCCTTGACTGCCTGCTCTGTCTCCCTTCCATCCCCCACTGCCTTTTGCCAGCCAATGCAAGCCTTCCCTTCCGACTCCCCATGCCAGGTCCACTCTGACTCCACCCCTCTGGCCACCCCTGGTTCTTTAGCCTTGACCTCTTCCTCCTCCTTCTCCTCCTCCAGTTCCCAGGTTCTCAGTGTCTCCTCTTTGTTCACTTCCTGCTCATCCTGCCTCTCCTTGGCTTGACTGCTCATATCTTGGCCAGCCCCAGCCCCTGCCTCAGACGTCTTTCTAGTCTCCAAGGGGGCACTTGACTCCTTGCATCTGGTGGTCGTGGCTGCCTCCCAGGCCTCAGTGTCCTGCCTGTCTGCTTGGGACCCATGGGAGCTGACTTCTCTCCAACCCCACGGCTGCTCTGCAGCTGAACCTCCTTCCTGGTGTCTCCCGGCCTTTCCAGGTCCTCTCAGTTCTCCGTCACCATCCCTGCCTCTAAGGTGTTCTGGGACCTCCTGGCCTTCCTCTACAGCTCTTCCTGGCTTTGCTGCGGTCGCCTCCTCCAGTTCCTTGGCTGCCTGTGCCTCCCCCCCTGCTGCAGTGGGGACCTCATCTCCCAAGAGGTAGGAGACAAAGGTGCTGAAGGAGTCCTAGAAGAAAAGAGGGAGGGACAAGGACATTGAGGGGAGGTCCAGTCCTCTCCCTGAGGGTCTGGGGCCCCAAGGAGGAGTGGGCTAAGGAGCACAGGAGAATGAAGAGGGAGTTCTGGGATTCAAGAAAAGGAGAACAAGATCTGCAGAAGGAAGAGGAAAAAGCCGAGATTAGGGGTATGTGGATGTCTTTGTGGAGGTGAGGGGATTGAAATTCAGAAAAGACTGGGCTAGGATGCTAGCCCAGGATGGGAAAGAGTCTGAGGAATGTCAGACTCAGAGATCAGGGCTGATGAGGCCAGACTGGAAGAGGCGGTGCAGGCAGAGGAGGCCAAGGAAGAAAAAGGGAGCTGCTGGGTTGCAGAGGCCGAGGTGCCCCAGGACAAAGAGGCAAAGGGGGCTGAAAGTTAGGCTCATGTGGAGGCAACTCCAGAGACCAGGCCCAAGAAGGAGTTTGCAGGGGAGAAGAGCAAGGAGGAGGCTCAGAGTGGCCAAGAAGCTGTAAGGGTAGGATGGGGTGGCCTCGAACACGAGGTCACTGAAAGCCCAGAACCTGAGGAAGGAATCTGGGGTCTGGGGAGAAGGGAGGAGGGAAAGTGAAGTGTCCAGGCAATAGGGTGAAAGTTCCTGGCATTGCTGCCCTGCTCACCAGTGCCCCCCTCAAGGCCTGATGCAGCCCAGGGAGGTGTAGCCGGAGGAAGTCCATCCTGTCTGTCTGGGTCCGTGTGTCCAGAAGGTCGGCAATGACCGTCCCCACCCACCAAGACAAGTCAGTCTTCCCTGGGGCCAAAGACACTTCCTCTTCCCCTGTCTCTCCCTGACGCATACCCACCCCTGCCCATAGGCCCTGCCCACCCCTCCAATTCCCACAGCAGCCTTCACCCGAGGTTGGGAAATGAGTGTGCATCACACAGGGGACTCAGGTATACATTTGGAGCTAAAAGAAAAGCAGAGAGTCCAGGAAGAGAGAAAAAAATGGTAGGAGGTCCTCCAAGTTTAAGGGAGGGGGGAGGAGGCATGTGGCAATTGCAGTTTGAGTGACTCAGGTCTTGTATCACACCTCAACCATTTCCGCCTATCCCCCAATCCCCCCACCCCCACCCCACAAACACACACAAGCCACAGCCACTCTGTGAAAGGAAGCTGGGGTTTGTGGTTCCTGTTTTGCCTGAGGACAAGGAGTGGGAGTGAGGAGGGGCTTTGGAGCTGTTGGGAAATCTGGCTTCTCATTTCAGGGTCATTAATGTTTCCCTAAGGGGAAAAGGAGCTGGACTGGTGGTTTCAGGGACAAACCCCCTACTTATCTGAAATCATTTTTGCAAAAGAGAATTTACCTAAACTTTGTATTGTGGCTGTTTGTGCCTACCTCCCACTCTCCTGTGAGTTCCTTGAGGGCAGAGAACGTGTATGAAACTTTACTGAATTTCTAGAACTCTGCCTGGGTAGTTGAGGCCCATGTTTCATTGGTTGAGTGACCTAGGAAGCACATTAAAGGGGATATATTTTGCACAGTACTCAGAGGCCTGATGGGGGAAGAGAGCTGGTAGAGAATGGAAGAGGCTATTGGAAGCCAATAGCAGAGATTAGTGAGGGAGGGATGTGATGGAGAGTATTCTGGAGGCTGCTTTGGCAGCCATCTACAGGAAGGTAAATAAGGGACTCGCTCGGACCTTGATGTACCTCTCTCTCTCTCTCTCTCTAACCTCCATTTTCCTTTTTTGTAAAATTAGGGGAATTGGATGAGCTGACAGAATCAGAATCTTAAGATTTAGATCATGTGTTTGTCTGGTCTAAGCACCCTTGAGGCAGGCAGAGATGAAAGGATGTCTAAGGTCACCTATTAATCTAACGAATGATCGTCAGTAACTTCTACTTTTTTGAACCTTGGTTTTCAGGGGTTAGACTACTTTTGTAATATTCTTTGGCTCTAGGATAATTTGGAAACGGGGTCTCTTAACGCCTTGGCCACTTGTTAATAGATAATTCAAAAAACCCCTTAGGTGGGTGTTATCTTAATTTTCGGTTTTTGAATTGTTTGTAAGAGCAACAGAGAGGAGTAATAGTGACCTGGAACTGGCCGTCTTTGTTCCCGGCCAGGAGCGATCTATCCAAACCTAGGAGACAAGCGGCCATATTTGTTTCTGGCAGGTAAAGTCCATGGCAGGGACTGAAGTAGCCCACAGCCATCAACAGTGCTGGCAAGATACCGTCACGGCCTTGGGCGTGGTTAAATCACGTCATGGCTCTTTTTGAGCCCACCGGCTTCAATTTAAAATCGGTAGTTCCAAGGCTCTCCCGGCCCCTCCCTTTTCCACGCGCCGAAGTTGTGCAAGGCCCGAAGCGGAGTGGGAGGGAGGACCCGGAAGGGGCGAGGCTCTCCGAGCACGTGATGGGGAGACCCGGTACTGTCACGTGACTCGCCAACCTGTCGCCCCTTGCTCAGGAACGCTCAGCTGCTCTTAAAGGTACAGGCCGCAGGGACCCTGCTTCTGAGTGGACTGGGACGAAGTGAAGTCTGGCGGGTGGGGGCGTGGGAAGGCGCGAAGCGGAGCTCTGGGCTTGCAGGATGGATCGCGGGGCGCGGATGCAGCGGAGAAGCAGAAGGTGGTACCAGCAATGGGGCATTGATCCTTCTCCCCTGTCGCAGGTCCTCATCTGCCCCGACCAAGCCAACCCTGAACTGTCGCTGACCTTGGTCCCTTTGGGGGACCCGAACTCGATGCCATGGCAACCTCTGAGGGCTCGTGGCGGCGCTTTTCGGATTCTGAGAGTTAGTATTCAGGCCCGCTCGCACAGGAGTGACTGCCACTGCCCACCTGATGGGCTCGGGAGCTGGCTTGGCCACGGGGGTCGGCTGCCGTCGTGCAGCTGCCAGGGAGATCGGGGTTAATGCCCTTCACGTTCTCTCCCTTCCAGGGGAGGAGACAGCCCCGGAACCCCGGTCCCCTCTGTTGGCCCATCAGGGAGCCTATTGGAAGAACGCAGTGGGCTTCTGGTGAGTGGTCTGAGGAATTTGGCAAAAGTCAGCGTTGGGTTGGAAGAGGGAAGAGAGGGGAGGAGAGCGGGTAGGAAGGGTTGAGCTTCAGATAAAGTGCAGAACCCACAGATATTTGCAGAGCCAACTGTCTTGCCCTGAGGCCTCTTGTAAATTTCCCAGACTCGGTTTCTTTACTTAGCACCTTCCATTTAGGCCAGATCTTCTCACCACCTGTAGGATCATTTACTTCAGGTATTTCCTCCTAGCAATTCATTCTGGAAATTTTTAAATACGCTTATTTCTTAAATAAGCTACTAGAAATGGAAAACCAGTATTTCCTAAAGGCACACTTAAATAAATGCATCACCACTAAAAAATGTTAAAAAGTCATCCATCTGCCTTCAAATCATTCATGTGTTTTCCCCTTGGGAAGTTTTTCCAGTAGTAATCTCAACAGTGGAAATGTGAGTGGCAGGTTGGTTTGGAAGTGGCTGGGTCCTTCCCATGCAAGAATATCTAAGAGTCACTTAACTTCACTGAGCCTCAGTTTCCTCAACAGTAAAATGTAAAGAGTACAAGAACTATTTCATAGGCTCTTGAAAAGGACACTTATGCAATCCCTATCCTTCTGCCCAGTTTTCTTCCCATCACTGATTGCCACTCTGGGAGGTGAAAGTAAGTGAACAAGATCCTTCATGGATCCTAAAGAGCTTCTGTATGTCTTGACCTCTGCAGCACCCTGTGAAATAGTCAGGAGAAGAATTTGTATTCCCAACTTGACTTATTGAGTAGACTGAGGCCACTCAAGTAGGAAACGGCAGACTTGGAAAATGAACATTTTATACATCAGGCTTCAAGCCTGGGAATATTCCTCCTATACCACAGCGCATCAGAGACAGTGGGCTAGGGGGTGAGACTACCCCAGGAACTGAACAGAGAGCGAGTTTGGAGGAAAGTGATCAAGCAAAGCTTCCTGGGAGAGGCCTCGGAGCTTGGATATATCACAGTTCTGTGACCCCGAAGCACGCATTTCTAATCTTCACACTGAGTGGAGATGGGATCCAGTGATAGGGAAAAAAAAGAGGGAACTGATTGAAGGGTACAGATAAGCCAGAGGTTTGGTTCAGGACTGTGGGTAGATTTTAGGCTGAAAAGAGATTAAGGTCTGTCCTGTCCCCTCTCAGGCTTCTGGGTCTTTGCAACAACTTCTCCTATGTGGTGATGCTCAGTGCTGCTCACGACATCCTCAGCCACCAGAGGGCGCCTGGGAACCAGAGCCATGTAAGTGCACCCCTCTACCGTCAGGTTTGGTCCCATTGGGATGAGGGACTCCTCCTGGGACTGAGGCCCCCTTGAGAAATCCATAGGCTGGAGTGGCCAAGGGAGCAAGGGAGGTAAAGTTTCCAGTCTCCCAGACGCTTGGAGCAGGCAGGGCCTTTAAGATATCAATTAGTATGGGGTTTGCAAACTCATATGCTCCCTGGGTGGAACGATGCTCTGTGGCAGTTTCCCAGTCTCAGCACTGTTGTCATTTTGGGTCGGAAATTCTTTGTTGTGGAGGTTTTCCTTTGCCTTGTAGGATGTTTAGCAGCATCCCTGGCCTCTGCCCACCAGATGCCAGAAGCTGCCCCCACTCCTCCACCCTCTGCTAGTTGTGATAACCAAGAATGTCTCCATCTATTGCTAAGTGTTCTCTGGGGGATTAAATTGCCCCTGGTTGAAAACCCCTGGTCTGTAGTGCCCCGTGCCAGCCAAGCAGCCACCACCCTGCAGATCCAAGCAGGTCCAAGATTTTTTAGAAATCCAGATTTTTATATGAAAGCTTCTTTGCAGGGCCATCTTTGGCCTGTGGGCCACTAGTTTGAGAATGAATGCTGTGGGTCTCCCCAACCCCTTACATTGTCCTGAAGGGCTAGCGCTGACCCAAGGCCACTCCTCAAGAATGAGCAGAACGACCCAGCAATACCATTGCTAAGTATCTACTCAAAGGACTTAAGGGCAAAGACACAAACGGACATTTGCACACCAATGTTTATAGCAGCGTTATTTACAATTGCAAAGAGATGGAAACAGCCAAAATGTCCATCAACAGAGGAGTGGCTGAACAAACTGTGGTATATACATACGATGGAATATTATGCAGCTTTAAGACAGGATAAACTTATGAAGCATGTAATAACATGGATGGACCTAGAGAATATTATGCTGAGTTAGTCCAGCCAAAAACTAAAGGACAAATACTGTATGGTCCCACTGATGTGAACGGACATTCGAGAATAAACTTGAAATATGTCATTGGTAACAGAGTCCAGCAGGAGTTAGAAACAGGGTAAGATAATGGGTAATTGGAGCTGAAGGGATACAGACTGTGCAACAGGACTAGATACAAAAACTCAAAAATGGACAGCACAATAATACCTAATTGTAAAGTAATCATGTTAAAACACTGAATGAAGCTGCATCTGAGCTATAGGGTTTTTTTTTTTTTTACTATTATTACTACTTTTATTTCTTTTCTCTATATTAACATTCTATATCTTTTTCTGTTGTGTTGCTAATTCCTCTAAACCGATGCAAATGTACTAAGAAACGATGATCATGCATCTATGTGATGATGTTAAGAATTACTGATTGCATATGTAGAATGGTATGATTTCTAAATGTTGTGTTAACTTTTTTTTTTTCCGTTAATAAAAAAATAAAAAATAAAAATAAAAAGAATGAGCAGAGCTGGGGCTGGAGCCAGGCTTTTTTGTCCACCATTCTGTCTCCCAGGTAATGAAGACTGTCCCTTCTCCCCTCAGGTGGACCCAGGCCCAGTGCCTGTTCCCCATAATGGCTCATCTCGATTTGACTGCAACTCTGTCTCTACAGCAGTGAGTGCCCATCTGGTCCTCCCCTGCCCCAGGCCCTCTTGGTCTATAAACCTCACCCCAAACCTTTTAGCACCAAGCTGGGACTGTCATCATGAGGATAAATTAAGACCATCATTGTGTGTGCAGCATATCTTAGCCCATTTAATTTACCCAACAGTCCCATGAGCTAGGCACTGTTATTATCCCCATTTTCCAGATGGGGAGACTGGGCCTCGGAGAATATAAATGCTTTGACACACAGCTAAGGCAGAGCTGGGGCTTGCACCCAGATCTGTCCGACTCCGGAGCCTGGGTTTGTAGCATGTCTGATTGGCTGGCTCCTCTCTTTCTTGGATCGCTTGGTTCAGAGAGTGTTTCTGGGATGGTTGGGATATCACTCTGTTTTCCCATCCCAGGCCGTGCTCCTGGCTGACATCCTCCCCACCTTTCTCATCAAGTTGCTGGCTCCTCTTGGCCTTCACCTGCTGCCCTACAGGTCTGAGCCATGGTGCTGGGAGGAAAGGCAGGTGGGAACTGGCAGTGGGGAGCTGGGGAGGGTGAAGGAGGCCCTGGGAGGGCTGGGGAGCTGAGAGCGAGGCCTGACCTTCCTCGTCTCTCCCCCTCAGCCCTCGGGTTCTTGTCAGTGGGGCGTGTGCTGCTGGAAGCTTCATCCTGGTTGCCTTTTCTCATTCCGTGGGGACCAGCCTGAGCGGTAAGTGTGAGACCTTGCGTCAGGCCGGGCCCTCAGAGGCACCTCCAGCATTCCAGAAGCGGGGAGGGGAGGGATTATTTTGAAACCCTCAGAAACCAGCTCAAGCTGTCACAAGTAGGAAGCAGGCTATAAGGGCAGGTTGGAGGGGAATGTGATGGCGGAGATGGAAAGAAATAGATAGATGGTATGGAGATGAGATGAGCATTATCTCCAAGACTCTGTGGCAGGAGTGGAGGAGATGTTGAACAAGACTGGGTGTTGGAGGCACCATTCCCTGAGAGAGGAGAGGTGGAGGAAGTGGTGGGCTCAACTTCATGTACGGAACCCAGCCTGTCCAAGGGACCAATTTTTTGCCCTCTGAGCTGACATGGAGGAGGAGGCCAGGCTCAGACACCTTGGGGGATAGGGGACAGGCTGGGTGTGGCCACCTCCATCCTTGTCTGCCCCCTAGGTGTGGTCCTGGCCAGCATCTCATCAGGCCTGGGGGAGATCACCTTTCTCTCACTCACTGCCTTCTACCCCAGGTAAGCAGGCAGGCCGGGCGGTGAAGGGAGGGGACACCCTGCTGCTGGTCTTTGTCCTTCTCAGTGCTTCCATGTTCTCCTCAGGGCTGTGATCTCCTGGTGGTCCTCCGGTACTGGGGGAGCAGGGCTGCTGGGAGCCTTGTCCTACCTGGGCCTCACCCAGGCAGGCCTCTCCCCACAGCACACCCTGCTGTCCATGCTGGGGATCCCCACCCTCCTGCTGGTCAGGTGAGCCACCCAGGGCTGGGAGGAAGAGGAATACAAGAAAAGGGATTCTTGGGTCACCACTGTCCCAGTCTTCCGATCCTATAGCTTCTCTATGAGGGAACGTGGTTTCTCAACTGCTATAGTCCTGGGTTGAAGTTCTAGTGCTGCCTCCTGTTAAGCTGTGTGACACAGGGCAAGTGATTTGACCTCTCTGATCCTCCATCTCCCATATCTCAAATGGTGATAGTTCTCCCTAAGTTCCCTGTGAAGCAGCGTGCGTGAAGCATCCAGCACAGTGTGGTTCCTGAGAAGATTTGAAGGTGGAACAAGGGTGGCCCATATTTTCTTGGTCATGTGTGTTTTAAGGGAAAAAATTTTAACTAGCCTATCAAACCTGTGCTTTCACAGATTAATGATTTGGGCAAGGCCATGTAGAAACATGAGACAATTTAAAGGAATATACTAAGAAAAAATATATTAGACACAGGAGGGATGTGAAATGGCAAATATCATAAAAGATGGGCAATTCAGGTCTAGCACAGAGTAAGCACATAATAAATGGTAGCTAGGAACAATAATTAGAATAATATTAGAAAACAGAGCCAATTCACTTGGGTTGAGCCAGAAGTCAAGATGTAGGCCAATGTGTCAAAGCAACACACAGGCAAATTTTAGCTCAAGGAAGGAAGAATTTCTTTTACAACTGGAGCTCTCCCACACAGGGTGTGCTACCTTAGAGGTAGTGAGCTCCCCATCTTTGGAAGCATACAAATGAGGAGGGGCCTGCCCTGGGAATAGTAGATTAGATGGCCTCTGAGGGCCTCTGTGGCCTGCAGAGGCTCTTTGACCCTTCTTCGTTCTACCCACTCTTAGCTATTTCTTGTTGCTCACATCTCCTGAGCCCCGGGACCCTAGAGGAGAAGAAGCAGAGACGGAAGCTCGGCAGCCCCTAATATGCAACGAGGCCCCAGAGTTAAAGCCAGGTAGGAGGCACAGGAGTCCCAGGCTGTCAGGTGGCTTCAGCTCTCTGGATTTTAGTCTTTTCATTTGTACAGTGGGCACAGTTGAGAGAGAAAGGGGAGGGCTCGCTAGCGGTGGTGAAAGCCCAGACGTATTCCTCTACTCCACTCGCACCCCCTAGGTATTTACGAGGTGCCAGGTGTTCTCATCCCTGGAGCTACAGTGGTGACCAAGATGAGGAAATGAGACAGATTCATAAACCAATAAATGAATCAGAAGCAAATTATTTTCATGCACGAATAAGTGCCTGAAGAAACTAAAACAGTGATGTGATAGAAAATGATACTTTGGGAACAATGTAGAGGGGACTTACTTTAGAGAAGGCGGTTGGCGAAGGCCATTTCAAGGAAATGACACATGAGCTGGAACTTGAGTGACCAGAATATCTGGGCAAATATGTCCCAGGCAAAGGGACCAGCTGTGCTAAGGTCCTGAGGTGGGAATGAGTGTGGATGCTCAAGAAGCAGAAAGAAGGGGCTGGGGCAGAGGAGGCAGCTGGACAGCTATCGAGGGCTGTCCAGCTGGTGGGAGGAGGTCCCGCCTGGTTAACTCACGCACACCGGCACCCCTTGGCCAAGGCTTCAATGTGCCAAATTCCTCTGCTCTCTCTCCCCATTCCCCCTGCAGGCTCCAGCTTGAACCTTTCCTTTCATGAAAGGTGGACGGTGTTCAAGGTATGGGTAGTGGCTGCGCTGGGTCCCCTGGGGCAGCACCCATCTCCCAGCCTTTCGCTAACATCTTCTGATGCTTTCAGAGTCTGCTGCATTACATCATCCCTTTGGTCCTGGTTTACTTTGCTGAGTATTTCATCAATCAGGGACTTGTAAGTAAGGGGTGCTGGGAGGGGTACAGATGTTGCATTTGGTGTGGGGACCTGCAAGTCCCTGTCCATCTCCCCTGTCTGGTCTTTGCTGCAGTTTGAGCTTCTCTACTTTCGGAACACGTCCCTGAGTCACGCTCAGCAATACCGCTGGTGAGAGGAGGAGGGTGGGTGACGGAACAGGCAGTGGCATGGGAGAGCCACTGGCTGATGGGGTTTGGGGTTGGGAAGGGCACCGGGAGAAGGCTCCTCTTCCTCTTCCTCCCTCCCTCAGGTACCAGATGCTGTACCAGGCCGGCGTCTTTGCCTCCCGCTCTTCTCTCCACTGCTGCCGCATCCGTTTCACATGGGCCCTGGCCCTGCTGCAGGTACTGAGCCATACCCCATGCTCTCCTTCCAACTGGCTCCCAACTTCCCCAGGCCCCACTGCCTCCCTCCTTTAGCAGGAAGGGTTTATTGCGCACTGTTGTGCTCTCACCTCTGGGAACAGAAGGCCAGCAGGGAGCTAAGCAGGTGCAGACCCCAGCTCCTGCACACAGAGGCTGTGTGACTTAGGACAGCCTTCCAACCTCTCTGAGCCTCAGTTCCCTCCTCTGTAAATTGAGGATAGCCAACCAATACTTCTCAAGGTAGCTGTTAGAGAAGAATGGGAGAAGACGATTTTGTGTTGAGTTTTACTCAGCCAGAAGCACATAATTAAAATCTGTTTGCACAAGCCTCATAAAAAGAGACAGGTTTTCAAATGATGTTTCTGACAATAAGAAAGGTACAGTCCTTTTATTCTTGGTGGTTAATTATAGTGTAATCGATGACTTCACAATCAAACTATTATTTCTCACAAATTGAGCAAATTCAACTATCCTTGCAAACTATAGTCCATAGCTTTAAGTGAACAGATAAAATTCTCTATAACCATGTAACAAATATAGTTTAGCATAACCTGTTTCAAGGTTAAAAGAGTATAAACCCTGAAGAGAACTATTAAGATAAACTTTTAACTATTGCAGGGGAATCTTTGGCCTTTTTAATAAACTTTAGAACTCAGTTTTATGATAACAAAATACAGAAGAAGCATAGATTACACTTATATGTTGTGGAAACGGCAGATAAATATTCTCTAATCTTTGTTATTTAAGCAGTAATGCCAGCCTTGGGGTTTTTACTCCTCTGAGTCCTATATTGTTGTGTCACCAATTCCTGACTCAGGAATCTCCATTAGTTGCCATTGAAACTTTTAGGTTATGATTTTAGCTCTAATTTAAATCAAGGCTGCTCCCTAGAATTAGGGGCTTAGAATAATTTATTTCCATTATAGAAAGCGTCTAGCCTAATGCTACACATGAAAGTTTGCAGTGTTTCTCAAGGTGTGAGTCACTACTAGTTAACATTAGTATTACCAGGGTTTGCTTATTATTTTTTTTAATGCAGATCTCTGGGCGCACCTCAGAATTACTGAACCCAGACCTATGGTGGTGGGGGTGGGGGGGCGGCGGCAGGCCTGCACAATGCATTTTGAAGCTTCCCAGGTGCTACTTAAGTGCATGGAGAATATGAACTGCTGGGTGGGGCCAACACCCTGGAGAGTCACTGCAGTGTGCTCAGGGCTGGGAGAACAGGATCCCCCTGTGGTAGGGGCCCAGAGGAGGGACCTGCAGCCTCTAGGTGGGGAGGGAGTTAGGGAGACCTACTGAGAAGGGGGGGAACCTCTAAGGCCAGGGTTTCTCACCCTCGGCACTGTTGACATTTGTTGTGGGGGCCTGTCTGGGATATTTGATAGTTTCCCTGGCTTCTCCCCCACCTAGAGTGTTGTGTACTCCACACCCCCAAGTTGTGTAACCAAAAATGCCTCCAGACGTTGCCAGATGTCCCTGGGAGAGACAAAATCGCTCCCAGTTGAGAACCACTGGTTTAACTGTGGCCTCAGTTCAGTAAAATGGGGGAAGCTCCATTTAAGGAGCTCTTGGGAGGGGGCAAAGAGGTCTCAGGTGCTGGGAGAGATTCTGACCTAAGTTGAGATGGGAATGGTGACCGGGAGATCCCGAGTGAGGGTTGGAGGAATAGCAATCAGGCAAGGGGAGTGATAGGAGCAAAAGCAGGGCGGGAGAAGTGAGCTAAAGGTTAGTTATAGGGGCTGGGGCTGGGGTAGGGGGAAGGCTTGCTTGGGCCAGATGCCAGGGACTGGTGGGCCAGGCTGGGTGCTGGGATTTTTTTTTTTTTAACTTTTTTTATGGTATAGTATAACATATATATACAAAGCAAAGATATAAAAAGGCAATAGTTTTCAAAGCACTTTCAACAAGTGATTACAGCACAGATCCCAGAGTTTGTCATGGGCTACCGTATGATCCTCTCAGATTTTCCCTTCTACATGCTCCAGAATATAGGAGGTTAGAGGGCTTAAATACTTTTTTATCATCACAATTGACTCTTTTTTCCTTCTTTTTTTTTTTGTGAACAATAACATATATAAAAAGCTATAAATTTCAAAGCACAGCACCACAATTAGTTGTAGAACATATTTCAGACTTTGACATGGGTTACAATTTCACAATTTTAGATTTTTACTTTTAGCTATTCTAAAATAATGGAGACTAAAAGAAATATCAATTTAATGATTCAGCATTCATATTCATTTGTTAAGTCCTATCTTCTATATATAATTCTGCCATCACCTTTGATCTATCCATACCTCTTTTTGGGGTTGTTTGGGCTATGGCAATTCTAATTTTTTTATATTGGAAGGTCTGTCACTAATATGGGGTAGGGAGATGGAACTATCTGATGTTATGGAGAGGCTGGGCTAGGTTTCAGGACCAGGGACCCATTTGGAGGTTATAAGTTTCTGGAAAGTTACCATAGTGCCTGGAACACTTGTGGAATCTTATATATTGCCCTAGGTGTTCTTTAGAATTGGCTGGAATGGTCCTGGTTGGGGGTTGGCAGGTTATGACAGGTAGCAAGGTCTACCTGAAGCTTGTGTAAGAGCTACTTCCAGAGTAGCCTCTCGACTCTATTTGAACTCTCTCTGCCACTGATACTTTATTAATTACACTTCTTTTCCCCCTTTTGGTCAGGATGTAATTGTTGATCCCATGGTGCCAGGTCTGGATTCATCCCTGGGAGTCATCTCCCACTTCACCAGGGAAGCTCTCATCCCTGGATGTCATGTCCCACATAGGGGGGAGAGCAATGATTTCACTTGCAGAGTTGGGCTTAGAGAGACTGAGGCCACATCTGAGCAACAACAGAGGTCCTCCAGAAGGAACTCTTAGACATGCCTATAGGTAGTCTAAGCTTCTCCGCTACCTACATAAGCTTCACAAGAGTAAGCCTTATGATCGAGGGCATGGCCTATTGATTTGGGTGTCTCTAAAATTTGACACAGTATCAGGGGATTCCCTGATGGTAAGGTTCAATAGTTCCATATTTTTTCTCCCCTCCCTCAGGGGACTTTGCCAATACTTTTTGATTATCTGCTTAATATACTCTAGAATGTTTCCAGGCATTACAATAATCTATACAGGATTAAAGGACCTCTTTGTTATTCTGTTGGGTGCTGGGATTTTATCCAAACCTGTCACCCCTGTCCCTCATCAGTCCCTCCCAGAACCAGGGACCACGGGATGGAACACCCAGCCTCCCTTCCTACCCCCTCTGCTCCCAGGCTCAGCCCTCCTCTCTCCCTGTGCCCACAGTGCCTCAACCTGGGCTTCCTGCTGGCGGACATGTGGTTCAGCTTCCTGCCGAGCATCTACCTCGTCTTCCTGATCATTCTGTATGAGGGGCTCCTGGGGGGTGCGGCCTATGTGAACACCTTCCACAACATTGCCCTGGAGGTCGGCACGGGCCAGGCAAGGGCTTGTGGGTGGCCTCTCTGGGGAGGTACTGGGGCGGGGGCTTCCAGAACTGACGCCTCTCCTTCTGCTCTCTGCCCTCCCCAGACCAGTCATAAGCACCTGGAGTTTGCGATGGCGACCGCCTGTATCTCTGACACCTTGGGGATCTCCCTCTCAGGGATCCTAGCCTTGCCTCTGCATGATTTCCTTTGCCACCTCTCCTGACACTCCAGCTCGTTGGTACATGGGACCCACTGGCCTGCGGTGGGCATACAGGTCAGACACCCAGGTTGAGACCCCAGAGCCCATCCATGAGCTCTGCTCCAGGGCTTCCTCCCCAGGACTGGGAAGTAGAGAACTGCTGTCCCCTTTGAGTGCAGGGCAGCTGAGAGCTGTGATTGCCTCCACCCCGAAGCTGGTCTCGGGGAGTTTCTTCTTGGCATTATTTCCTTGGTTATTAAATGCCTATTTTGTCAGTTGATGTCTCGTGTCATTTTTCTCTCTGGAAAAAAAATTAGTATAAAGTAATATATTTCTACTTTGGAGTATATATAGATGAGTAGAGAGAAGCATTTCAGCAGATTTCTGCCCAGTCTTTGAAACTTCATTCGTTGTAAGGGACAATCTCGATTTTTCCTCAATATGAAAGTTTTTAAAAGTTGGAAGGATTATACAATGTATAGCAATGTATATATCACCTGGGTTCTACAATCAGCATTTTGCCCTGTTTTATCATATAGCCAACCCTCCATCCATCTTTTTTTTTCTATGCATTGCAAAGAGACAGACTTCAGTGCACTTTCTCCTAAACACTTCAACATGCACATCATTAACTAGAATTCAGTATTTATTTAGAGTTCTTTTCTAAAGGTACAATTAATATAGAGTAAAATGCACAAATAATGTATTTTTAAAGTAACAGCAGTTGGCTTAGCAGTGTTTCCTATGCTATTGTTATCTCCCCCAGTTTTTGCCACATCTGTGAATAAAATTATTATTATTTACTTCATATTTCTTGTTACAGAAACTTAGTTTTTAGAAAACCTTTATTGAGATATGATTCCCTTACCACAGCCCACTTTATGCATACAATTAAAAAATTTTCAGTGTATTTACAGATATGTGCAACCATCGCCACAGTCAATTTTGCAACGCCATTTCAAAAAAGAAACCATTTACCCCTTAGCCCTTCTGAACTTAACCCTAGACCATCACTAATATACTTTCTATTTCTTTGCTTTGGACTTTCATATGAATGGAATCATATAATATGTGGTAGGATAATGTTTTCAGTGTTGTAGCATGTATCAGGATTTCATTCCTTTTTATGGCCAAATAATACTCTACTATAGGGATAGATCACAATTTGTTTATACATTCTTCAGTTGATGGATATTGAAGTTGTGTCTGGATTGAATCCTGTCCTCCACAAAAGGCATGTTCAGGTCCCAGCCCTTGGTCCAGTGGGTGTAAACCCATTTGTGAATGGGACTTTTGAAGATATTATTGGTTAAGGTGTGTTCAAACTGAAAGTGGGGGGGTCTTAATCCAATACAGCTGAAGTCTTCATAAGCAAAGGAAATTGGACACAGTAAAAACAACAACAATAACAAAAACATGAGGGACAACCAGATGCTGGAAGTCAATGGAACCTGGAATAGAAAGGAAAAAATGCCACCATGTGCATTTCCATGTGATAGAAAAGCCAAGGAGTCCCAGAGACTGCAGGCCAACCAGAAGATACCAATCCTGGGAAGAAGCAAAGCTTCCTGCCTCTAAACCATAAGTCAATAAAGTCCTGTTTAGAAGCCAACCCATTGCGTATGTTGTTCAGCAGCCAGGAGCTAAGTCAGGTTGTTTCCATGTTAGCTATTTGAATAATGCTGCTACAAACACCAACAGGCAAGTTTCTGTGTGGACGTATGTTTTCATTTCTCTTGGGCATGTACCTATGACTGGAATAGTGGGGTCATTTGGTAAGTAGGTTTAATCATTTGAGGAACTGCCAAATTGTTTTTCAATGTGGCTGAACCATTTTACATTTCCACCAATTGTGTATGAAGGTTCTGAATTCCCCATATCCTCAATAATACTTATTATCAGACTTTTTGACTTTCGCCATCCTAGGGATGTTAAATGGTATCTCACTGTGGTTTTGATTTGCATTTTTCTGGTGACTAATGATGTTGAACATCTTTTCATGTTCTTACTGGTCATTAGTATATCTTCTTTGGATAAATGTCTATTCAGAATTTTTGCCCCAATTTAAATTGAGTTGTCTTTTTATTATTGAATTTTAAGAGTTCTTTATTTATTCTGGATATAGCACATATATATTGCTTATTAGATATGTGATTTGCATGTATTTCCCCCTATCCTGTGCATTGTTTTTTCACTTTCTGGATGATATCCTTTGAAACACAAAGTTGTTTATTTTGATGATGTCCACTTTATTTTTTCTTTGGTTGCTTGTGCTTTTGGTGTTATAGTTAAGAGTCCTTTGCCAAATCCAAGATCATAAAGATTTAAATTTATCTTTTCTTCTAAGAGTTATATAGTTGTGGCACTTACATTTAGGTTTTTTATCCATTTTAAGTTATTTTTCGTATATTGTGTGATGTAAGGGCCCAGCTTCACATAAAGACATGAACCTCTACTGTTCGTCCCAGCACCACTTGTTGAAAAGACTATTTGTTCCTATTGATTTGTTTTGACAGCCTTGTCAAAATGAATTGACTGTAAAAGTCAGGATTCGTTTTTGGATTCTCAATTCCATTGATCTATAAGTCTATCCTTATGCCAGAACCACACTGTCTTGATTACCGTAGCTTTGTAGTAAATTTGAATTCTTGAAGTATGAGTCCTCCAACTTTATTCTTCTTTTCCAAGTTATTTTGGCTGCTCCGGGCTCCTTGAAATTCCACACGAATTTTGGAATCAGCTTGTCAATTTCTATTGTGAAGTTCAGCTGGAATTCTGATGGAGATTGCATCAAATCTGTCAATCACTTTGGTGAGAATTGCCATTTTTCCAATGTTAAGTCTTTTGATCCATGAACATGGGAGTGTTTTTCTAATTTTTTAGATATTTCTTTTCTCTCAGTAGTGATTTGTAGTTTGCAAGTAGTTTTGTACTACCTTAGTTAAGTTTATTCCTAAGTATTTTATTCCTTTTGATGCTATTATAAAATGAATTTTCTTAATTTCATTTTCAGATGTTCATTGCTACAATATAGAAATACAATTAATTTTGTGTTTATTGATCTTGTATCATGTAACTTTGCTGAACTCATTTATTATTTCTAATAGTTTTTGGTGGATTCCTTAGGATTTTCTATATACAAGATAATATCTGCTAATAGAGTTTTACATCTTCTTTTCCAATATCAATGCCTTTTATTTCATTTTCATGCCTAATTGCTCTGGCTAAAACCTATAGTCCAACATTGAAAGGATGTTGCAAGAGTGGGCGTCTAATAACATAGTAATGTTTTCACATGTCTGAGTCATTCTTTGGTCTGTCATACACTTCGCAGTTTGGTGGAAGGCTGTGTTTTTACACAGCCCCTCGCCTTACTTGGAACAACATTCTTGTCTTTTTTCTGATCTTAGGGAAAAACCTTTCAGCTTTTCACCATTGAGTATGATGTTAGCTGTGGGTTTTTTAAAGGTGCCCTTTATCAGGGTGAAGAAATTCCCTACTGTTCCTAGTTATTGAATGACATTATCATGAAGTGTTGTTGGATTTTGTCAAATGTTCTGTTTGTACCTATTGAGATGATCATGTGTTTTTTGTCCTTTTTTTAATATAATGTATTTCATTGACTCATATTCATTTAAGCCATCTTTCTATTCCTGACAAATTCCATGGGTTTGTGGTCCGTGGATTAGGTTTTCTCATTTTTTTTTGAGGATTTTTGCATTCATATTCATAGGAGATACTGATCTGTAGTTTCTTTTTTGATGTGTTGTCTCTGTCTGGTTTTAGTATCAGTATAATACTGGCCTCATAGAATGCGTTGGAAAGTGTTCCCTTTTCTATTTTTTTCATAGCGTTGTAAAGAATGTGTGCTAATTCTTCTTTGGATGCTTCTAGAATTCACCAGTGAAGCCATTTGGCCTTGTTTTGTCCACTGAACCAGCAACAGGACTCACCCCGAAAGAAGAAATAGGGAAGACCCTGCTGGGACTGCCCCAAACTGCCTACAACAGAGCCAGTGGAGATTCCAAAGAAAGAAGCAGTAAATTCCAGGGTGATCTGTCCAGAAACATATATTAGGGGAACTTGTGTATAGAGAGCTGCAGCTATTTTCGGTGACATACAGCAAGACTGGCAAGACATTCCCTCGAATATGTCCATACTTAGGTTGCTGCTACACAGACAATCTAAGACCCAGGAACAAATGTGCCTACGTGCCAGGGACTGGTACACATGTTTTGGGAAAATGTCTTGGCATGTGACCTTTTCTCAAATTGAGATGTGTTCGAGGTGGTAGTGTTCAAGGTTACAGCAGCCAAGGCTTGGTGTGCTTCCTGGGAGTTCCTGGGAAGGACGCCTTAAATGGGGAAGGGGTGGGCAGGCAAGGGTGAAGTCAATCCTGGGTCAAGTTATAATACTCTAAGTATCACACATGCTTTGGCTGTTTTTGGTGGGTACTTTTTGCTACATGTGGTTTTTAAGCCACTGGAAATCTAGCCTGTATAACTGAGGAATGGAAGTTTTGATTTTATTTATTAGTTTTAAGTTAAATTTAATTAGCCAGGTGTGGCTAGGGTTTGCCAGATTGGACAGAGCAGGTGTAGAGCAGTGGTTCTCCATGGGGTGGTCTAGCCCCCCTGGGGTCATCTGGGAGTTTGTGGGGATTTTGAATCTCACTGTGAATGGTCCACGCCCTCTGGCATTTAGTGGGTGGTGGTGGGGTGGGCCAAGCCCTTCTGCCTTGGGCAATATTGTCCTGTGGGAAGAGGAGCTGTCCTACCCAGCAAGGCTTTTCAGTCAGACACTTGACATTCTGCACCAAGAATCAACGTCATCGTACCGCTGAACTCAAAATAATCCTTGCTTATTTTAATGTACACTGAATTTTCCAGGAATTCAAGTATTGTGTACGTTGAAGTAGGATTGTATATTGTTTTGTTTGGATCTTTACGAAGAGCTGTTCACTGTATTTGGAAATCCCCTCATGAAGGCAACTCAATTCATAGAAAATCCATTGTTTTCTGCTGTGTTATAGCTACCTCATCCACTGTGATTCTAAGTGTGTGTGTATGTGTGTGTGTGTGTGTGTGTGTGTGTATACATTTATACCAAAGATATGTCAAATAAAAAGAAAAGGTTTGCCATTGTTCAGGTTTAATTGTCAAAACTATGTCGTCATCACAGGTAGGTGCAAACCTATGACTCTGTCTCCTAGGAAAATCATGTCTCATTATTTACATATTGAAATACGTACACTTAATAAAAACTATTTTCCTTTTTTCTCCTTTATAGTCAGGGCATTACATATGTGTGTGTGTGTTCTAATTATTACTAATGGGAATGTAAAATGGTACAACCACTTGTAAAGTTGCTTGGCAGTATTTTCTAAAGTTGAATATGCACTTGCCCTATGGCCCAGCTACCCCACCCAAGAGAATGAGTGTTCATGTCCACCGAAAGACTTGTATATGAATGTTAATAAATACTTTACTCATAATAACCCAAGAGTGGAAACAACCCAAATCAATGGAAGAATGAATGACTACCTTGTGGCAAATTTATTCAATTGAAGGCTATTTGGCAATAAAAAAAAAGAGAACAAAATACAGGTATGTGGCACTACATGGATGAATTTCATCGACATTATATTTATTAAAGAAGTAGACATGTAAGAGGACATAACCTGTGGTCCTATTTATCTCAAGCTCAAGAACAGACAATACTGATAGATGGTGAGTGAAGTCAAAACAGTGATTTTTTCTGGGAAGGATAAAGACTGGAAAAGGGCCCAAGGGAACCCCTAGGATGTTCTGTAGTTTGGTCTGGGTGGTGGTGACGTGGGCATGCGTGGATTGAAAGCACCTTTGACCTGTATACTGTGTCCTTTAGATTAGCGGCTCCTGGTGCACATGCCTGCATGCCTGCTGTCTTTCAATAAAAATCATGAAAAGAGCCCATCACTCCACACCAACCATGTGAGATGCATTGAGATGGATACCAATACACATAAGACATCACCCCTGTCTTTAAGCACCCTGTCTTTTGGTAAAACACACACACAGTAAAATAAAATAAAATAGCATGTATCAGAAGGTTCTGTTTATCTATTAATTTCAGGCAAGGATCATAAAAATGGGCTTCAAAATATTAATAATCAAAGGGGGAATAGAGCTTGACAGAGCCCAGACCTCTGTGGCTGGAGTTGAGTGTGTGGGGGGAGCCTGGCACCTAGGATTTTAGCCCAGAGAGGAACCCTAACCCCAAATCCGCCCATCCTGCCGTGTTTCATCATCTGTCTTCCCTTAATCCATTCCCCTTCCACAATTAAGAAGTTTCAAATGTACAGCTGTGTTCCAGTAGCCATGTTTCTGGAAGATGATTGTATAATGATATAGCTTTTGCAATGTGACTGTGTGATTGTGAAAACCTTGTGTCTGATGCTCCTTTTATCTACCTTATCAACAGACAAATAAAACATAGGTACTAAAAATAAATAAATAATAGGGGGAACAAATGTTAAAATAAATTTAGTAGATTGAAATGCTAGTGATCAATGAAAGGGAGGAGTAAGGGGTATGGTATGTATGAATTTTTTTGTTTTTGTTTCTTAATCTGAATTGTTGCTAATGTTCTAAGAAATGATCATGGTGATGAATATACAACTATGTGATGATATTGTGAGTTATTGATTATATATCAAGAATGGAATGATCATATGGTAAGAGTGTTTGTGTTTGTTTGTGGTTATGTTTAATAAATTAAAAAAAAGAGTTATAAACAACAAGAACAAAAAATAAATGCAATGTGCAGTGTCCTCCAAAAAAAAAATAATAATACATCCAGAATAGTCTTCTGCAGTCTGTGAATTAGAAGACCTGGTTCAGGACCCCTTTTTGTCACTAGCTTAGCCATCACCTGCCCTTTTCTTATTTGTGAAACGAGGTTAGCAATAGCTGCTTTTCCTGCCTACCTACAAGTTTGTCATTAGTTTCCAATGCCTTTTTTGTTTTTTTACATTAGATACCACAGTTCAAATGTGAATTGGTTACCATTTTTCTGCTCGATTGTTGCATTGTTGCAGACACACCAAGAGAAGCAATCTGCTAAGGAAAGTATGCACTCCTGCATGGACGGAATGGATCACAGCACCTACAGGTAGTACTTCCTGCTCTGAGACTGACCAGGACCACATCAAAGACTATGCCTAATAAACTTCACCTGATAAAAACACCCACGTTATGCTTGGCTCTAGTTCCAGAGCTTAGTTATGCTCATAAAGGATAAAATTCTCAAATATGCTTGTCTGCTGCCCTCATTCCCGTCCGTCCTATTCCCAAGTCTAAGTTGTGCCAACTTAAAAATTGTTAAAGTCTAGCTCTAAAACAACAAAGCACTCAATAGTTCCAATGGCCGTGGAATAATGTTTGGGTTTGAATACAGGCTAGCAGTGTGACCTTGGGAAAGTCACTTGACTTTGAAGGATGTTCACATCCTCACCTTTAATGTAGAGATAAAAATATCTCCATGTAGGATCATTGGGAACATTTAGAAGAAGTAATCATCAATGGGAGCCAGAAAATGCATTATATATCATATAATAGAAGAAAGGTTTGCCATTAAAAGGATAAGATAATTTTTGGTAGCACATTATATAATTTAACTTGCAGAGTCAGTGTATTTGAACACCATAGTTACATGGAACCCAAGGAGTGAGATCTTGTTAGGTTATACTGGTTAGTGTGATGCCTGATACATCCCAGAGTAATCTGGTCAGAAGATTACAAAGTATTTACAAGGTCCCTTTGAGGGACTGGGGAAAAAGTTGGAAACAATAAACTTCCCCACCTGGGAAAGACCTGATATTCTCACCAGCATTGGGGCCAGTTTGATGGGCCAGGCCCTCAATCTTGGGGCTGGCCGGTATGAAATGTATTCCTGCAGAGGAGAAGCTCAGCCTACTTATGATTATGCCTAAGCGCCACCCCCAGAGAACCTGTTTTGTTGTTGAGTGTGGTCTCTCTCTCTCTCTAGGCCAACTCCACAGGTGAACTCACTGCCCTCCCCACTACAGGGGACATGATTCCCAGGGATGTAAATTTTCCTGGCAACGTGGGACATAACTCTAGGGGATGAGTCTGACACTGGCAATGTGGGAGTGAAAAAGACTTCTTGACTAAAAAGGGGAAGAGAAATGAAACAAAATAAGGTTTCAGTGGCTGAGAGATTTCAGATGGAGTTGAGAGGTCATTTGGGAGGAAATTCTTAAGCAATATATGCATATCCCTTTTCAGTTGTTGGTGTATTGGAGTAGCTGGAGGGAAATACCTGAAACTGTTGAACTGTAATCCAATAGCCTTGATTCTTAAAGGCGACTGAATAAATATAGAGCTTTTAAGGTCTGTCTGTGTAATTGTGAAGACCTTGTGACTGACACTCCCTTTGTCCAGCATAAGGACAACTGAGTAAGAAAAAAAAGACAAAAAAATAAATAAACAATGGGCGTGGATGGGATGTTTGGGGTGTTCTTTTTATTTTTACTTCTATTTTCTTTAAAAAATATATATACAGAGCTCCTATTTGGAACAATGGGAATGTTTTGGGAATGGATGGTAGTGATGGTAGCATGACATTGTGAATATAATTAACAGCACAGAGATGTATGTCTGAACGTGGTTAAAGGGGAAATGTTGTATTGTATATATGGAAATACGATAATTTTTTTTTGTATGCTGTATGGCAGGGTCACATTTCATTCTTTTTTCCATGTGACTATCCTGTTATTGCAGCTCCATTTGTTGAAACTTTTTAATTTGTTTTTGTTGATTTCTTTGTTTGTTTGTTTGGAAAGTGCATGTTCCAGGAATTGAACTTGGGTCTCCCTCATGGCAGGCAAGAATTCTACCACTAAACTACCCTTGCACCCCCAAGATAAAAATTTTAAAGAATCCATGAAACTGCACTATACAAACAGTGAATGCTAAGCTAAGCCACGGACTAAAGTTAATAATACAATTATAAAAATGTGCTTTTAAAAATTGTAACAAAAAACCCTAGAATGAGCTGAGAATTAACATCAAGGGATTGAGAGAAACTTCTCCACCAAAAGGGGGAAGAGTAAAATGAGACAAAGTGTCAATGGCTGAGAGATTCCAAACAGAGTCGAGAGGTTATCCTGGAGGTTATTCTTATGCATTAAATAGATATCACCTTGTTGTTCAAGATGTAGCGGAGAGGCTGGAGGGAATTGCCTGAAAATGTAGTGCTGTGCTCCAGTAGCCATGTTTCTTGATGATGATTGAACAATGATATAGCTTTCACAATGAGACTCTGTGAATGTGAAAACCTTATGTCTGATGCTCCTTTTAGCTACTATATCAACAGAAGAGTAGAACATATGGAATAAAAATAAATAATAGGGGGAACAAATGTTAAAATAAATTCAGTTTGAAATACTAGTGGTAAATGAAAGTGAGGGGTTAGGGGTATGGTATGTATAATCTTTTTTGTCTCTATTATCATTTTATTTCTTTTTCTGTTGTCTTTTTATTTCTTTTTCTAAATCAATGCAAATGTACTAAGAAATGATGAATATGCAACTATATGATGATATTAAGAATTATTGATTGTATATGTAGAATGGAATGATAGCTAAATGTTTTGTTAATTTTTTTAATTAATAAAAGCAAAGTTTAAAAAAAATTGTAACAAACGTACCACACCAATGCAAGGTATTAATAATAGGGTGGCATATGGGAATCCTGTATTTTATGATTTTTCTGTCAACCCACAATTTCTCTAATAAAAATTTTAAAAATAATAACACAAATGCAAATGCATTGATATAGAAGGAGCTACAAGATATATGAACAATGACATAAAAGGCAGAAGAGCTCATAAAGTATGCTATGATTGCATAAGAAAAAGGGTGGGCTATGAAGAAAATATATATATATACCAGGTCTAAAATACATAAATATATAAATGCATATATATGTATATATACACATAAATGCATATAATCCATATCCTTTTATTTATCTATCTATATATATTAAAATGGGAAGAGACTGCACTGTAAACTGTTGTGCTGGTTTAAAAGAATTATGTACCCTAGAAAAGCCACATTTTAATCCTCATCCATTTTGTGGAGACAGACATCTTTTTTTTTAATCCCTATTCAGTATTGTAGGTTGGAAACTTGATTAGACTATCTCCATGGAGATATGACACACCCAACTGTGGGTATTAACCTTTGATTAGAGGAAGATGTGACTCCACCCATTCCAGGTGGGTCTTGATTAGTTTACTGGAATCCTTTAAAAGAGGAAACATTTTGGAGACAGCAACAGAGCCACAAGAACCAAGACAGCTACAGAGCCCATACAGCCAGAAACCTTTGGAGATAAAGAAGGAAAATGCCCCCAGGAGAGCTTCATGAAACAAGAAGCCTGGAGAGAAAGCTAGCAGACTCCGCCATGTTAACCAAGTTCTTTTCCAGTTGAGGGAGAAACCCTGAATGTCATCGGCCCTCTTGTACCAAGCTGTCTTTCCCTGGATGCCTTAGATTGGATGTTTCAATAGGCTGGCTTTAATTTGGAGATTTTCACAGCCTTAGAACTATAAACTAACAACTTAAAATTTCCCTTTTTAAAAGCCATTCCCCTTTTTAAAAGCCATTCTGTTTCTGGTATACTGCATTCTGGCAGCTTGCAAACTAGAACTGATAATTGTATTTGTCTTTGGGGATAGAAGCTGAGAAACTGGAGGTCAGGAGTAGAAAGGAGATTTATTTGTCTCTCTACATTTTTTTGTACCACTTACATTTCAAAAATATGTACATGTATTATTTCAAAATAAAGAGAGGAAGTTCACACATAATTCAGTGGTAGAATTCTTGCCTGCTGTGTGGGAGACCCAGGTTCAATACTCCCCCATGCATCCCCCCCCAAAATAATTTTAAAAACAAAAATAAAGAAAGACTATCCATGAGGAACAGCCTGGCATGTGCTAGATGCTTTAAAGATCTTTATGAATGTACAGTGACCCTTGTTCATTACCTCCATTTCCCTTGGATGCCCAAGTATTTTGTTTTTCTCTCTCAAAATTCTTCAGTTTCTACAAAACTAAGAAGGTGAAGAAGGGCAAGGAGCAGGGGAGGCAGACAGCTGCAGGAGGAGGGCTGGGGAGAGGCTCTGCTTTTGTCTCCACCTGAGACTGGCTCTCTGCTCGATCTTTATGTCAGCATGATGGTCTCGGGCAGCTGTCTGCCCTGGACTTGCTCTCCTTCTCAGCTAGCCTCTCAAACACATTGGCATAGAGCTTCTCCCTTGTGAGCTGCGTGAAGATCTGCTGCTGGCAGTCAACCAGCTGGACCTCGTTGCTGAGATAGAGCTACAGAACCTTCTGGAAGCCACCCAGGAGAGGTCCTTCTCTCGTGTCCAGTTTCAGGGCTTGTTGCAGCTTTCAGTGGGTGGCAAGAAGGCCCGCAGCTTCCGATGACACAAGGCCAGGTTGAGGTGGGCAGCCAGTCAAGGGGTCTGTGTTTTCTGTGCTTTCTCACTAGAGAAACTTGACTCATATTCAGCCAGGACATTGTCTTCTTGTACTGCAGAAAAGGTTGCTTGTACTTGTCTTTCTTTCTTTCTTTTTTGCATCAGCAAAAAAAGATACCCGGATCTCTGGCATGGCAGGCGAGAACTCTGCTTGCTGAGCCACTGTGGCCTGTACTTGTCTTTCTTGAGGTACACTGTTCTCAGTTCTTTCATGATGTCTCTTCTCCTCCAACCTCATTTCCCAAGACTCCTTGGCGTTCTCAAAACTCTTGAGATGATACCTCACTTTTCAGCACAGCCTGTGGTGGCAACTTTTCCTTCCCAACACTGCCAAAAGTGGTGTTCTCCTTTCTCCATGCGCTGAATGACTTTCTCCAGTCTAAAGGGGAGACCCAGATGCTGCCCATCATCCATCTCAAAGTGGAGCTTCCACGGGTCAAAGATAGGGCCTACAGCATCACCTCCATGTGGCCCCTGATGCGCCCCGCAGAGACTTCACCCTTATTCTATATTCTAAGGATGCTTCTGCCTTCTTTCTCTTCCACAGCTTCTTCTTCCTTAAACTGGAACAACTCTACCTCAAAGACAAGCGTGGCATTGGGGGGGGGGGTCTTTGGAGGACTGTCCCCCGAACCACAGGTGACATGCAAACCACTTTCATGTTGTTTGGACAATGTCCCAAGCTTTTCCCAGGTCAAAGAAGTTGTCCTTGTGATCTAGACTGGAGTCAAACTTGGAGGCACCCGTCAGCCAGCCAGTGTAGTGGACAAAGATCCAGTCCTCAACTATGGGAGTCTCTGTGCCTGTGCTTTCTCTCCTGGTGACCTTTAGGACGCCTTGGTCATGCTTAGGTCATGATCGCTCTCCAACATCTTTACCCCCTCTGCAGTCCTAGCCACCTCGGGTGCCAATGACTTTGGGAGCTGGGCTCTGTGCCGCACTGGGGATGCAGTGAGTGGGTGCTGCTGACCCGGAACTGGGATCCCCTGGAAGTCTCCAGTACCTCTGGTCCCCACTTGCAGCTGAGTCGCAACCAAGTGTGTGTGTGTTTTTCTTTTCTTTAAAAAATAGGTGTTCCTTCCCAACACTGCCAAAAGTGGTGTTCTCCTTTTTCCATGCACTGAATGGCTTTCTCCAGTCTAAAGGGGAGACCCAGACGCTCCCCATCATCCATCTCAAAGTGGACCTTCCACTTTATGGAAGCCAAATGTGGTATGTGGCATCATATGTCAGCTTTGACAATGCTGGGCTGTGGTAGGTAGATGAACATTAGAATATCGTCTCTTCTTGTCTCTATGTTTGAGATATTTCACAACAAAAAATAAAATTTAAGAGGTCTGTGGGGTAGTCACTGGGGGCAGGGACAGGAGAAGGGAGCCTTTTGGCAGTGACAATCTGGTTACATTCTGTTTCTTGATGCGCTGCTGGTTACATCTCTTGAAAATTCATCATGCTGTCCACTTATGATCTGTCACTCACCTGAATCTGTGTTATACTTCAATACAATTTTACCGAAGAAAACCCCTCCCCATTATTTGAAGTTTATGGTAGTGACTAAGTGGAGAATTAGTAAAAAAGTAAAAAGTTTGATATGCTTTTTCCTTTGTAGATGATCAGGACCTTGGGAGTAACAGGAAAGCCACTCTAAAATCAGTAGCTTTTACGTTAATGTGAATGAGCATTTCTTCATCAAATTTATCTATTCATCAATCAAATGACATCAGTCATCTTCAGCTCACTCAATCTCCTTTACCCAGGACCCTCGGGTTCCCTTTGCAATTACAGTGGATTCCATTTCTATTTTGGAAGGTGAAAGGGTTGCTGTCATAACCCAGAGGACTTGTCGGACAGGGGGAATGAGAGACAGAGAGAGAAAGAGAGATAGAGAGAGAAGGAAGGGAAGAGAAGAGAGAACAAGGGAAGCAGGGAAGCAGGTAAGGGCGTGTAGAGATGCCCTGCTGCTTTCTAACCTCAATACACCAGCCACTAAATGTGCCCTGAACTTTCTTGCCTCCAGGACTTTGTTCATACTGTTCCCTCTACCTAAAGTGGCTTCCTTTTCCCGTCAATCTGTTAATTCTGTTTTCTTTCAAGGAAGAGTTGTGCCATCAAAGCTAAGCACGGGGCTGGGAAAACAACAAATGCTGAATGAAAGAAACAACCATTCAAAATGTAAAACAATCCCTGCTCTGTTATTTCCCCTACTCTAAAGGCATCCCCAATCCACCTAGATTTAAATCCACAGGTTTTTATCATGGCTTGCATGGTAGATCTGGTGTTGCTTGTGTCTCTACTCTTAACACCTTGCTCACTCTGCTGACAGCACACTGCTTTCCCTCTATTTCTAGAACCTAGCTAAACTCATTTCTACCTCAGGGCTTTTGCACTTGCTGTTCCCTCTGCAGGGAAGGCTTTCTTTGACCTGACCTATGGCTCCCTCCTTCTTGTCATGGATCTCAGCTCAAATATCACCTCTTCCGAAAGGCCCTGACCTCCCTATCCAAAATATTCTTCCCCTTTAACTACTCTGATGACTTTACAGTGCTTATTATTATTTGGAAGTATCTCATATTTGTTTACTGTTAGGCCTCAGAAAAAGAATTCTAAAAGCAAAAAGAACTCTTAACACAGGGACCCCTCAACACTCCTTAGCCCCCTCCAGTTTCCTTGACCATACCGGCTGGTGCTGCATCCTCCAAATGGCAAATGAAGACACCCCAGATAACTAGAAATATGGTCATAATCCGTTTCTGCTGATAACACCTTCCTCTATCGGTACCTCGCTCTGCCTGAGACATGAAGCTGCACATCAAAGGAGAACCCGTCCATACCCCAGCAATCTATCATACCCTAAGTAAACAGGCCCCTTTGTTAGTGCAGTCTTGTTGACTCAATTTTTTATTTAAAAGGCAGCCCCCCCCCCCCCCCAAGAGGGGGGTCGGAGCCACTTTGCTAGTTTCTGCAAACATCTGTGTCGGTGGCTCTCTTCTGTTTCTTCCCCATTTTCCCTCCACTCACAAATCTGTTTCTGTGCTTTGACTTGCTGTCTCATGTGGAATCCTTGAGGACTCCGTGCCTAACATTTACTAGTTAATTATGCCATTCACTACAACATTAAACCCTTGAGAAACCAGGGACTTTGTCTCTTTTGTTCACTGCTTTATCCAGTGCCTAGGACACTAATGGTTCATAATAAATGCTCAGTAAATAAGTATTTGTGGAAAAATGAATTATAACTAATATTTACTTTCTACAAGGCACTGTCATAAATGTTTCACGTGTTATAAGTCGTTTAATCCTCATCACACTTCTAAGAAGTAGGTGATATCTTTGCCCTTATTTTGGGAAAACTGATGCACATAGAGGTTATGAAATTTGTCCAACTTCACACAACTAATGTGGCAGAGCCAGGATTCATATCCAAATAGTCTTACTCGACGTTTCCAAAACATCATGTGGGTACTTTAGAAAAAGTAAACCCCTAACCCTGAGATTCTGATGCTGTAATTCAGAGCGTGAAGCCCAAAGGACTGCAAGTTTTAAAACAAGACACCAACGTCATTCAGTCACCCGGTTTCCTGTTGTGGCGCGAAGGCCAGTGGGAATTGTAGTTCCGGTTTAGTTCGCGGCCGCCTTCCGGAAGTGACGCAAGGGTACCGCCTTTCTCTCTCTGCGTTTCCTCTGTGTGGGCTCCGTGGTGTAACTCGCGAGTTTAGCTGGCGCGTTCCTTTTTGGGCCTCGTGCTTACAGGAGGCGGGCCTGGGTTGGAGTACGTGTGGGGACAGTGAAAGGTGGGGGTCGAGACTTGGCGGACCGGTTCCCTTTTCGAGGTCTGTGACGCTCCGACTTTCTTACAGCTCCGGTTGCGTCTGCCGCAGGTCCTCAGCCGCGTCGCCATGTCACGATTTTTCACCACCGGTTCCGACAGCGAGTCCGAGTCTTCCCTGTCCGGGGAGGAGCTGGTCACCAAGCCTGTCGGCGGTAACTATGGCAAACAGTGAGTGAGGGCCTGTCCCGGGAGTGGTGGTCCTGGCGGGCTGTGGAAGGCCGTCCGTATACGTGGGAGGGGAATGGCGGTGAGGTTGAGTGTGTCGAGGGTGTAGGGGACCCGGGTAGAGTTGGAGGACAACGTTCACGCTTAGAATGCTGGGAAGTGGGAGTCCAGCCCCCGGGTACAAGGCAAAGAGAAAAGGTTTCCTAACTGGTCTCCATGCCCACAGCCCTCCTTTCTCCTCTCGCACCGCATAGAACTGGTCTTTACTCAGACTCCAGAAGTTACTCTTAACACTAAGAGATTCCCAGTGTCCTTTCACCGATCAAAGGAGGAGGTCCAGAGTGATTGTTGGATATCCTGGCAGGTTCTTAAATATCTGTTGTACAACTGTTGCTGACCTCCACTTGAAACACTCTTCCTCCATCTGCAAATTAAAATTCTTTTCATCCTTTGAAACCACGAAATTTCTCAAATTTCTGTCATTCATGTACCACCTTCATTATTTTTGCTGTATTCTTGTGCTAACTTTAGTATTAATGTTTTAAAAAAAAAATTATTATACACACACACACACCCATATAAAATGATTTCATATCACGGCCACAAGTGGATACCAGCATTTCCATAAAGTAGAAATTGGAAAAATGGATAAAGTGGAAACAGTAAATGAAGATACTGATGTCAGATGAATACTGTGAGTCTGTGGCATGTTCTCTTAGTATTAAAGGACAGTACTAGTAATGGAGGTGTTAAGGCCATTGGGACTTTTTCCTTGCCATTGGCTTCAGGTACCAGCTCCTTGAAGCTAATGGAAGTACTCTTTATTTCAACTATTCAAAGGGCTCGGTACTTTCTGGTAACATCATGTAATTGTTTTTCTCACTATACAGTAAATAAGTATCTTCATTTGTTTATTTTTGAGAGAGTAGAAGTCATCTTTGTATACCCTTATGACATTTGATAAAAGGCCATTCTTGAAGTAGACTTAAAAGTTTGAAGTTAAATGTGATGAGGCTCTGGAGAGAAGTCCAAAAGAGGATGACTGCAGTGTGGATGGCTTGAGTTATGCAGTTCTCCCTGCCCTAGCAGGGAAGAGAAAAAGGTATTACTTGGAAAGACTGGAATTAGGTAGAGAGGTTAATGATCTCTTTTCCTTCCAAATAGGCCATTGTTATTGAGTGAGGATGAAGAAGATACCAAGAGGGTTGTCCGAAGTGCCAAGGACAAAAGGTGAAGCTGGTGGTTTTATTTTTATTTTATTTGTTGTGAAAAATAATGTATATATAAGAAAGCAATGACTCTTAAAGCACATTACAACAATTAGTTATAGAATAAATTTCAGAGTTTAGTATGGGTTACAGTTCCACAATTGCAGGTTTTTCCTTCCAGCTGTTCCAAGATACTGGAGACCAAGAGAAATATCAATAGTCATCCTCATTTGTTAAACCCTATCTTCTCTGTTTTAACTCACCTTCTCCTTTGATCCTTCTCCCAATCTTTAGGGATATTTGGGCTATGCCCATTTTAGTTTTTTCATGTTGGAAAAGGATATCAATAATATGGGGTAGGTGGATGGAACTAGTTGATTTTCTGGAGAGGCTGGCGCCTCTGGGTTTCAGGACTTACCTGGCCTAGGAACTCATTTAGGTAAAGTAATCATAGTGCATGGAACTTTGTAAAATCTCAGCTAGAGCCCTAAGTGTTCTTTAGGGTTGGCAGGAATGGTTTTGGTTGTAGTTTGGCAAAACATGATAAATAGCAATATCTAGCTGAAGCTTGCAAAAAAGTAGCCTCCAGAGTAGCCTCTTGACTCTATTTGAACTCTCCCAGCCACTCATACCTATTTGTTAAAATTCTTTCCCCTGTTTTGGTCAGAAAGGCATTGTCAATCCCACAGGGCCAGGCTCTCATTTCTGGGAGCCATATCCCACATAGAGGGCGGGTAATGATTTCATTTGTTGAATTGGGCTTAGAGAAGCCATATCTGAGCAACAAAAGAGGTCCTCTGGAAGTAACTTAGGATAACTGCAGGTAGGCTTAGCTTCTCCACTAGACTGGTGGTTTTTAAATCATGGTAAGGCCATGGGGAGCTTGGGTATTGTGGGGAGGATTTGGAGCATTGTTGAGTTATCTGGGTGGTCATGGTGGCCATGTCAAATGTGGTGTTGGACTCCCAACCTAGGTTCGAAGAGCTGACCAATCTTATCCGGACCATTCGGAATGCCATGAAGATTCGGGATGTCACAAAGTGCCTGGAAGAATTTGAGCTCTTGGGGAAAGCATATGGGAAAGCCAAGAGCATTGTGGACAAGGAAGGTGTCCCTCGGTTCTATATCCGGATCTTGGCTGACCTGGAGGACTATCTTAATGAGGTGTGATGCCTGTGTGTGAGAGGGGGTTATCTGGAAGGGGGCTGTGGGCCTGGGACTGCCTCTTAATCTATTTTCAAGAATCATATCTCTTGGAAGATTGTTTGCCTTATCCAGTGATTCTCAGAGAACAAGATAAAGCAAAGAGAGAAGCCTTCCTTAAGACACAATATTTTGTTTTATATGTGTTTTTGTACTTTTAGTGGGGTTTTATAAAAGTTCTTTAAAAATTAAGTTAATGGATGTAGTTAACTAGAACAGATGGTATACAACATAACAAGACTCATGAAGGTGGTAGAAGCCTGAAGTTTAGGAAATACTAGTCCTGATTCCTGTTCTACTTTTCTTCCTTCTTTCCTTTAGCTATGGGAAGATAAAGAAGGGAAAAAGAAGATGAATAAGAACAATGCAAAGGCTCTGAGCACCCTGCGCCAGAAGATCCGGAAATATAACCGAGATTTTGAGTCCCAAATCACAAATTACAAGCAGGTGGGGATGCTAGAGGCAGACTTTTTCAGCTGTGAATCTGGTGTCTCCATGCCTGAGACCCAGAAACGTATTTTCAAATGGAACAGGTCACTGGGGAAGGAGTTGTGACAAAACTATTTGGAACAGAGGTGTGGATTGATGGTTGACAGGCATTCTTAATTATTCTCTCATTTTCTTCTGTCCAGAATCCTGAGCAGTCTGCAGATGAAGATGCTGAGAAGAATGAGGAGGATTCAGAAGGTAAGAAGGGAGACCCTTATTCCAAATGGTTAGGAAGGTCCAAAGTTACGGGTTTCTTGGCTTGGTTTCTTGGTTGCCCTTCATCCTTGCTCTTCTCCCATTTTAGTTTTTTTTTTCCCATTTCTTTTTTTTTTTAATTTTTTATTAATTAAAAAAAAATTATAAGAACGAAACACAAACATTCCCAACACATACACTCGGCAATTCACAATATCATCACATAGTCGCGTATTCATCATCATGGTCATTTCCCAGAACATTTGCATCAATTCAGAAAAAGAAATAAAAAGGCAACAGAAAAATAAAACAGAAACAGAAAAAAAAATTTTACGTACCATACCCCTTACCCTTCCCTTTCATTGATCACTAGCATTTCAAACTAAATTTATTTTAACATTTGTTCCCCTTATTATTTGTTTTTATTCCATATGTTCTACTCATGTGTTGACAAGGTAGATAAAAGGAGCATCAGACACAAGGTTTTCATAATCACATAGTCACATTGTGAAAGCTATATCATTATACAATCATCATCAAGAAACATGGCTACTGGAACACAGCTCTACATTTTCAGGCAGTTCCCTCCAGCCTCTCCACTACATCTTGGATAATAAGGTGATATCTACTTAATGCGTAAGAATAACCTCCAGGATAACCTCTCAACTGTTTGGAATCTCTCAGCCATTGACACTTTGTCTCATTTCACTCTTCCCCCTTTTGGTCGAGAATGTTTTCTCAATCCGTTGATACTGTGTCTCAGCTCATTTTAGAGTTTTTCTCAATCCCTTGACGCTGAATCTCAGCTCATTCTGGGATTTCTGTCCCACGTTGCCAGGAAGGTCCACACCCCTGGGAGTCATGTCCCAGGTAGATGGGGGAGGGTGGGGAGTTTGCTTGCTGTGTTGGCTGGAGAGAGAGGCCATATCTGAGCAACGAAAGAGGTTCTCTTGGGGGTGACTCTTAGGGCTAATTTTAAGTAGGCTTGACATATCCCCTGTGGGGTTAAGTTTCATGTGAACAAACCCCAAGACTGGGGGCTCAGCCTATAACTTTGGTTGCCCACACTGCTTGTGAGAATATCAAGAATTCAACTTGGGGAAGTTGAGTTTCCCCCTGTTCTCACCATTCCCCAAAGGGGACTTTGCAAATACTTTTCCACTCACTGATCAAATCACTCTGGGATTCATCAGGGCATCACCTGGACAAACCAACAAAATCTCATGTCCTGTACAAAGTTCCATGTACTTAAGGTGTTCAACCAACTATCTACATAAGTTATATTAGGAGATGCACTAGTCAGAATATAAATTTGTACCAAATAAACATTTTTTGCTTTAGTCTCACATATTAGTTGAAATTTTTAAATATTAAGTATCATTTATTTTCAGCACACTGCAGCAATGACATTCTTTTGTTCTTCCTCATGCAAAAACGTTTTTTAAATTTGTACATTTAGTCACTATCGTTATACGCTCTAGGCATTCCTAGATTATACCATCTCAATCTTAACCGTCTATCTTTCTTTGTGATTTCATTTATGCCCCAGCCCTCCTCCCTCTGTCATTCTCATGTGCAGTTTCATTCAGTGTTTTAACATAATTGTATTACAGTTAGGTAATATTGTGCTGTCCATTTCTGAGTTTTTATATTCAGTCCTGTTGCACAATCTGTATCCCTTCAGCTCCAATTATCCAATATCTTACCCTATTTCTATCTCTTGATGGTCTCTGTTACCAACTGTTCTAGTTTGCTAGCTGCCGGAATGCAACACACCAGAGACGGATTGGCTTTTAGTAAAAGGGGGTTTATTTTGTTGGTTCTTCAGAGGAAAGGCAGCTAACTTTCCACTGAGGTTCTTTCTTACGTGGAAGGCACAAGATGGTCTCTGCTGGTCTTCTCTCCAGGCCCCTGGGTTCCAACAACTTTCCCCAGGGTGACTTCTTTCTGCATCTCCAAAGGCCTGAGCTGAGCTGCTAGTGCCAAGATGAGGAATGCCGAGCTGCTTGACTGTGCTACATTGCGCTCTCTCATTTAAGCACCAGCCAATTAAGTCAAACGTCACTCATTGCAGCAGACACGCCTCCTAGCTGACTGCAGATGTAATTGGCAGCAGATGAGGTTCACGTACCGTTGGCTTATGTCTGCAGCAACAAGATTAGGTATGCTCATCTGGCCGAGTTGACAACTGAATCTAACTAACACACCAACTAAATATTCCAAGTTTATTCACTAATGTCAGTGAGACCATATAGTATTTGTCCTTTTGTTTCTGGCTAATCACACTCAGCATAATGTCCTTAAGGTCCATTCATGTTGTTACGTACTTCATAACTTTCTTCTGTCTTACAGCTGCATAATAGTCCATCTTATGTAAATGCCACAGTTTGTTTAGCCAACCGTCTGTTGATGGACATTTTGGCTGCTTCCAATGCTATAAACATTGGTGTGTAAATGTCCGTTTGTGTCCTTGACCTCGTGTCCTTTGAGTAGAGACAGCATGTAGATGGGTCCTGTTTTTTTTTTTTTTTTTTTTTTTTTTTTTTTTAAAGGAAAGACAGAGAGAAGGAAGGAAGGATAGAAGGAAGGAAGGAAGGAAGAAAGGGAAACATCTTTAAACATTTTCTTGTTTTATTGTATTCTGTTTCTCCGTTTTTGTTACATGGGCTGGGGCCGGGAATCGAACCGAGGTCCTCCGGCATAGCAGGCAAGCACCCTGCCCGCTGAGCCACCGCGGCCCGCCCATGGGTCCTGTTTTTTAATCCATTCTGCTAGTCTCTGTCTTTTGATTGGGGAGTTTAATCCATTAACATTCAGTGTTATTACTGCGTGGGTAGTACTTTCTTCTACTATTTTGCCTTTTGGATTTTATGTGTCATATCTAATTTTCCTCCTTTTTACCTTTACTCATAGTCCTTCTTTCTACACTCTTCTCCACACCTCTCTCTTCTGTGTTCGTATCTGTCTCCAGTGTTCCCTTTAGTATTTCTTGCAGAGCTGGTCTCTTGGTCACAAATTCACTCAGTGATTTTTTTGTCTGAAAATGTTTTAATTTCTCCCTCGTTTTTGAAGGACAATTTTGCTGGATATAGAATTCTCAGTTGGCAGTTTTTCTCTTAATAATTTAAATATATCATCCCACTGTCTTCTCTCCTCCATGGTTCTGCTGAGAGATCTGCATATAGTCTTATTAGGCTTCCCTTGTATGTGATGGATTGCTTTTCTCTTGCTGCTTTCAAGGTCCTCTCTTTCTTTTTGACCTCTTACGTTCTGATTATTAAATGTCTTGGAGTATGTCTATTTGGATCTATTCTCTTTGGGGTACGCTGTACTTGGATCTGTAATTTTAAGTCTTTTGTAAGAGTTGGGAAATTTTCAGTGATAATTTCCTCCATAGTTTTTCTCCTCCTTTTCCCTTCTCTTCTCCTTCTGGGATACCCACAACACATATATTTGTGTGCTTCATATTGTCTTTCAATTCTCTGAGTCCCTGCTCATATTTTTCCATTGTTTTCCCTATATTTTCTTTTTCTTGCCGGATTTCAGATGTTCTCTCCTCTAGTTCACTAATCCTATGTTCTCTCTCTCAAAATCTACCATTGTAGGTTTCCATTGTTTTTTCATCTCTTCTGCCTTTGCCTTTCATTCCCATAAGTTCTGTGATTTGTTTTTTCAGACTTTCAGTTTCTTCTTTTTGTTCATTCCTTGCTTTCTTTATATCCTCCCTCAATTCATTGATTTGGTTTTTGATGAGATTTTCCATGTTTGTTCGTGTATTCTGAATTAATTGTTTCAGCTCCTGTATGTCATTTGAATTGTTGGTTTGTTCCTTTGAGTGGGCCATATCTTCAATTTTCCTAGTGTGATTTGTTATTTTTTGCTGGTGTCTAGGCATTTAATTATCTTAATTAGTTTATTCTGGAGATTGCTTGCACTTCTTTTACCTAGGGTTTTCTTGCTGGATGAATTTGTTGTCTATCTGTTCTTTGACATTCAGTTCAGCTTTATCTGGACCTCTAGCTTAAGTTTTGTTTAACAGAGGAGAATTTTTCAGTTCTTGTTTTCTTGTTTCTTGCCCTGCTTGTATGGTGCCTCTGCCCCCCCCCCCCCCCTTAGGAGGGTTTACTTAGATAGTATAGACCCCAGCCGGATTTTCCCAGACCAAACTGGCCTCCTATCAGGAGGAAAGAGTCAGTCTGCATCGGTTTTCCCTGAGGGTGAGACCCAGCAGGTTGAAAGACTTTCCTGTGAAGTCTCTGGACTCTGTTTTTCTTATCCTGCCCAGTATGTGGCGCTTGTCTACCTGCAGGTCCCACCAGCATAAGATGATGTGGTACCTTTAACTTTGGC
This sequence comes from Tamandua tetradactyla, assembly GCF_023851605.1. NCBI lineage: Eukaryota > Metazoa > Chordata > Mammalia > Pilosa > Myrmecophagidae > Tamandua > Tamandua tetradactyla. The sequence continues at coordinate 24,888,153 of NC_135349.1, forward strand.
GGACTCTCCCTGCTGGGGGTGTGGTGGAGACGGAGGAGAGGTTGTAGGCTGATTTTAATGGCTTTAAATTACCAAGCTCTGGTGTCTGAATTCCTTGAGGGAGGGATTCCACCTGAGTTGGGCTTCACCTGTCCCCTGGGGAAGGGACAGGCTCCAGACAAGCCCCCAGAAGAGCTCACTTCTGCCTGTGCCTGGGGCAGTTGCAGCCTGAGAAGTCCTGCTGCTATATCCAAAGGCAGTCAAACCTTTGTAGAAACACAGCCACAAAAACCTGTTTCCTTCTCCCCCCCCCCCCCCCTTTTCTGTCAGCCCTGCCCCCTTGGCGCAGGGGCAAAAGTGAGCAACCTCCACTTTGACCAGGTTCACCTAAGCTGGGGGCCTATTTTTAGTAGTCAGAATTTGTCAATTAATTCCACAATTGGCGTTTGATTGTGCTCAGTTCCTGTTGCTGGTAAAGTTCCTTTCCTTTCCCCTCTGGGAAGCAGCCTGTGAGGGAGTGGTGCCAGCCTCCGCAGCTTTGGGAACTCACGGTTCTGGGGTGGAGCTCACAGCAGTCCAGCTGGTCCAGACTGGGGTACACTGTGTGTCTGGTCACTGACGTGGCCCCAGGAGCTGTTCTATACTGTTTCTGGTTATTTAGTAGTTGTTCTGGAGGACGAACTAAAATACGCACGTTGTTAAGCCGCCATCTTGACCCGGAAGTCCTTCTCTCCCTTTTCTTACCAGGTTCTTCAGATGAGGATGAGGACGAGGACGGAGTCAGTGCTGCAGCTTTCCTGAAGAAGAAATCAGAAGCTCCTTCTGGGGAAAGTCGCAAATTTCTCAAAAAGATGGAAGTAAGAGCCAGGGTTAGACAGAGGCATGATTTACCTGCCAGAGACCATTTCTGGGTGACTCATAGGATCCTAAGGTTGGGAGGGATGCGATTTAGTTGAGTCTGGTTTGAGAACAGGCTTCCTGTTGTATTAGAGCACTGAATAAACTGGAATCTACAGAACTAGATTCTGAGTCCTTCTCTGCCTCTGAGGAATGTATTCCTGGGCCAAATCACTATTTCTCTCTGGGTCTTAATGGTCCATTCCAGCTCTTGACATCTGGATTCCATGAATAATTACTCTAGTTCTGCTCCTGAAAATCCCTGAAACATGTCAGCAGGGGGAGCAAAGAGAAATTCCCCGTCTTTTTCCTGCTTATCCTCTCCTTTCCTTTGAGGATGAAGATGAGGACTCAGAAGATTCGGAAGATGATGAAGACTGGGACACAGGTTCCACATCTTCTGATTCAGACTCAGAGGAAGAAGAAGGGAAACAGACTGCACTAGCTTCAAAATTCCTTAAAAAGTAAGAAAACTACTGGGACCTAGGGCTGCAGTGAGAATAGGAAGCCCTTAATCATCCTGAAGGTTATTGTAGCTTCCATGGAGTTCTTTTAGGTTGTAGAGGCCAACTGCTCCCATTTTACAGAGGATCTCAAGAGAGACTAATTATTCATTAGTCACAAAGCTAATAATGATTCCTGAAGATGGGACTTTAAAGTTTCCAGAGTCTAAATATTTCACTGCTGAAATACTCACTGTGTGTGGACTGGGTGCATAGTCTCACTTTGAAACCTGTTGTGGTATTGGAGTACAGTTTTCACATATGTAAAATGGGGCAGTTCTTAATTCTGCCTCCCTGGATAGTAAATTCTTACCAGATGTGTGATTTCCAAATAATTTCTCTCAGTTCTTTAGGTTGTCTTTTCACTTTCTTGATAAAAGCCCTTAGAGGCACGAAAGTTTTTAACTTTGATGAGGTCCATTATATCTGTTTTGTTTTGTTTCTTGTGTTTTGGTGTGAAGGCTAAGAGTCTGTTGCCTAATATAAAGACCTAAAGATATCACCCTATATTTTCTTCTAGATGTTTTACAGTTTTAGTTCTTTGATCCATGAGTTAATTTTTATACATTGTGTGAAGTATGGGTCCACTTTTATTCTTTTTCATGTAGATACCCAGTTTTCCCACACCATTTGTTGAAGAAATTATCCTTTCTATGTTGGGTGAACTTGGAACCATGTCAGAAACAGTTGGCCACAGATGTGAGAGTTTATTTGTGAACTCGAGTTTTTTTCTTTTGGTCTGTATGCCTGTACTTTTGCCAGTACCACACTGTTCTGATTACCTTAGCTTTGTAATAAGTTTTAAAATGAGGGAATGAGTCCTCCATTCATTTTCAAGGTGATTTTGATTATTTGGGGTCCCTTGCCCTTCCAAATGAATTCAATGATTGACTTTTCCATTTCTGTGAAAAAGAATGTTGAAATTTTGATTGGGAGTGCCTTGACTCTGTAAGTTGCTTTGCTTAGAATTGACATATTTAGTCTTCCAACCCATGAACACAGAATGTCCTTCTGTTTTATTTAGATCATCTATAATTGATTTGAGCAGTGTGGTAGTTTTTCATGTAAAGTTGTTTATATCCTTGATTAAATTTAAACCTAGATATTTGATTCCTTTAGGTGCTCTTATAAATGGAATATTTTCTTTATTTCCTTTTCGGATTGTATTACTAGTGTTTAGAAACATGACTAATTTTCTTTTAACTTATTTTATTTATTGAACATACCAACATACAAACACAAACATTCTTACCATATGATCATTCCATTTTACATATATAATCAGTAATTCACAATGTCATCACATAGTTGTATATTCATTATCACGATCATTTCTTAGAACATTTGCATCAATTCAGAAAAAGAAATAAAAAGAAAACAAAAAAATTCATACATGCCATACCCTTTACCCCACCCTTTCATTGATCACTAGCATTTCAATCTATTACATTTATTATAACATTGAAACATGACTGATTTTCGCGTGTTGATCTTGAACCCCACCACTTTGCTGAATTCGTTTATTTGCTCTAGTAGCTTTGTTGTTGCATATTTGTAATTTTTCTATGAAGCCAAAAAAATTTTGTCACTTCTTTTCCAGTTAGGGTGCGTTTTGTTTTTTTCTTGCCTAATTGCTCTGGTTAGAGCTTCCAGTACAGTGTTGAAGAGCAGTGGTGAAAGTAGGCCTCCCTGTCTTCTGATGTTGCAAGGAAAGCTTTCAGTCTTTCACCGTTGAGTATGATGTTAGCAGTGGTCTATATTTCATATGTTTTATATATGAAAGTATGTACCTTTTATCATGTTGAAGAAGTTTCCTTCTATTCCTAGTTTTCTGAGTATGTTTAATCAAGAAGGAGTGCTGGATGTTGTCAAATGTGTTTTCTGTGTCAGTTGAGATGATCATGTGTTGTTTTTTTTCCTTCATTCTATTAATGTGGTGTATTAATTGATATTCTTATATTGAACCATCCTTGTATTACTGGAAAAATCCCACTTTATTTTTGGTATATAATCCTTTTACTGTTCTGTTGGATTCATTTTGCTAGTGATTTGTTAAGGAATATTGGTCTGTGATTTTGTTGGTCTGTGATTTTGTTTTATGTGTGATATCTTTATCTGGCTTTGGGAATAGATGATGTTACTCTGATGGAATGAGTTAGGAAGCATTCTTTCCTCTTCAGATTTTTGGAAAAGTTTGCATTGTATTGCTGTTAATTCTTTGAATGTTTGGTAAAATTGATTAGTAAAGCCATTTGGTTCTGGATTTTTCTTTGTTGATTACCAATTCAGTCTCTTTATTCATTATAGGTCTGAAGATTTTCTCTTCTTGAGTCAGTTTAGATAATTTGTGATTCTAGGTGAACAGTTTTTTTTTAAATTCAGAATTTAGATTGATTTATTGTCATACAAAAAGAGAAAAGAAAGAATAAAAACAGCAAGGACCAGCATTTTAAAAAAAAAATTAATTGGTTGGCAGCTAATGAGTGAGTTAGTCAGGGTATATCAAATAGTATGGAAGAAAACTGTATGGATTATTGAAAAATCTTGGAGCTTAGTTGTGTAGCAACACAGCAGGACTATTTCTGTCTCCAGTGCCCTGGCTAGCATCTCTCCCTTATTGGACCTGTTGTGCCATTCCCCTTGAGAATTTCTTAATGGAGATAAAATGATGGCCGACCTTGGTTATTAGCCTGGCCAATTCAAATGCTTAGTGATCTTTGCTTTGAGTATGGTTAGGTCTGATCTCTGATCTTGTGTAACTTGGATCTATGACTTGATGGTAGAAAAGAAGAGAACTTCATTGGAGGAAAGAAGCCTCGGGGTGGGGAGGATGTTGATCTTTCATTCTCTCCCATGTCTTCTGGCAGAGCCCCCACTACAGAGGAGGACAAGAGGGCAGCGGACAAGAAACGGGAAGACAAAGCTAAAAAGAAGCATGATAGGAAATCCAAGCGCTTGGATGAGGAGGAGGAGGACAATGAAGGGGGAGAATGGGAACGAGTCCGGGGTGGAGTGCCCCTTGTGAAGGTGAGGATTTGGAGGGTAAAATGAATTGGGGGCCGGGGGGCGGGGCGCTGTGCACAGGCAGTTCAGTGGTAGAATTCTCGCCTGCCATACCAGAGACCTGAGTTTGATACCCAGTCCATGCACCCAAAACAAAAAAAAAAAAGGAATTGAGGGACAATTTGGGAAGAGTATGTATGTACCCTCCTGGTGAGGTTGGGAGAAAACATAAGGAAAGAAGGGGATGCTGTTGGCCTGCACATGACAGAACTTCTTGTTGCCTAGGAGAAGCCAAAAATGTTTGCCAAAGGAACTGAGATCACCCATGCTGTGGTCATCAAGAAGTTGAATGAGATTCTGCAGGCAAGAGGCAAGAAGGGAACTGATCGGTAAGATTCATGGAGCTAGGCTGTGGGATTACAGTCCACATTCTTTTCCTCTAAGACACTGGGTGGGGTTTGGTAGGGAAATAGTTCTGCTTTGGAAGGCTCTGTGTGTGACTGCAGTAGAAGGAAAGTTATATTGAGAGCATGCAGGTCCAATTTCTGCCTTTTACTCTGTGACCATATACCTATCACTTAACCTTTTGGAACTGTCTTCCTGTCTGTAAAATGGAAGTATTCTCACCTCCTCTAGGTATTCAGTGGCTACATAGAATGAAGCATATGAAAGCATTTTTTTTTAATTTAAAAAAATTTTTTTTAGAACATATGAAAGCATTTTTACAGCATTCCAGGATTCTTAGTGTTCTTGCTATTTCTGTTTAGAATTTATAAAGCAGAGGCATGTATGCCAGGGGTGAAGATAGGGATATCGGGAATGAGGCTGCCTTGCTTGTTTGAAGAGGGTATGGCATATGACAAGATGTGCCTTTTTTGATTTGTCTCCAAAGTCTTACTCAGTTCTGTGCCCCTCCAGTGCTGCCCAGATTGAGCTGCTACAGTTGCTGGTTCAGATTGCTTCAGAAAACAACCTAGGGGAGGGGGTCATTGTCAAGATCAAGTTCAATATCATTGCCTCTCTGTATGACTACAACCCCAATTTGGCCACATACATGAAGGTGAGGGCAACAAAGTGGAGTATTTCAGAGCTGAGCTGGGTGGGTCAGGGGAAGGTGCCTAGTGTCTTAAAACTGGGGGTGGAGAGGGTGTGGAGGCAGTCTTACTAGTTGAAAGTCCAATGTGTTTCTGGTTAAGAGACCCTTGGGAGATGCCTATTTGCTCCATCCTCACACCTCTAACTCTGCTGTCTGGTCTCTTTACAGCCAGAGATGTGGCAGAAGTGCCTGGACTGCATCAATGAGCTGATGGATATTCTCTTTGCAAACCCTAACATTTTTGTTGGGGAGAACATTCTTGAAGAGAGTGAGAACCTGCACAATCTTGACCAGGTACAGGGAGGAATATGCAGAATAATGGGAGGCATAGAGTGGCGCATGTGGTCTGCCTTGGGAAGGCTCAGTGGAGATGGGTTGAGGTTTGGGGGTGAGATCTGGACTAATTTATCTACCCCTCCTTTGCTCTCCTTTTCAGCCACTGCGTGTCCGTGGTTGTATCCTAACTCTGGTGGAACGGATGGATGAAGAATTTACTAAAATAATGCAGAATACTGATCCTCACTCCCAAGGTGAGCCTGACAAGCAGAGATTTTCATAAGGATTATACTAAAGGGGAGTGTTTGGAAAGCCAGCCCACCCAGCTTTCATGTTGGGGGTCCTGCTAAGGTGCAGATTGCTAGGTCACACTCCAAGATGATGCTGCTGGTCTGGGGACCATTGGGATGAAGCATCTATCCATTTCGCTTGGTTAGCTGGGATCAGAGGTGTTGGGAAGGGAAAGTGCATGACATTTGCTCAGTAAAAATATCAATGCCTCCATGTGCCCATCAAGTCAAGGGTGTAGTCATGGACAAGGTAGCCAGAGTTCTCCACTTGTAAGCAGCTTATGTTTTAGTACTGTAGAAAGGCCATTCAACAAGTAGACAAGATAATGTTAGATAATATAAAATGCTAATTTAAAAATAGGGCATTGTGATTGGCTGTGACTGGAGGGTGGCTGCTTTAGATAATGGTCTGGGAAAGCATCTTTGAGAAAGAGCCATTTGAAATGAGATCTGAATGATGAGAGGAAGATTTAATCAAGTGAAGAACTAGTAGAAAAGAATGCTTAGCGGTGGGGAACAGATGTGAATGTCATAGAAAGGGGCCAGTGTGGTTTGAGCCCAATAAGAATGATAGAATCATGGGAGAAAAGGCAGGAATTTATAGACCCTTACTGACTGAGCATTTGGGATTTTTTTTTTAATGAGTGGAAATGGGAGGGTTGTAGGTCCTGGGAGAGGGTGTTTTCAGTACATTGAGTAGATCTTTCCTATGGGTGCAGAAAAAACGTACAGCAGTAATGGGACTGACTGGGGATTGATGGTTGGGAAGGAAGCCTGATGCCCTCCTGAGATGAGGGTGGGCATTCTCCCTGCCAGAGTATGTGGAGCACCTGAAGGATGAAGCACAAGTGTGTGCCATCATTGAACGTGTGCAGCGCTACCTGGAAGAGAAGGGCACAACTGAGGAGATCTGCCGTGTCTACTTGAGACGCATCCTTCACACCTATTACAAGTTTGATTATAAGGCCCATCAGCGGCAGCTTACCCCCCCTGAGGGCTCCTCAAAGGTGAGTGCTCAGCAGTGATGCTACAGGGGATGTGTGGATCCCTCCTCCTTACCTGTCTGGACTTTATGGCAAATCTTTTCCCTAGGGACTTCCTGGGATGCAGCAGGGAGGGAAACTGAGGGTTTTAAATGAGCTGGATGGAGCCTCATTTCTTGTTGCAAGAGCCTAAGCCATTTAGGGCTGTTGTCCTTGCCTCACCTCCTTCTCTAACAACCTCCCCTCCCAGTCTGAGCAAGACCAGGCAGAAAATGAGGGTGAGGACTCAGCTGTGCTGATGGAGAGACTGTGCAAGTACATCTATGCCAAGGACCGCACAGACCGGATCCGCACGTGTGCCATCCTCTGCCACATCTACCACCATGCGCTGCATTCTCGCTGGTACCAGGCCCGGGACCTCATGCTCATGAGCCACCTACAAGACAACATCCAGCATGCAGACCCACCTGTGCAGGTAGGATGGAAGAAGGTACTCTGGCCCTGATTGGTGGAGATGAAAATGGCCAAGGGAAAGGGGCCATGCCCCTGTCATCTTTTCTGGCACACCTGCTCAACCAGAAGAGCCTCCTGTCTGGTTAATGCAGTTTTTTTTCTTTTTTCTTTTTGTGCATGGTCTGGGAATCGAACCCAGGTCTCCTGCATGGAAGACAAGCATTCTACTACTGAACCACCCATGCACCCCTGGTTAATGCTTTTTTTTTTTTTTTTTTTTTTGGTAACAAAAGATTTTAATAGGTACTAAAGAATATGAAGTAAAAGTTCTCCCGTGTGTTTGCCCCCATTCCAGTTCTTCAGTCTGCTGTTTCTTTCTAGAACTGTTTATGCATATATGAGCATATACATATGTCTGTTTATTTTTCTTTGTTTACAAACCATTTATTCAATAGCATTGCAGTTGTTACCTTTAGTAACAGTAGGCTACAGGAGTACAAATCCAGAATTCGTGGCCTCAGAATTATGGAACATAATTATCTTGAAAGGGAACACTTGGAGATTTGATAGGAACCACCCCACTGCAAGTGTACATGAAATTACCTTTTCATAAAGATTAAAACTTTTGCACTATAATTTAGACTAAAAAGAAGTAAAAGAGCTCAAAAATTTTTGCTAATGCAGATTTAAGCAGAGACTTGGTCTTTCCAAATGCCAGCCTTTGATTCTCCTGCATATTAGCATATATTTTGTACTGTGCCAGCAGCACTAGGCTCTTCTGGGACAGAGCGAGATGAGGGTTCAGCCAGCATTTTTATACCTGCTATATAACTGGTTCAGAACATTAGGGTCTCACCTTACTGTCTTCAGTAAGTTGTTAAACTATTAGGAAGATGGAGGTCCAAATGCAACTTGATGTGTTGGCAGATAATAATGGAACACCTAATCTTGTAGAGTAGGAGTGGATTATTGTGAGGAAATTTTCGTTAGGAATTTTTAATCTAGTGTCTTGAAATTTAGGTCTTGTATATGAGAATTAAATGAGTTAAGAGACTTAGGAAATATTTTTGTATAAAACATTTGGTATGGGTTCAGTTCCTGGTGCCTGCCCATGCAAAAAGAAAACAAACATTTGGTGATCCTATCTGGTGTTAGTGGTGATCATGGCTTTTAGATAGCCCTCCTGTTTGTTCAGTATAGCAGAGTGGTTAGAAGCCCTGGCTCTGGATTTAGAGTGCCAGGGTTTGAACTCTGACTTCTGTCACTTACTAGCTGAATGAATGAACATGAATGAGTTCCTTAATGCTTCACTTTTCTTATTTGTAAAAAGAAGAGGATAATTTACCTTTTTCACAGTGTGGTGAGCACTAAGTTGAATACATGTAAAACAGAACTGTGGCTGACATGATAAATATTAGATATGAATATTGGTGGACGGGGTGGGGTCAGTTATTACAGTTTTTATTAAATTTCTTCAACCGTCAGATACTTATTGAATGATGTAGTACATGTCAGAAGACACTGTGCTGGCCATTGGAGGACATCAGATCAGTGTCTCCTGCCTTCCAGGGGGTGCCAGGGCCTTTGAGGTGCTGTCAGCAAATATCTAGCATTCTGATCTTGTGAAAAATGTTTTTTCCTTCATACTTCACTAGTTACTGTTTCCTAGTTCCACCTGGACATATTCCATCTCTTTTGACATGTTCCATCTCATTCAGTGCTCACAATAGCAGGGGCATCCAAGCAATTGAAGGTTCTTCCAGTTTTTCTGGGTTCCCGTTGTCTGGGTACTTCACTTATACATTGGTCTTGCACTTGTCAGATTTTCAAGCTGGGAATCTGTATGCATTAGTTTGTACTCATGACTTTGATTCTCCTTTGCAAGGTTTTATGTGTGATGGTTCATTTGTAAAGAGCACCATGTAATCTGTACAGCCTTCTGCCAGTATTTCTCAAGCTTTAGATGTTTTCACCTCCACCTTACAGTTTTTTTTATTTTAATATTTTCATTGTAAAAACTTAACACACAAACATATATTCTTTTTTTTTTTTTTTTTTTTTTTTTTTTTTTTGACAGAGAGAAGGAAGGAAGGAAGGAAGAAAGGGAAACATCCTTAAACATTTTCTGGTTTTATTGTATTCTGTTTCTCCGTTTTTGTTACATGGGCTGGGGCCGGGAATCGAACCGAGGTCCTCCGGCATAGCAGGCAAGCACCTTGCCCGCTGAGCCACCGCGGCCCGCCACAAACATATATTCTTGACATAAAAACATTCCATACATGGTGTACAATCACTGGCTCACAGTATCATCACATAGTTGTATATTCATCACCATGATCATTTCTCAGAATATTTACATCGCTCCAGAAAAAGAAATAAAAAGACAAAAGAACAAACTCATATATACCATACTTCTTACCCCTCCCTCTCATTGACCACTGGTATTTCCCTCTACCCAATTTATTTCAACATTTGTTCCCCCTATTATTTATTTTTAATCCTTATTTTTTATTCATCTGTCCATACCATAGATAAAAGGAGCATCAGAACAAGGTTTTCACTATCACACAGTCACTTTGCAAAAACTATATCATTGTACAATCATCTTAAAGAAACATGGCTAACTGATATTCTCGTATTCATTCATATAACTTATGTGAACATATTCTCCAAGTTCATATAAATAAGACCATACAGTCTTTGTCCTTTTGTTTCTGGCTAATCACAGTCAGCATAATGTCCTCAAGGTCCATCCATGTTGTTTTATGCTTTATGACTTTATTCTTACAGCTGCGTAATATTCCATCATATGTATATGCCACAGCTTGTTTAGCCACTCGTCTGTTGATGGGCATTTGGGCTGTTTCCATCTCTCAACGATTGTAAATAATTGTTATAAACACTGGTATGCAGATGTTCATTTGTGTCTTTGCCCCCATGTCCTGTGAATAGATTCTAGTTTGCTAGCTGCCAGAATACAAAAAAACAGAAATGGAATGGCTTTAAAAGGGAAATTTAGTAAGTTGCTAGTTTGCACTTCTAAGGCCGAGAAAATGTCCCAATTAAAAAAGTCTTATAGAAATGTCCAATCAAAGGCATCCAGGGAAAGATACCTTGGTTCAAGAAGGCTGATGAAGTTCAGAATTTCTCTCTCAGCTGGAAGGGCACATGGCAAACACGGTGGTGTCTGCTGGCTTTCTTGTGGCTCTACACAAAGGGGCTCTCTCTAAAATGTTTCCTCTTTTAAAGGATTCCAGTAAGCAACTCCACCTTCAGTGGGTGAGGACACACCTCCAAGGAAATCATCTAATCAAAAGTTACCCCCCACTATAGGGTCAGTCACATCTCCGTGGGAACAATCAAAATGCTCCCACCCAGCAATATTGAACAAGGATTAAAGGACATGGCTTTTGTGGGGTCCACCACAGATTCAGACTGGCACACCTGGCAATGGTATTGCCGGATCATATGGCAATTCTATGCTTAGCTTCCTGAGGAACCGCCAAGTGACTTCTCACAGCGGTTGTACCATTTTACATTCCCACCAACAGTGGGTAAGTGTGCCTCTGTTTCCACATCCTCTCCAGCACTTGTTGTTTTCTGTTTTATTGATAATGGCCATTCCGGTGGATGTGAGATGATAACTCATGGTGGTTTTGATTTACATTTCCGTAATAGAGAAAATGAGCTTCTTTTCATGTGCCTTTTAGCCATTTGTATTTCCTCTTCTGAGAAGTATTTGTTCATGTCTATTGGGTTGTTTGTCTTCACAATCTGTTTGTACATTCTGGATACTAGACCCTTATCTGATATGTCATTTCCAAATATTTTCTCCCATTGTATAGGCTGTCTTTTTACTTTCTTGACGAAGTTCTTTGATGCACAAAAGTGTTTAATTTTGAGGAGTTCCCATTTATCTATTTCTTCAGTGCTCTTGCTTTGGGTGTAAGATCTAGGAAAACGCCTCCTAGTATAAGATTTATAAGATATTTCTCTACATTTTCTTCTGCAAGTTTTATGGTCTTAGATCTGATGTTTAGGTCTTTGATCCATTTTAAGTTAATTTTTGTATAAGGTGTGAGATATTGATCCTCTTTCATTCTTTTGCATGTGGATCTCTAGTTCTCTAGGTACCGTTTATTGAAGAGAGTGTTCTGTCCCAGGTGAGTTGGCTTGACTGCCTTATCAAAGATCAATTGTCCTTAGATGAAAGGGTCTGTATCTGAACACTCAATTTAATTCCATTGGTCAATATATCTATCTTAATGCTAGTACCATGCTGTTTTGACCACTGTAGCTTCATAATACGCCTTAAAGTCAGGTAGTGTGAGACCTCCAACTTCATTTTTCCTTCTCAGGATATTTGTAGCTACTCGGGGCACCCTGCCCTTCCAGATAAATTTGGTTATTGGTTTTTCTAATTCTGAAAAGTAGGATTTGGGTTAGTTTTAATTGGTATTGCATTGAATCTATAAATCAATTTAGGTCGAATTGACATCTTAACTATATTTAGTCTTCCAATCCATGAACACAGTATGCCCTTCCATTTATTTAGGTCTTCTGTGATTTCTTTTAACAATTTTGCATGGGTTTTTTGTATCCTTAGTTAAATTTATTCCTAAATATTTTATACTTTTGGTTGCAATTGTAAATGGAATGTTTTTCTTGATTTCCCCCTTAGATTGCTCATTACTAGTGTATAGAAACATTACAGATTTTTGAGTGTTGATCTTGTAACCTGCCACTTTGCTGTAGTATTAACTCTAGTAGTTTTGCTGTGGATTTTTCAGGGTTTTCAACATATAGTATCAAATCACCTGCAAACAGTAAGAGTTTTACTTCTTCCTTTTCAATTTTGATGGCTTACATTTCTTTTTCTTCTCTAATTCTTCTGGCTAGAACTTACAACACAGTGTTGAATAACAATGGTGACAGTGGACATCCTTTGTCTTGTTTCTGATCTCAGGGGGAAAGTTTTTAGTTTTTCCCCATTGAGGATGATGTTAGCTGTGGGCTTTTCATATATTCCCTTTATCATGTTGAGAAAGTTCCCTTCTGTTCCTATCCTTTGAAGTGTTTTCAATAAAAAAGGATGTTAAATTTTGTCGAATGCCTTTTGTGCATCAATCAGGATGATCATGTGGTTTTTCTGCTTTGATTTGTTGATATGATGTATTACACAATTGATTTTCCTATGTTGAATCATCTTTATATACCTGGGATGAATCCTTCTTGGTCATGTTGTATAATTCTTTTAATGTGCTGCTGGATTTGATTTGCAAGAATTTTGTTGAGGATTTTTGCATCTATATTCATTAGAGAGGTTGGTCTGTAATTTTCTTTTCTTGTAGTGTCTTTGTCTGGCTTTGGTATGAAGGTGATGTTGGCTTCTTAGAATGAGTTAGGAAACCTTCTCTCCTCTTCAGTTTTTTTTGAGAGTTTGAGCAGGATTGCTACTAATTATTTCTTGAATGTTTGGTAGAATTAATGTGAAGCGATCTGGTCCTGGAGTTTTCTTTTTTGGGGGCTTCTTAATGACTAATTCGGTTTTTTTACTTGTGATTGGTTTGTTGAGGGCGTCTATTTCTGCTCGAGTCAGTGTTGGTTGTTCATGCCTTTCTAGGAAGTTGTCCATTTCATCTACATTGTTTAGTTTATTAGCATGAAGTTCTTCACAGTATCCTCTCATTATCTCCTTTATTTCTGTGGGGTCAGTGTTTATGTCTGTTCTATTATTTATTTATTTATTTGCATCCTCTCTCTTCTTCTTTTTGTCAACTTTGCTAAGGGTCCATCAATCTTGTTATTGATTGTCTCATAGAACCAACTTCTGGTTTTGTTGATTTTCTTGATCGTTTTCATGTTCTCAATTTCATTTATTTCTGCTCTTATCTTTGTTATTTCTTTCCTTTTGCTTGCTTTGGGTTAGTTTGCTGTTCTTTCTCTAGTTCCTCCAAGTGAACAGTTAGTTCCTTAGTTTTTGCTCTTCTTTTTTTGATATAGGCATTTAGGGCAATCATTTTCCCTTTTAGCACTGCCTTTGCTGCATCCCATAAATTTTAATATGTTGTGTTTTCATTTTCATTTGCCTCGAGATGTTTACTGATTTCTCTTGTTATTTCTTCCTTGACCTACTGGTTGTTTAAAAGTGTGTTGTTGAACCTCCCTGTATTTGTGGATTTTCTGGCACTCTGCCTATTATTGATTTCCACCTTCATTCCTTTATGATCTGAGAATGTGTTTTGTATGATTTCAGTCTTTTTAAAATTTATTGAGACTTGCTTTGTGACCTAGCATATAGTCTATCCTTGAGAATGATCCATGGGCACTTGAGAAAAAGGTGTGTCCTGCTGTTGTAGGATGTAATGTTCTATAAATGTCTGTTAAGTCTAGTTCGTTTATTGTATTATTCATATTCTCTGTTTCCTTATAGATCCTCTGTCTGGATGTTCTGTTCATTGATGAGAGTGGGTGTTCTAGTTTGCTAGCTGCTGGAATGCAATATACCAGAAATGGAATGGCTTTTAAAGTGGGTAATTTAATGAGTTGCTAGTTTACAGTTCTAAGGCCGAAAAAATGTCCCAAATAAAACCAGTCTATAGAAATGTCCAATCAAAGGCATCCAGGAAAGGATACCTTGGTTCAAGAAGGCTGGTGAAGTTCAGGGTTTCTCTCTCAAGTGAGATGGCACATGGCGAACACAGTCAGGGCTTCTCTGTCGACTGGAAGGGCACATGGCGAATACAGCATCATCTGCTAGCTTTCTCTCCTGGCTTCCGGTTTCATGAAGCTCCCTGGGAGGCATTTTCCTTCTTCGTCTCCAAAGGTCACTGACTGGTGGACTCTGCTTCATGGTGCTGCAGCATTCTCTGCTCTCTCTGAATCTCTCATTCTCCAAAATATTTCCTCTTTTATAGGACTCCAGTAAACCAAGACCCACCCAGATGGGTGGAGACATGACGTCCCTTAATCCAGTTTAACAACCATTCTTGACTAAATCACATCAACCAGGGAGATATCTCGTTACAGTTTCAAATATACAGTATTGAATAGGGATTATTATTCTACCTTTATGAAATGGGATTTATATTAAAACATGGCTTTTCTTAGGGGGCATACTTCCTTTCAAACCAGCACATTCCACCCTCTGGCCCCTAAAAAAGACATGTTTTTCCCATATACAAAATACATTAATTTCATAACAATATCAGAAACTTTAAACCTTTCAGTAGCAATACAAATGAAGTACAAAATTAGAGACAGTATAAAATCTCATCAAATCAGTTACAGGCATGGTCTGTCCTAAGGCAAAATTCTCTTCATTTGCTCAGGACCTTTGAAAACTCATAACAAGTTATTTGCTGCCAACATGCAAAGGAGGAGCATTCATAGGATACATAAACACATTTCCATAGGGAGGAAGGAACACAGGGGTCACCGGACCCATACGGTTTCGAAAACCTGCAGGGCAAAGTCCATTAGATTTCAAAGTCTGAGAGTCATTTATCCTCAGGGCTTTAGAAAGTGGCAGTCCCACCCTTTCCAAATGCCTATGCCTGCCTCTCTCAGAATGCAACCTTGGGGGATATTCGGGAGACTACCCTTCTCTAGGCTCCACCCTCTCCAAGCATTGGGGCCGCACCTGGGCTCTCCGCCATCTCCGGGGCCCATGTTCAACCCCTCCATGTGGTGGCAGCCAGGCTCTCCCCAAACCCCAAGGAATGTGCTTTGCCCTCTCCAAGGCCTGAGGCGGCATGAGTCTTCCCCTGCAACGAGGTGGAAGGCCCATCATCTGCCTTCGGGGCAAACTCACCCTATCCACGGGCTTCAGTGGGTCCACTGTCCTGGAATGGCTTTTAAAGTGGGTAATTTAATGAGTTGCTAGTTTACAGTTCTAAGGCCGAGAAAATGTCCCAATTAAAATCAGTCTATAGAAATGTCCAATCAAAGGCATCCAGGAAAGGATACCTTGGTTCAAGAAGACCAATGAAGTTCAGGGTTTCTCTCTCAAGTGAGATGGCACATGGCGAACACAGTCAGGGCTTCTCTGTCGGCTGGAAGGGCACATGGCGAATACGGCATCATCAGCTAGCTTTCTCTACTGGCTTCCGGTTTCATGAAGCTCCCCAGGAGGCGTGTTCCTTCTTCATCTTCAATGGGCACTGGCTGGTGGACTCTGCTTCATGGTGCTGCAGCATTCTCTGCTCTCTCTGAATCTCATTTTCCAAAATATTTTCTCTTTTATAGGACTCCAATAAACCAATCAAGACCCACCCAAATGGGTGAAGACGTGTCATCCCTTAATCCAGTTTAACAACTATTCTTGACTAAATCACATCAACCAGGGAGGTGATCTCATTACAGTTTCAAATATACAGTATTGAATAGGGATTATTCTACCTTTATGAAATGGGATTCCTATTAAAACATGGCTTTCCTTAGGGGGCATACTTCCTTTCAAACCAGCACAGTGGGGGATTGAAGTTTCCAGCTATTATGGTAGATGTGTCTATTTCTCTTTTTACTGTTTGTCTCATGTATTTTGGAGCACTCTGGCTTGGTGCATAAATATTTATGATTGTTATGTCTTGTTGAATTGTTCCTTTTATTAATACATAGTGTCCTTGTCTCTTAATTGCTTTACATTTGAATTCTAATTTGTTGGATATTAATATTAGCTATTCTTGCTCTTTTCTGATTGCATGAAATATCTTTTCCCAACCTTTCACTTTCAACCTATGTTTATACTTGAGTCTAAAGTGCATCTGCTATAGACAGCATATAGATGGGTCCTGTTTTTTAATCCATTCTGCCAGTCTATGTCTTTTGATTGGGGAGTTTAATCCATTAACATTTAGTGTTATTACTGTACAGGTAGTACTTTCTTCTACCATTTTGCCTTTTGGATTTTATATGTCATATGTAATTTTTCTTCTTTTTACCTTTACTGATAATCTCCCTTTCTACGCTCTTCTCCACACCTCTCTCTCCTGTCTTTTTGTAATCGCCTCTAGTGCTCCCTTTAGTATTTCTTGCAGAGCTAGTCTCTTGGTCACAAATTCTCTCAGTGATTTTTTGTCTGAAAATGTTTTAATTTCCCCCTCATTTTTGAAGGACAATTTTGCTGGATATAGACTTCTCAGTTGGCAGTTTTTCTCTTTTAATAATTTAAATATATCATCACACTGTCTTCTTGCCTCCATGGTTTCTGCTGAGAAATCTACACATAGTCTTATTGGGTTTCCCTTGTTTGTGATGGATTGCTTTTCTCTTGCTGCTTTCGAGATCTTCTCTTTCTCTTTGACCTCTGACATTCTGATTAGTAAGTGTCTTGGAGTATGTCTATTTGGATCTATTCTCTTTGGGGTATGCTGCACTTCTTGGATCTGTAATTTTAAATCTTTCATAAGAGTTGGGAATTTTTCAGTGATAATTTCCTCCATTAGTTTTTCTCCTCCTTTTCCCTTCTCTTCTCCTTCTGGGACACCCACAACACTTATTTCGGGGGCTTCATATTGTCATTCAATTCCAAGAGTCCTTGCTCATTTTTTTCCCTATATTTTCTTTTGCTTGTCGGATCTCAGATGTTCCGTCCTCCAGTTCACTAATCCTATGTTCAGCCTCTCGAAATCTACCATTGTAGGTTTCCATTGTTTTTTTCATCTCTCCTCCTGTGCCTTTCATTCCCATAAGTTCTGTGATTTGTTTTTTTTTCAGACTTTTGATTTCTCCTTTTTGCTCAGTCCTTGCCTTCTTTATATCCTCTCTCAATTCATTGATTTGATTTTTGATGGGGTTTTCCATGTCTGTTCATACATTCTGAATTAATTATTTCAACTCCTGGATCTCATTTGAATTGTTGGTTTGTTCCTTTGACTGGGCCATCATCTTCAATTTTCCTAGAGTGATTTGTTATTTTTTGCTGACATCTAGGCATTTAATTACCTTAATTAGTTCATTCTGGAGATTGTTTTCACTTCTTTTACCTAGGGTTTTCTTGCTGGACGAATTTGTTGTCTGTGCTTTAACATTCAGTTCAGCTTTTTCTGGACCACTAGCTTAGGTTTTGTTTAACGGAGAAGTTTTCAGTTCTTGTTTTCTTGTTTCTTGCCCTGCCTGTATGGTGCCTTTCTCCCCCCATCCTTAGGAGGTTCTGCTTAGGTAATATAGACCCCAGTCAGATTTTCCCAGACCAAACTGGCCTCCTGTTAGGAGGAAAGAGTCACATGTGTCAGTTTTCCCTGAGGCTGAGACCCAGCAGATTGAAAGACTTTCCTGTGAAGTCTCTGGGCTCTGTTTTTCTTATCCTGCCCAGTATGAGGTGCTTGTCTGCCTGCAGATCCCACCAGCATAAGATGATGTGGTACCTTTAACTTTGGCAGACTCTCCCTGCTGGGGTGTGGTGGAGACAGAGGAGAGGTTGTAGGCTGGTTTTAATGGCTTCAAATTACCAAGCCCTGGGGTCTGAGTTCCTTGAGGGAGGGATTCCACCGGAGTTGGGCTTCACCCCTCCCCTGGGGAAGGCACTGGCTCCAGACTAGCTCTCAAAGAAGCTCGGTTCTGTCTGTGCCTGAGGCAGTTGCAGCCTGGGAAGCACTGCTGCTGTATCCAAAGGCAACCTGGAAACACAGCCACAACCTCTGTTTTTTTTTTTTTCTCTTTTTCCATCAGTCCTGCCCCCTTAGTGCTGGGGCAAAAATGAGTGACCTCCACTTTGACCAGGTTCACCTGAGCTGGGGGCCTATTTTTAGTAGTCAGAATTTGTGAATTAATTCCACACTTGAAGCCTTGTTGCGCTCAACCCCTGCTGCTGGTAAAGTCTCTTTCCTTTCCTCTCTGGGAAGCAGCTTGTGTGGAGGGGCACTGGCCCTGGCGGCTTGGGGAACTCATGGTTCTGGGGGTCTCACAGCTGGTCCAGCTGGTCCAGACTGGGGTACACTGTGTGTCCGGTCACTGATGTGGCCCCGGAAGCTGTTGTGTACTGTTCCTGGTTATTTAGTAGCTGTTCTAGAGGATGAACTAAATCCCAAACCTTGCTAAGCCGCCATTTTGGCTCTTTTCATTTTCTGGTTTATTTTTTATTTGGTCTACAGTATCTTTCATTTCTGTGGTATCTACTATTTTTCTACTTATTCTTTCAAATTTTCTTTATGCTTTTCTAGTGTCTTTTTGATATCTTTTATGTCATTAAGGATATCAGATTCTTTGAGATTTATTTAGTAGAGTTGCATGAACATCTTTGATTAGTTGTACCAAAATCTGTCTCTTCCAGTGTTTTAATATGGTCATTCGGCTGGGCCATATCTGTCTGCTTCATGTACTTAGTGATTTTTTTTTGTTCATTTCTCAGCATTTGATATTTTGGAAGTTGATTTCCCTCACTCATCTAAGCTTTTGTAGTTGCTTGGGTTTGCGCTGAAGGTCTCCTTTTGCATTTATTTTTTCAGTAATGCCCTGATAAACCAAGGCTGGGACTTCAAGCAGCAGATGCAGCTCCATTAAAGATATGTTAAAGGCTAGGGAGAAAGGTAGTTTGCCAAAGTGCACTTTCCCTGTTTTCCCAGCAGATGGCGCACTGGGGCCACCTCATCCTCTCAGGCCTGCCTCTCCCTGAATGTGGCTGTATGCTTGGCAGAATCCATACGAGGTGCAAATCCAGTCAAGGCCGTAGGTCTCTGTGTGTGCTGAAAGCCACCAATCCTGGGGAGGTGGGCACCTGCACCTCTGCGAGAGTACACTTGTGGGAATGATGGATCTGTTGGTTCCCAGGCTTCTTGAGCCGTGGGACTAAACGTTTCAACCTCTCCCTCCCATAGCCAGCGCAGGAGCGCCTGGTGGTGCATTGTGGTTTGCTCCTTCCTCTCCGACTCTCTGCTCTGGACCTCCGCTGAGAAAGAATAGTGGTACAGGACTCAGAGTGTCTCTTTCACCAGCCAATTATCGGATCATCTGTGCTCTATGTCCCGCTCTCCTGAGTGAAAGCCCCCCCCATCTCTGCCAAAACTAGGTTTCCCACAGTGTCTTGCCTCAGGAGAGGGGCTAGGCACTGTGCACAGCAGAAAAATTTCTGTGCATAGATAAACCAAGACTGCTGGCTTCCAGATTCCCACATGAGAGCTTTGGGTTGCAGAGCCAAGAGGGAAGCTCTCCCAAACTGCCTGTGGAGGTGGGAGTGCAGGAGTGTGCTGCCTTTTAGGCACCCACTCCTGCCTACGTGTTGCAGCCTGCCCCAAGTCCTGTGAAACTCACCCCAGCCATCCTCTTAGTGTAATTTCTCTGCTTTTTCACCCAGGTTCTCCCTGTATATGTAGAAGTCCCACTGTATCACTTGTTCCCTGGAACCTCTGTCCTGGTAGTTTTCTGTCCTTTCTCTAGTTGTTCCATGGTGTAGGGGTGCGCTCAACCTATCCTATTCCACTATCTTTCCCTAAATTCATTGTTTAAAGTTTTGTTTCTTGCCTTGACTCGAACCTTTGTAGAAATAGAACAGACATCCTTATTTTGTTTTTAGTCTTAGCATGGAAACTGTCAACAGTATTTCACCATTAGGTATGATGTTAACTGTAGGCTTTTTGAAGATGCCCTTTATCAGAGTGAGGCAGTTCCCATCTGATCCTAGTTTGCTGAGAATTTTTGTCATGAATACGTGTTGAATTTTGTCAAGTATTTTTTATGTATCTGTACCTTTTTAAATCTCCCTTTATTCTGTTTATGTAGCAAATAACAGTGATTTTAGATTTTTGTCCCACCCTTTCATCCCTGAGATAAATCCTACTGGTTGTGATATACTCCCCTTTTTATGTATTAGCTCTTTGCTAATACATATATTTTCTCTTTTTAATTAGAGCAATTACAGGTTTACAGAAAAATTTGCAAAAAGCGGTACCTCTCTCCCCCGTTACACAGTTTACCCTGAATTCTTATTTACTACTGATATATTTTTAAGGGTTTTTTTTTGTATTCATGACTGATATTGGTCTCCATTTTTTTTGTTGTTATTAATAAACTCTTAGCCTTTTCCCCCCAAAATCTATCTTGGCTAGTCTTCTCTATCTTAATTAGTGGTGAATCCATCTTTTTGTTTGTTCAGGCTAAAAACCTTAGCATCGTCCTTGACTCTCCTTTTTCTCTCACATACTGCATCTGATTCCCCAGCTTTTTCTTTTCAAAATATCTTTACATCTGACCATTTCTTATCACTTCCACTGCCACCTTCTCCTCTGAGCCACATTATCTTTACCCGGTCTCTCTGCTTTGGCCTGGACTCCCTACAGGCTTCTCTTGATATAGCAGCTAGATTAAACCTGTGAAAGTGTCAGATTTCATTATGTATTTGTTTTAAGTGTTTTCCTGCCTTAAAATAGCTTACCAGGCCCTGTACATGCCTATCCTCCAGCTTATGATCGCATCTTTTGCCAGAACATATGACCTTTGCATTTACTTTTCCTTTTTTCTAGAATACTCTTCTTCCAGTTATCTGCATGACTTGCTCTCTCTTTTTCTTTAGTTCCTTCTTCAAACATTCCTTTCACAATGAGCCTTCCCCAGTTATCTATTATAATATTGCAAGCTCCCATCACCCCTACACATACTCCCTTCCTAACTCCCTTCCCTGTTTTATTTTCCCCGTAGCATTAATCACTGTCTGCATAGTGTGGTTATTTTGCCCTCCACACCCCACCCCTAGAATGTAAACTCTGTGGAGGGCAGGGACTGGTCCATCTTGTTCTCTCTTCCCAGCGCATGGCCTAGCATGCCACTCATAGTACGTATCCAACGTAGATGTGTGGAATAAGTGAATGACTTGCCTCAGGGCTGCCCCCTCTCAATACCTTACCCTTTGCCCCCAGATCCTGTACAACCGCACCATGGTGCAACTGGGTATCTGTGCCTTCCGCCAAGGCCTGACCAAGGATGCACACAATGCTCTGCTGGACATCCAGTCAAGTGGCCGGGCCAAGGAGCTTCTGGGCCAGGGTCTGTTACTGCGCAGCCTGCAGGAGCGCAACCAGGAGCAGGAGAAGGTGGAGCGGCGCCGGCAGGTGCCCTTCCACCTGCACATCAACCTGGAGCTGCTGGAGTGTGTCTATCTGGTGTCTGCCATGCTCCTGGAGATCCCCTACATGGCTGCCCATGAGAGCGATGCCCGGCGACGCATGATCAGCAAGCAGTTTCATCACCAGCTGCGGGTAGGCGAGCGACAGCCCTTGCTGGGTGAGTGTGGGGCTCTGTATTGGAGCAACCATTTATTTATTCCTTGATTACTTGGGTTTTTAAAATTTTTATAAGCTAAATTGTGGGTTTACAGAAAAATCATACATAAAATGCAGTATTCCCCTATACCACCCTATTATCAACACCTTGCATTGGTATGGTACATCTGCTACAGCTGGTGAAAGCACATTTGTAATAATAATTCAGTTATATTATTATACTAACTATATACTAACCATAGTTCATGGTTTAACTTAGGGTTCATCATCTGTATAGTGCAATTTCATGAATTTTTATCCTATTACCATATAAACAATACAACATTTCCCCTTTCAACCATGCTCAGCTATATATTTCATTGCTGTTAATCATGTTCGTTCACAATGTCATGCTACCATCACCACCATCCATTACCAAAGCATTTCCATAGTTCCAAGTAGAAGCTCTGTATATTTTTTACATATAATAAACATAGAAATAAAAGTAAAAGGAACACTAAAACATCCCACCCCCACCCCATTGTTAGTTTATTTTGTTGTCTTTTTTTTTTTTTTTACTTATCTGTCCTTACCCTGGATAAAGGAAGTGTCAGTCACAAGGTTTTCACAATGATATAGACAGACCCAATAAGAGATTTTTTATTTTAAATTTTTTATTAATTAAAAAGTATATATATAACAACAAACAAAAACATTCTTACATATGATCATTCCGTTCTACATTTATAACTTTGGTTACTTTTAATCGTAAAGTTTAGGAAGAGTTAAAGGGACCAACATTCCCATTTGATGATTCAAATGGATTTAATGACCTCTCCATCTATAACTTAAAACAGATTTAAAAAGTCTCTCTACAGTCTCTTAACCATGGGACATGCTCTCAAGCCTATTGTGAAACTCTGAATTGAGCGCGGGCAATGGTGGCTCAGTGGCAGAGTTTTGGCCTGCCTTGCTGGAGACCCAGTGCAATTCCTGGTGCCTGTCCACGTTAAAACAAAACAAAACAAAACAACTCAACTCTGAATTAAGCACTGTGCTTTCTGTCACTCTTCTGTCTGTATTTGTCAGCTTTATCTTTTACCATATTTGTGATCCTGTATACCTCCCTAACACCTTTGGAGTGTCATCATTGCCTACAGAATAAAGTTTATTCTCCTCAATCATTGTTAAATTCTTCATGACCTGACCCCAGCATTTTAGAAATTTAATATAAACTTACATGGCATTTTTTTTTTCCCTGCCTGGCACTGTTCTAAATGCTTTACAGATAATACTTCATTTAGTTTTCATCATTTAGTACCTATGATGTATAGGTATTCTTATTACCCGTTTCATGAGTTTCTTGAGGAGAAAACTGAGGCAAGAAGTGACTTAACCAACAACTAACTACTATTGTGCATGCGCCTCTAACCTTTTCCTGTTTTTCTTCTTCATGCATATTATATTCCAGTCAAATTAACTGTAGTAGACCCTTTTCTTTCATGCATATAACAACTCTTTCGATCATTTCTGAAAGACCTAATCATCGATGGGGTTGAATGAGCTTGGTTTTTACTAGAAAAGGAATTTGAATTGTACCCTTCTTGAGGTTGGTGCATGGATGTACTTGGCAAGTAAGCCCATGGCTGCTTCCCATTACAGATTTGCCCTCTACTGGTTGTGTATGTGATCATGCTAGAGTCCCATAAATGAATTTTTTTGGCTCACATAGTAATACTTTGTTTTGTTTTGTTTTAGTTGGAAAATTTCCAAAGAAAATCTTATTTTTCAGCATTCTTAAAATTTTGGTGGATCTGGCAATCCTGGGCCTGCCTTCCCACAAGCTAGACTTAGTTAAAGTTGATTTAACAGCTGTGGGGAAGTGCTCTCTGGTTTTCCACACTCCGTACCTCTCTCTGTTGCTCCCTGGCAGTGGGACCAAGAGCCAGTTCCTATTTATCCTTAGCCTTAAACTGCTTGTGTGGATTGTAGAAAAATCTTCTTTGAGCTTCTAACTTTTCCTCTTTCAAAAAGTGGTCAAATGAAAACTAATCCAAAAAGGTTGTACTTTTTCTAACACTAGCCCTTTTCTGTTTTGTCCTGATTGGCTATCCATCTCTGTTCTGTGGTCTGCTATATTTATGTTTCTCTGTACTTACTATTCATTTCTAGACTTAGAACTTTTACACTTTATTGTCTGCCTTGAATTTCAGTACTCTAATTTCCCATCTTATCTTCCTGGCTTGTCTTTAGGACATATTTGGGAGCCCAAGTCCATAATCAGCATATCAAACATGTGATTTCACAAATGTAATTTAGGATGAGCCTAAAATTTTTAAGGAAAATAAGTGAGCACTTTAAAGAAAAATAAGCTGATAATAGTGTAAATGATATATGGTTATGGCAAAAATCATGAAAGTGGTATAAGGATGAATATAGTTTTCTAAATACTATTCCATCTCAGTGTTAGACATTTTTTGGGTCAAGGAATCTTCTGAAACTCTGATGAAAGTTATGGGCCCTTTTCCTAGGAAAATGTACGTAAGGTTTCACATGCAGAAATTTGTTGGCATTTTTTAGGTTTTACCAGTCCCCTGAAGGACATCTATGGACTGATTTGGTTTAAACCTAAATAAACTTAATTAGATACTAGGTGACTTGTACAATTACATGGCTATTTTGTGGAGAAATGAGAATACATTCAGTCCAAACCCGTTTGTCTCTAGACTTTTTTTTGCCCTTCTGACCTGTGTTCTTCCTTGGATGAACCTTCTGGGGGTAGGAGCCCTGGTCTCAAGTTTACTATGCCCTGCATAATTTATAACCTTTCAGGTCCCCCTGAGTCAATGAGGGAACATGTGGTCGCTGCCTCCAAGGCCATGAAGATGGGGGATTGGAAAACCTGCCACAGTTTTATCATCAATGAGAAGATGAATGGCAAAGTGTGGGACCTTTTCCCAGAGGCCGACAAAGTCCGCACCATGCTGGTTAGGTGAGTAGAGATAGGAGACCATGGTGGTTTGGGGAATAAAAGACTGTTGGTTTCCTTCCCTGAAGACCCTCCCCTTTCTTTCCCCTTGCCCCACAGGAAGATTCAGGAAGAGTCACTGAGGACCTACCTCTTCACCTACAGCAGTGTCTATGACTCCATCAGGTAGGATGGACCTCAAGGAGGAACAGGGTTCCCACCTTTTTGATTGAGAGTCCTGACTACTCTGTGCTCTCTTCTTTATTTCCCCTCAGCATGGAGACATTGTCTGACATGTTTGAGTTGGACCTGCCCACTGTACACTCCATCATCAGCAAGATGATCATTAATGAGGAGCTGATGGTAAAAGCCAGGGATGGATTGTAAACAGGCAGGTTGGGGTCATGGAGAGGGTGTAGTAGAGGGGTCTGATCGGTGTTGTATCCCTTCCTCTGCCTCACCCCATCAGGCTTCCCTGGATCAGCCAACACAGACAGTGGTGATGCACCGCACCGAGCCCACTGCCCAGCAGAACCTGGCTCTGCAGCTGGCCGAGAAGCTGGGCAGTCTAGTGGAGAATAATGAACGGGTGTTTGACCATAAGCAGGGTACCTATGGTGGCTACTTCCGAGGTGAGTGGTTCCATTCCCTCTGGCTTGCCAGGGTCCTGATCCCCTCAGTACTGTTCCCTGGCTGCGGGTGGGTGAGCAACAGCCCTTGCTGGGTGAGTGTGGGGCTCTGTATTGGAGCAACCTTTTATTTATTCCTTGATTACTGACCCCTTTTCCCTTCTTTTCCATTTCCTGCAGACCAGAAGGATGGCTACCGCAAAAACGAAGGCTATATGCGCCGGGGTGGCTACCGCCAGCAGCAATCTCAGACAGCTTACTGATCTCTTCACCTTTGTTCCTGGGGTTTCAGTCACTCAACCTTTAAGTTCTCACCCACACCTCAGTCATTAAAGGTCTATTTAGAGTTGTTATAGTTCCTGAGTGTCT
Source organism: Tamandua tetradactyla (assembly GCF_023851605.1). NCBI lineage: Eukaryota > Metazoa > Chordata > Mammalia > Pilosa > Myrmecophagidae > Tamandua > Tamandua tetradactyla. Next base: position 24,913,791 of record NC_135349.1, read on the forward strand.
ACATGTCACCATGGGGGGGGGGGGGGGTTGGATTCAGTCATTTACTGAGCTTCTACCACCTGACAGGCATAAGTCTCAAGATGCAGATATGAACCATATATATCCCTGACTTGAAAGACCTTTGCTATTTTTGACTGTAATAGAAAATTGGAATAGTGTGTGATAAGTTACAAAAAGAATATGAGAAAAGGGTGGTAGATATATTGAACAGGATGTGACATTGTCAGGACAGGGTGGAGGTTAAGGCTTAATGGAGGCATTGATGATGGTTGGGCCTTGGAATTTTGAGATTTGGGTGGCTGGTGGTTCACCAGACAGGGAAAAGGGATGCTGCTATGAACTGTGGTCTTGGACTAGTGTGGAGCTGCTATAACCTGACTGTGATAAGAAAAATACCATGATTAAGAGTAAGTATTCAGAAACTTGGCCATTGCCAAGATATCTAACTAAGCATGTGATCATCTTTTCAGTAATTGGTGTAATTAATGTCCAGGGTATGGTGGTGGATAACACTGCCAGCATTTATTGAATGCTTACATGCTGGGAACTTTACATGCCTTATTTCATCTTCTTAGAATATCCTGATTTTTACTCCCATTTTATAGATGAGTATACAGAGACCCAAAGAGGTTAAGTAATTCTTGCCTGAGATCACATAACTGGAAAGTGAAGAAGTTAGATATACACCAAGGCAGCCTCATTCCATGCTCCTACATCTTAACCATTATATTTAGTGCTAATTGTATTTCTAGATTTGGGAGCATACAGGAGGTAGTGCTGAGGACTGAAGTCTCAGCCTGTGACTGGTGGGTGGAAGTGAAGCCAGAGAGGTAGTAGAATCAGGGAGGACAGGTGACAGTGTTGCTGAAAACCACAAGTTCACTGCCCAGTGCACACTGAAATCAATGTAGTTACCTTGGTGCGCCAGAGAGAGAAAGGCCTTTATTTCATGGCCACCAAGAAAGGACACAGCAATAAAAAGAAATCTCAAATCTTTCTTCCCAAGTCTAAAGAGTTTAGGGTTTTTATGGATTCAAACAAGGGGAGGTAGAGTTGTTAATCATTATAGTAACAAGTAACTAAGCCAAAATAGCCATTACAATAACAAATATGAACACTAGTCAGTGGTTACACTCCTCCCTTATTTTTGTTCATTCCTCAAACTTGAGGGATTTTGGATGAGAACTGCTCTGGCTTCATCAAGCTGAAAAGGGGTGATGTTATTAAGACGTAGAGGAATGAAGCCTTTTTGCCTACAGTTGAAGATATTCATGAGTTCCTGGTTGTCATACTTAGGTGAGTACCCTTCGATTTCATGGCTTAACTGGCATAGGAATAATTGGAGGCTTTAAGTATGAAACTATACTGTAATATATATACACACAATATGCTTTATTAAAAAGTGTAGGTTTAAAAAGTAGATCATGATTAAGGAACTTTCAAGTTAATAGAACTGCCATATTAGGGGAATAGCTTTTCATAGATTCCCAGATACAGTCTGGTGTGTTCATTTTATGGAGCCATGTGGCTTGTTTTTGGTGTCCAGATGTTTCTAGGATTTTCAGGAACGTTGGAGCTTTGCATATTTGGGTTAGTTTGTAATATCTGGCTGAGAACCTACATGAGAGTAACCTCCAAAATGACCTTCTGGCTCTATTTGAAGTCTCTTAGCCATGGAAATTTGGTTGTTTTATTTATTTTCCTCCTTTTGATCAAGATCTTTCTCTGAAAGCATTGCTGATCCAACATTTGGTATTTGTCCCTCAGCACCAGGGGGCTCATCCCTTCTCAGAGTTATTTTCTACATAGGAAGAAAGTGAGTTTATTTGCAGAGTTTGGTTTAGAGAAAGAAACCACAGATAAGCAAGGTTTTCGGGGTGGGGGGGGTGGCTCTTAGGCTTTAATTATAATTAGGCTTAGTTTCATTGTTACAGAAATAAGGTTCATAAGTGTGCAAGCCTTAAGATCCAGGGCTTGGCTTATTAGCATAGTTTCTTCTATTAGGCATGGCTTATATTTCAGAATTTATTTTCATAGGTCCGTCTATTATAAACTCAAATGGGAATGATTTGTTTTCTAAAAGGAATGGGTCTTTGATTTAGACTTTGCAAAGTTCTTTGATTACAATTTCGGTAAACAGGGAGTCCTTGTTTGAGAGAGTAGCAGGAATTCCCTAGTGGGGATGTTTCCAGTTCCATCCTGTCCTTCCCTACCCCCTCAAAAGACTTTATATTTTTTCACTTCATGCCCAAAACACTCAGAAAAGCATCAGGGTATTTATTACATTTACCTGTACAGAATACCAGGATCTCATTCCTTATTCTAGGTTTCATGTCAAACAAAGCTGAGTCAGGTTGTCTAAATAAACTACCCAGGTAGTTTAAACTGTCAGGTAGTGTGCCAAAGAAAGCTTAAATTTTTGAAAAAAATAAATCCTCTTTTAATCCTTAAACAGAAATTAAAGTTTCACAGACAGTATCACCCTTTACCCTGTATTCTGATTCATCTTAATCCTAACCAGATCAGCCCCATTCACATCCCTTCTTTCAGCTTCTTTAACAGTTGTCTTTTAGACAACTATTCTAATGTCTTTTAGAATTAATGCTGCTTCTATAGTACCTCCAGCACTGGAGAATCCAGTTCTGAGTCTCATGTGTCACACAGCCATCCAAATTTTCAACTACCAGACTACACAGAAAGAGCAAAGTCTTCAGCATTTAGAAATAACAACTAAAGCCCAGGAACAATGATTACTGCAGGACCTTACAACCTAGGCCCTCATTCCCTTCTGAGCATCTTCTAAGTGAAGCCATATACAGAAACGAAATAGTTTGACAATTAGTTTATATTGGGGTCATCAACCAGAGATCATAGCAGAAGGTCTTTCCTGTTTCACCTTTATAATTTTACCAGGTTTATGTTAATAGGTAGAACATAATTTATATACTTGATTTGCTTCTCCTTTGAGGTTCCTTTTCTTGAAGTTGAAGTCTGACCTGTAGCTAGATAGATCATGTGTACTTTCAGAGAAGCATCAGACTAAAACAATGTAACTGACAAGGAAATTTTGTTGTTCTGGTGATATAACATTTTTAAAAATTACTAAAACCATGATAATACTCTATCTGTATGCAGATCAGTGTCAGGGCATAACATAGACAATGAAAACATTGTCAGGTCTCTAGGAATTTTATATACTCTCTATTTATATGAAAAACAATTCGCCCAAGCAAATTTTACCAACAGAAAGTTAGAAAATCCCTTTAATTTTTATATTACTTGTCATGCAACTCATAACAGCAAATGAGCCTAACTATTTCTAGCATCTGTCTTTTTTTTTTTTCTTTTTTCTTTTTTGCATGGGCAGGCACCGGGAATCGAGCCCGGGTCTCTGGCATGGCAGGCAAGAAGTCTGCCTGCTGAGCCACTGTGGCCTTCATCTGTCTTTTTACAAGGTAAAAGAACAAATCCTTTACAACAGTTTCAAGTAAAAAGATAGCCTTTAGGGTTTCATTTGGGGAAGGGAAATTGTCAGAAGTTATCATATTTGAACATTATGTTAAACAAGAAAATGGGTTATTGTGAAACAATATTTGGTTCCCTGTTTAACTTAAGTGACAACAGAAAAGTAAAGTAGGAATTAATATAATTGTAAGAAAAATACTTAGTTCTTTTAAAAGTGCACTTTGTCTCCCGAAACAATAAAGGATAAGGTCAATATAAACATCAACGAGGATATTATTCCAATGTGACATAGAATCATCATCTAAGCAGTATACTCAGATGGTTAAAAAAATTTTATTACCTTTTATTAAGGGCAGACCAGTAATCTGAGAAATTTTCAATATTTTAACAAAGAAAACCAAACTCCAGTTTTGCATGAATATAAAGTTTGATATGAAAACTCTTAATATATATTATAAGCAAGCTTACTAAATCCTAATCAACATAGACCAAGACAGAATTCATTCCACAAACCTATACCTTTCCATATTCACCAGGCTTTGTCTTTGCACATGCTTGATTTTCATTTTATGAAAACTGGTCATTTTACATTAGGACAAAACTTTCCTTAACAAAGCACATTCTGTATACTCTGCATACCTCCTTACCTTAAGTTACCAGAAAGATCTTTGATAATTGTCTTCAAACATCCTACAAGACAATTATTCTTTAAGTTTGTCAAAAGAACTTAATTTTGTTAAGCACAATCTTAGATTTTTCACCACTTTAAAGATCCAATAGATATAATCCTAACTTATTTTATCAGTAAACCTGTATAAATTTAGGGAGAACATACCCAAAAGAATAAAATTGTGTGTTTATATTATACTTAACAGTAGGACATAGCTTTGGAGAGTGGTTTCCAGAAATACTGGTTTCTTCGGTTTACTGTATTACTAGAATTCCAGGGAGATATATTATGAATAATTTCTGAAACAGCTCTTTGGAGGCAAGTAGGGAGGGCTGGTTTAAAGTCGTGATTTAATTGCAGCCTTAAAAAAGCAACCAGTGCTTTTCTATTCTTTTAAAATATTTCCAATAGAGTTGTTTGGTTCAAAAAGTTATCATAGGGGGGCGGGCCGCGGTGGCTCAGCGGGCAAAGTGCTTGCCTGCTATGCCGGAGGACCTCGGTTCGATTCCCGGCCCGATTCCCGGCCCCAGCCCATGTAACAAAAACGGAGAAACAGAATACAATAAAACAAGAAAATGTTTAAAAGATGTTTCCCTTTCTTCCTTCCTTCCTTCCTTCTATCCTTCCTTCCTTCTCTCTGTCTTTCCTTTAAAAAAAAAAAAAAAAAAAAAAGTTATCATAGGGTGTGTGGGTGGTTCAGTGGTAGAATGCTCACTTTACATGCAGGAGACCCAGGTTCAATTCCCGGACCATTCAACCCCCCCAAAAAAAGCTATCATAGAAACAGAAACAGGACTAGACTTTGTTGCTGCATTTTTTGTAGCTTATTTGCATCGTGGTTACCAGTGTTTTCCTACGTATGACTAGGAATTTTAATTATAACCAAAACCAAAACCTTTGGTCATTTACCAATTGCTTAACTGAAAAAATTATTCCCCTCCCCCCCCCCCGGAAGTTTAAAAATCTGTTTTCATAATATCTTAAAATTATGAACAACCCCAAAAGCATACTGTCAAATTCTGGAAAACATACACTTGTTTATTTTGTCCCAAGCATAATCCAGGAAAACCTTTCCTTAGCTCTCAAGATCATTTTCTCTTTACTTACTGGAACTTGTGAAATTTGGCAGTTGCATTTTATTCATTTACACCCATTCCAAGGCTATAAGTGTTTTAATGATTTGTCTACTGAAGCTAATACCACAATAGTATTACTAGGAAAAAATAATTTTAAATTGGGGAATTCCTTCAGAATAAACATGGCTTATTCCCTTGTGCCTATCTTTCTAATCTCCAGGCCCAGTGGACTCAATTTTAAACCAAACCCACACCTCCACCATCTTTCTGCACGGACCCTTCCCCAAATATAGCTGCCCTAACTGATTAATTCTTACTTGGCCAAGGTTTAAGAGGCCCTGGGGCTGGGATAGGTGAGAAAGAAAGAATGAGAACTGGTCTGTTGAATTTGGTTTTAGTTTCCAAATGAGGGCGGTGGAATTTAAGACAGATAAGTTGGCCCTACTATTGATCAAGGATCCTTACAGTCTCATTTTAATTGTTTCTAAATATCAGATCTATTTCACCCAAAGATGTGACCCAGACAATTGCAAAGGTCTTTGTCATTTTCTAAGGCAGCCTTACCAGTTACATTAAAAGCCACTGATTTTGCTTTCTTAGGGGGCAAAAAAGCATTGAAGGGTGGGGAGTGGGGGTCCTGCCTTCCGGAAGTTCCAAGTAGTTTCTTTCCAATGTCTAGGTTGTCACAGTAATTTCAGGTATTAACAACCTGAACCCTGTGATAAACAGCTTTCAGTGTTTGGGTCCACTCTGTCTGGCACTAAACAGAGAAACCAGTCTTCGTGAGGTGAGTTTTATTGCAGGTGCACATGCAAGGAACTGAAAGAAATCTTTCTAAGGCCAGTTCACAGTGAGAAAAAGGGGACTCAAGCCCAAGCAGACAAAGGGTCAAGAGAACAACAGAAAATAAGGAAGAAGGGGGAAAAAAAACCCTGAGTAATGGTCACAGGATTAATTAAAATTGAGTAATAGTCATTTTCATTCTTGTTTGGTCAGCATGTCTGTTATCCTATAGATCAGGCATCCTGTTTTTCCAGCTATGGTGATATGTTAGCTGAGTCCATAACCACAGGGTGGTTTCAGACATTGATATAAAGCACCTGTGTTTAGAGACTCAGTACTTTCTTTGCTGACCATCCTGGCATCCTAGACCTTTGTCCTTCAAGGAAGGAAGATGTTCATTTACTGGGCTATATGGCATTTCTGGTTCCATTCCATTGTACTTTAGGATTATCTCATTCCTGCAAATTAATCTGAGAAGGTCTGGTTAATGTAACTAGGAACAGTAAACTTTTGAGATTAGATCAACAGCAAGCTATTCCAGCAAGGGCTTTAGGCTTTAGATGAATGAAAGCTGCTTGAGTGAAGAGCTTATAATATTTTCCAGCCCCAAAGAACTAGAATATATTAAACATCTTTCCAACTAGCCATCTGTCATGGGGGGCCTAGCAGATTTATAGAGGCTTATTTAGCTTCGGAGGATTTCTTTTTCTGATCACCCCCACCCCCCAAAAAAGTTTTGACTATCCAAATTTTGGCATGACCTTCACCAGCAGTCCTGTAAATTAACTGGTAAAGATCTGAATATCTGGGTTCATAAATCTGAGCTAGGGCACAGAAGAGGAAGATAGGAAGAGTTCAGAGAGCACTGGAAACTCAGATTCCCTAATTTCGAGGACTCCAGGAATACTAATTTATATTTATATATATACTTTTTTTTAAATCATTAAGCAATTTGATTAGAGCTCTAAGAATTGTTAACAAAATGATAGTGGCATTACATCCAGAGTTAAGAAAATACACACCAAATAGACAAGTAGAGATCAGACACAAAAATACAGAAGCAAATATAAAATTCACTAGTGTGAACTATAATTTTGTACCTTTTTCACAAATTCTTATACTGATAACAAAGATAACAGGTTGAATATATGGGATTTTGTCTTCCCTTTTAAAATATAAATCTAATGGTAGAATAGTATTATAGTTTAGAATTCATTTTCAGGCCAGTGTTCCACAGATTCTAATTTACATTGGGGCCAGACTGTGTTACGAAACAGAACTACTGCTTCACAGAGATCCAAATAACCATTAAACCAGAAATGGAGTAGTGAGAGCAAGGGTGATCATTCTGGGAGGGGAATTGAAGGCCATGACTTTGGTGCAGGGAACTTGAGTACCGTATCTCTCCCTAACCAACTCCTGCCTTGATGACCTGCTCAGATCCAGATACCGTTTCTCCCTCAGGTCTTGCTATGTGCTCATGGCTCTGGGGCACCAGGAGGGCAAAGGAAACATGATTGTTGAGTTCCCAGACAAAAGAGGTATGGGTGTCCACACAGACTCAGTTTGGATACCACCTTGTTGAGTCCCACTGTCCTTGGGCAGTGGCTTCTTAGGAATAGTTTGGCCCCACCAGAGTCCCCAGAATTTGTTACTGAGAACTGCAGGTTCACGGTCCACTGCACATTGAGATAAATATAGTGACATTGGTGCTTCAGAGAGAGAGGGCTTTATTTTATGACCACCAAGAAAGAAAATGGGAGGAGGGAAAAAAATCTTAAGTCTGTCACCCCAAGAGTCTAAAGAGTTTAAGGTTTTTAGGGATTCAAACAAGGGGAGGTGGAGTTGTTACCATTATAATATGTATAAACACTAGTCAGTAGTTACCATGGGAAGGCTGTAGAGTCTGTCTCTGACTGGGCTGCCCTGTCCTAAATTTGGTCAGCTTAGCATGTTTTGATAGGCGGCAGAGCCACTGTGTTGCACATTTCCACGGGGCATCTTTCATTTTCCAGTCCATAGATGGTGTCTATAGAACAGGTGGTCAGAGCCATATAGGAAATATTTTAAGCTTGCGGGTCACATATAATCTTCCTTCTTTTGATGACCTTTAAAAAAATGTAAAAACAATTCTTGACTAACAATTGTACAAAAATCCACAGGCCAAATTTGGCCTATGGGCCATAATTGTTGACCCAGACCCTAGATAGAAAGTGATTGGTGCCCCCGTGGAATTGTACAGCATGGCCATACTTATGATACTGATCCAAAGCAGTGGGTTCTCTGTCCAGTACACTCAAATGACCAATTCTGAAATACAAGGGTTTCAAAGAGAGAGTTTATTGCTAGGCGCAAAGTGGGATATTAGAAGACCTATTGGCCTAAAAATCTGTCTACTCGAACTGCAGTAATGGTTTTATAGTATCAAAAGATGAGCAGTTTTTAGGATAATGAGCACAATGGCTTGAGATAATGAGGTTAGAGATTATCTAATTATTGCTCATGCACAGATTGATTACATGTTTAGTCACAGAACGTATGTTTAAAAAAAATGGTAGCCTTAATATATTAAGCGTGATTTTTAGTACTATAAGGTATAAGTTTAAACAACTGTGCTTGTCAGGAAGATCCATTTTGCCTAGGCACAGCTTCATCTATCAAGATAGCCTTGGAATTGGGGTGGGTTAGTTCTGGGCTGACTCAAGGTTCTTCATTAATAAACATTAGGGGTTGTCTATTGATCATAAGACTCTGAATTTGGAAAACAGGATAATGGGTATAAGTGAGGGTCAGTCACAAAGATTTTACCATCACAAAATAAAGGCTATGTCATTATACAGTAATCAGAAATCAGGTGAGCTGTATTACAGTTCATAAATTTCAAGTATTTCCCTTTGTTTACACTAATATACCAGAAAGTAAAGAGGAATATCTATATAATCATTTGATAATCATAATCATTTCCTAAATTCTAAATTCTCTTACACTTAAAGGGCAGCACCACCTGGACATGCTTTTTCCTCAGCTCTGGGTTTTGGGAGGAGGCAAAAGAATGACGTTTCTCAATACACACTCATAGGTTTTTGTGAAAATTTCAAATTCACGAGTTTTTCTTAAATTTCCCACAGTTTTGAAAAAATAACTAAAACGCAGCACTTTTTACAAGAACAAACTCCAAAAGCCAAAACCTCAGCTTCACAAATTCTTGTCAGAGGAGCCTTCCAAGTATAACTTTAAACACTCTAGATGAAACAGCAGTTTTTATAAAAACAAGCTCCTATAAAGTATTTTCCCAAAATGGGTCTAAGCAAATTTATATGGAAAAGGATAGTTTTGAAAACAGCTTTGAAAAGTAAGTTCACAACATGAATTTGAGCAAATCTACATGAAAACCAATGACTATTGTGCAAATGAGCTCAGACTCAAATGAGTTCTCAAAATCCTCAAGGTGAGTTTGTATATAGCTGAAATGAGCATCTTTTGTGAAAAGAAAATCAGATTCAAGAATTCTTAAAACTAATACCCTGATGTAAGTTTTAGCAAATGAGGTCCCAAAACAGCAGTTTCTGTGAAATGAGCTTAGAATCCTGAAGCCAGTCATCAGTTTGAGCAAATTAAGATTGGTGGTGGAATTGGGGGGAGAGGAGGCATTAGCTTTTGTGAAAAGCACAGATTCTTTAAGTTCTCAAAAGTTGCTTCCAACTTCTGGTGCTGGCCATGATAAAATAAGCCCAGTACAGCCTATATCGTTCTTACAAATTACAATTAAAAATTGGGAAAAATGCAAGAACAATTACCTGAGGACTGAAAAAGTTTTAAAAAGGCAGGTTGGGGAAGGTTGTCAAAATTTGAAGAATCAACCCATTCAGGAGTGAATTTCCAGGTATTTGTCTATTTTCAGGATTTTACCTTTGAGGTCAGGCTGCATAATGGTCATGGAATTTCATGGCCTGCAAACAGCAAAATTTCCAAGAACAAAACTGTTTTAGATATGGCCAGAGTATAACCAAGAAATTAAGATTTATGGTATGATTTTGGTCACTGAATGATGTAGACATTCCTTTTTGCTTTCTGGTATATTGGAGTAGACAGAGGGAAATACCTGACATCTCCAAATTGTAATCCAGCTTCCTTGATCTCTGATAATGATTGAATAGCCTTTATTTTATGCTCCTGTGATTGTAAAAAACCTTGTGACGAGCCTTCATTTGTACCCTTTATCCAGCTTTTCAATTTTAGTGTCTTTAAGACAGCTCCTAACATTTTTAATGAAGGTTCATGGGTCAACCCAGAACTAACCCACCAAAAGCCTAAAGTTATTTTGTTAACTGAGACTGGATCTAACCAAAATGGGCCCATCTGACATGTATAGTATCTTAGACCTTAACCTACAAGTCACCTATACCTCTATAATACTAAAAATCACACTCATCATCATATTAAGGTTGCCATTTTTTTTACATACATTCTGCGACTATGTAATCTATCTGTACATGCTCAATAATTAGACCACCTCTAATTACATCATCAGGGCCACTGTGCTCATTATCATAAATCCTGCCTATCTTTTAATTCTATAAACTATCAAGAGTTATTGCAGTTAGGGGAGACAGATTTTGGGACAATAGGCCTTCTGATCTGCTATGTACCTAGTAATAAACTTTTTCTCTCTTTGAAACCCCGGTGTCTCAGGAATTGGTTATTTAAGCGCATCAGGTAAAATAACCCACTGCTTTTGTCCAGTAACAAGAGGACCAGTAAAAGGGGTCCCTGTGATCTGGAGAAAATAAGGTGAAATCTCATTTATTTTTTCTTCCCTGCATTGCCCAGCCTGGAAACTGTAGCAGTGTGGCTCAGGCAGCTGAAACTCTTAGCTTTCTGGACAGAGGAACCAGGAAATGGGGGACATACAGATCTGAAGAAGTGAGGCAGTCACTATTTTATTTTTGTTTTGTTGCTTTGGCCCATGGGCCTCTGTCATTGAGCTGTAAATGGAGTGGTGGTACAGGCAAGAACTCTGTCTTTCTGGCCAGAGAACTTGAAAATTGGGCTCCATGTGAGCCAGAGAACATGGGAGAAATTCTGGAGGGGAGAGAGGGAAAATGGGTTTCTCTGATTCTTGGTATGAGCCACGGCAAGCTTAGACCCATCTTAGCTGAATGAAAAGACTCAAAACTGTATAAGCAAAGGCCTTGAAAACAAGTACTTGAAGTAAAGCCCTAAGATCCAAAGTATCAGTGCAAAGACTTTGGGAATGGAACAGACATCGGAACCACCACTCAGGTGAGGGATAACCTGTGATTTGAATAACTGGGTTGCTTCCCTACTATAACAAAACAAAAATATTTTCTACATGATTTTTTCTTTCTTTTTTTTTTGAGGGGGGCGTATGCTGTATAACGGGGTCACATTTCATTCCTTTTACATGTAGGTATGCCGATGTTGCTGCAGTATTTGTTGAATTTTTTGTTTATTTGCTTGCTTTTGTTGGTTTCTTTGTTTGGGAAGTGCATGGGCTGGGAATTGAACCCGGGTCTCCCAGGTGGCAGGCAAGAATTCTGCCACTGAACTACCCTCACACACCCCTACTTGATTTTAACAGAACCTGGAGTCTCACAACATAATGCTTAAAATGTCCAGAGTCCAATCCAAAGCTAATCACCATGTAACCAGTTCTCAAGGGAAATATCCGCTGACAAATGTCAACCAGTAGCAAAGACTGCAAAGCAGCTATTATAATAATGCTCCATGAAGTAAAACACATTGAAAATGAATGGAAAGATAGGAATTCTCAGCAGAGAAAGAAGCGATAAGAACAAAACCAAATGGAAATTTTAGAACTGAAAAAATACAATATTTAAAATGATAATTTTTCGATGGGCTTAACAATACAATGAAGATAAAAAGTCAGTGAACCTGGAAAATCAAAAGAAGTTATCCAACCTGAAAAACAGAGGGGAAAAAAATGAAGAAAAAATTAGAAACCCTCAAGGATTTGTGGAACAGGATCAAAAGACTGTCCTAGACATTGGGAAGCAGAAGGAGAAGAAAAAGTGATTGGTGTATGTTCTGGTTTGCTAGCTGCCAGAATGCGATATACTAGAAACAGCTTTATAAAAGGGGGAATTTATTAAGTTGCAAGTTAGCAGTCATGAACTTGGGTCGTGTAAATATCCCAATTAAAGCAAATCTATAAAAATGTCCAAATTAAGGGGAAACTTTGGTTCAAGAAGGCCGATGAAGTTCATTTAGGATTTCCCTCTCAACTGGAAAGGCACATGGTGAACATGTGACATCTAGCTTTCTCTCCAGGCTTCTTGTTTCATGAAGCTCTCCTGGAGGCATATTCCTTCTCCAACTCCAAAGGTCTCTGGCTGTGTGGGCTCTCGAGCTCTCATGGATCTCTTGGCTCTGACGCTTTTTCCAAAATGTTTCCTCTTTTAAAGGATTCCAGTTAAGTAATTAAGACCCACTTAATGGGTGGAGTTACATCTCCCTCTAATCAAAGGTAAATACCTACAACTGGGGAGTCACATCTCCATGGAGGTAATCTAAACAAGTCCCCCAACTACTGTGCTGAATAGGGATTAAAAGAAACCGCAACCTCCACAAAATGGATCAGGATTAAAGCATGGCTTTCCTAGGGTACATAATCCTTTCAAATCGGCACAGTATAGAATCAAATGCTTGAAGAAGTAAGGGCTGAAAACTTCCAAAATTTGGCAAAAGACAAACCTACAGATTCAAGATGTTCAGTGAGCCCTAAATAGGATGAACTCAAAGAAATCACGTGCAATAATACATCAAACTCAAATGAGAAACCAAAGAAAAAGAGTATCTTGCAGCAGCCAGAGAGAAATGACATGGTATGTGTAAAGGAAAAATGATCTGAATGAATGTAGATTTCTTATTAGAAACCATGGAGGCCAGAAGACAGTGGAATATTAAAGTGTTGAACGAAAGAACAGTCAACCCAGAATCTAAATCCAGCAAAATTCTATTTCATTAATGAAGGTAGAATAAAGATACTCTTAGGTAACGAAAAACTAAGAGGCCAAATCCACTAGGATGGCTGTTATTTTTTAAAAATGGAAAGTAGTGAGACAGGATTTGGGGAAATTGGAACTCTTGTGCATTGCTGGTGGGAATGTAAAATGATATAATTGCTGTGAATGACAGTTTGGTAGTTCCTCAAAAAGTTAATCACAGAATTACGATATGACTGGCAATTCCACGTGGGCATATACTCCAAAGAATTGAAAGCAAAGATATGCGCATGTATTTGTACATTTATGTTTGCTGCAGCATTTGCAATAGAAAAAAGGTGGAAAGAACTCATGTGTCCATGAACTGATGAATGGATAAACAAATTGTGGTATATACATATAACGTAATACTATTAAACCATAAAAAGTATTACATCTGATACATGCTACAACATGGACGAACCTTAGAAAATATGCTAAGTGAAATAAACCAGACACAAAAGGACACTTATGAAACATCTAGAATAAGCACGTTCACAAAAACAAAGTAGATTAGAGGTTACCAGGGGCTGGGGGAGGGGTAGTAAGGGGAAATAGGGACTTACTGCCCACAGGGTAAGGAATTTGGGTGGTGAAAAGTGTTTAGTAATGGAAGGTGGTGATGGTAACACAACATTGTAGAAGCAATGCCACTTATATACTTAGAAATAGTTAAAATGGCAAATTTTGTGTCACATACATTGCTGTAATGAAAAAACAGAATTCTTTGCCAGTAGACCTACTAAATGCTAAAGGAGGTTCTTCAGACTGAATGGAAATTACAGGAAAGAAAATTAGAGCATCAGAAATGAGGGAAGAGCAACAGAAATGGTAAATATATGATAAAGTATAAAAACTTTTTTCCTTTTAAGTTTTTTAAAATAAGTATGTCTGTTGAAAGCAAAATTAAAGCATTGGTTGTTGGGGTTTCCCATTTATGTAGATTTAATACATATGTTAACAGTTACAAGGTGGTGACAGTAAAGTACCCATATGGTTGCAAGACTTCTACATTTTACTTGAAATGGTAACATAAAGAGACAAAGAAAAGTATATACATACATATGTAGTAATCCTTAAAGTAACCACTAAGTATAGAGAAATGGCATACACACACAAAAAAGCCAATAGATAAATTAGGGTGGAATACTAATAAATCTTCAAATAATCCAAAAGAATAATGGAGCAGAAAACGGGATGAGCTGAAAAGTAATGAAAAATCCAACCATACCAGTTATTATGTTAAGTGTATAAGGTCCAAATATGTCAATAAAAAGATATACATTATCAGAATAAAAGAATGGGACCCACTTATTCATATGAACTAACATTAAAGAATGAACTTGGAGAATTTCAGATAAGAACAGAGACCATCAGGAGATACAAATAGTGTAGACATTGGGTAATTGGAGCTGAAGGCATAAAAATTGTGCAACAGGACTGATTGTAAAAGCAGAAAGGATAGCACAAAAGTACCTAAGTAATACAATAATGTTAGTACGCTGAGTGAAGCTGAATGTGAGAATGATAGAGGGAGGAGGGCTGGGGGTACAAATGAAATCAGAAGGAAAGATAGACGACAAAGACTGAGATGGTATAATCTAGGAATGCTTAGAGTGTACAATGATAGTGACTAAAGGTACAAATTTTAAAAAGTTTTTGCATGAGGAAGAACAAAGGAATGTCAATATTGCAAGGTGTTGAAAATAGATGGTAATTCATATTTTAAAACTTTAACTTATGTATAAGACTAAAGTAAAAAAATGTCTATTTGGTACAAAATTTATGTTTATATTTTGACTAGTGCATTTCCTAATATAACTTATGTGGACAGTTTCATTGAACACCATAAGTAAATGGAACCTTGAGTAGGGCATGAGATTTTGTAGGTTTGTCCAGAGTGATGCTTCGATAAATCCCAGAAGGATTTGAAAAGTGAATAAAAGTGTTTGCAAAGTCCCCTTGGGGGAATGACGAGAAAGGGGGAAAATTCAACTTCCCCAAGTGGAGAATTCTTGATATTCTCACAAGTAGTGGGGACAACCAAAGCAATAACCTGAGCCCCCAGTCTTGGGGTTTGTTCACATGAAACTTAACCCTGCAAAGGATAGGCTAAGTCTACTTAAATTTAGGCCAAAGAGTCACCCCAAGAGAACCTCTTTTGTTGCTCAGATATGGCCTTTCTCTCTCAGCCAACACGAGAGAGCAAGAACTGTGGAACTCCAAAGAAGATACACAAATGGTCACTAAGCACACGAAAAAGTAATCAGTATCATTAGCCATTAGGGAAATGCAAAGCAAAACTACAATGAGATATCAACTTATAACCACTAGAATGGATATTCTTATAAAAATGGAAAATAAGTGCTGGTGAGGATGTAGAGAAATAGGAGACTTCATACATTGTTGGTAGAAATATAAAATGATTCAACTATTGTGGAAAAGTTTGGCAGTTTCTCAAAAAGTAAACTAGAACTGCCGTATAAACACAGCGGTCCTACTTATAGGTATAAACCCCAAAGAAGTGAAAGCAGGGTATCAATCAGATGTTTGTACACCAGTGTTCATAGCATTGTTCACAATAGCTAAAAGATGGAAGCAACCACAATGTTCATCAGCAGATTAATGGATAAACAAAATGTGGTATATCCATACAATGGAATATTATTCAGCCTTAAAAGGGAGTGAAGTTCTTGTAAATGCTACAATATGGATGAACATTGGAGACATGATGTTGAGTGAAATAAGTCAGATACAGAAGAACAGATGTGTATGATTCCCCTTATATGAAATAGCAAAAATATACACACATAGAGGCAGAAAGTAGAGTATATATTACCATGGTTGGGGGCAGGGTAAAGAAATGGAAAGTTAATGAATAATGGATGTAGCATTTCTATTTGGGGTGATGGGAAAGTTCTGATAATGGATGATGGTGAAGGTAGCATAACATTATGAATGTGATTAATACCACTGAGTTAGTTGTACTGAATGGAACTAATAACAGGTGAAAAGATTCAAAAGGATATTTGGGAGACATGAAAAAAATTGTAATATAGATTGGAAGCTTTGTATCAGTATTAAGTTCTTGAACTTGAGAGCTATACTTAAGGTGGTTATATAAGTGAATATCCTTGTTCTTAGGACATGTACATGGAATTACATGTCCAAGGAAGATGATGTATACAACCTGTTCGAAATGTTTAGAAAACCGATGCATAATAAATAAACAAATAGATGGGTAGAGTGATACAGCAAATGTGGCAAAATTTCAGATTTGTTGAATTTGAGTATCTGGGTCAGGGCAGGGTTATGTTGGGGTTTTCTGTATGGGGTTTGTATTATTTTTGCAACTGTCCTGTAAATGTGAAATTATTTCAAAATAAGTTAAAAAAAAAAAAACTCTGATAGACCACAGACCAATAGCTCTTATGAATATAGACATGAAATCCTCAACAAAATATTAGCAAACCACATCTAACAGCACACTAAAAGGATAATACATAATGGCCAAGTTGGATTTATCCTAGGAAAGCAAGGGTGGATCAAAATAAAATCAATTATCAATTAATATGATGTATCTATTAATACGTCACATGAATAGGATGAAGATGAAAACGATTATTTCAATAGATGCAGAAAGAGCATATGATAAAATTCAATGTCATAATTAAAATACTCAGCAAACTAGAACTAGGAAAGAACTTCTTTATCATGATAAAGGACAATTACCACAAACCCACAGCTAATCTCAAACTGAAGGCTAAAAGACTGAAAGTTTTCCCTAGAAGATCAGGAACGAGATAAGTATGCCTACTTTCACCACTAGTATACAACATTCTACTGATAGTCCTAGTAAAAGCAGGTAGTCAAGAAAAAGAAATAAAAGGCATCCAAATTGGAAAGGAAGAAGCAAAACTATCTCATTTGCAGATGGCACGTGATTCTAATATCTAGAAAATTCCAAAGAATACACACACACACAAACAACTACAGCTAATAAATTAAGCAAGTTGCAGGGTACAAGATCAACATGCAAAAATCAGTTGTATTTATATACACCAGCAATGAACAAAAAATAAAAGTAATAAAATGATTCTATTACAGTATTATCCAAAAGAATAAAATACTTATGGTGAAATTTAACCGAGGAGGTGAATGTCTTGAAAACTGAAACGTGACTGAAGAAAATTAAAGACCAAATTAAATGGAAGGACATCCCATGTTCATACATTGGGTGACTTAATACTGTTGATGTTAGTACTCCCCAAAACAATCTACAGATCAATGCAGTCCCTATAAAAATTCTAGTGTTTTTTTTTTTTTTTTTTTTTTTTTGCAGAAATGGAAAAGTCAATCCTCAAATTCATATGGATTTGAAAGGGGCCAAAATAATATTGAAAAAGGAGAACAAAGTTGGAGGACTCGCACGTCCTGATTTCAAAACTTACTACAAAGCCACAGTAATCAGAACAGTACCAGTGTATTATTGGCAGAAGGATTGACATATAGACAGATGGAATAGAATTGAGAGTCCAGAGATAAGCCGACACACCTATTGCCAATTGATTTTCCATAAGGATGCCAAGTCCATTCAATGGGGAAAGAACAGCCTCTTCAATGAATGGTAATGGGAAACCTGAATATCCGTATGTAAAAAGTGAAATTGTATCCCTACATCACACTATAAGCAAAGTTAACTCAAAATGGATCAGAGACTTAAATATAAGTGCTAAAACTATAAACCTCCCAGAAGGTAACATAGAGAGAATCTATAACCATAGATTTGGCAGTTATTTCTTAGATTTGATATTCAAATTAGCAACAAAAGAAAAAAAATAGATGAAATGGGCTTCAGGAAAATTAAAAAGTTCTGTGCATCAAAGAACATTATCAAGGAAGCAGAAAGACAGCCTACAGAAAGGGAGAAAATATTTACAAATCATTTATCTGGTAAGAGTTTAATATTTGAAACAAAACGAACAACCCAATTTAAAAATGGACAAGGGATTCCCGGACCATGCACCACCACCCCCATCCCTGCTGCAAAAAACAAAAGGCAAAGGACTTGAACAGAAATTTCCCCAAGGAAGATATACAAATGAGCAATAAGCATGTAAAATATGTTTTAAAAAACGTGGAACTATTTAACTTCCCACCTGGGGAATTCCTGATATTCTCTCGAGCATTAAGGACTCCCAATTTAATTAGCCAAGTCCTCAATCTTGAAACTTACCCTTAAGATGCTTATTTCTGCAATGGTGAAGCTAAGCCTCCTTATAATTATGCTTAAGAGTCATCCCCCAGAGAACCTCTTTTGTTGCTCAGATGTGGCTTCTCTCTCTCTAAGCCAACTCTGTAAGTAAACACACTGACTTCCCCCCTACATGGGACATGATTCCCAGGGATGTGTCTCCCTGGCAACATAGGACAATACTTCCAGGGATGAGCCAAACCCTGGCATTGTGGGATTGAGAATTCTTTCTTGACTAAAAGGGAGAAAAGAAGCGAAACAAAATTAAATTTCAGTGGCCAAGAGATTTCAAATGGAGTCGAGGTCATTCTGTAAGTTATTCTTAGGCAAACTTCAGCCAGATATTACAAATTGCCATGGTATTCCATGCCCCAATCAACAGTATTCCTGAATGCCCTAAAGAATATCTTAGGCTCTAAGACTCTATAAAAATTTCTCTTAGTATTTTTTCAGAAACTTAAGGCCTCCAGATTGTTCCTAGGCCAGAAAAGCCCTGAAACCTAGAAATACCTGTCTCTCCAAGAACATCAACCAGTTTCATTCTTCTACCTCATAAGGTCAACACCCCTTTCTGGCACAAAGAAGTTAAAATGGTCATTGCCCAAAATTTAGTAGATTGAAATGAGTGATCAATGAAAGGGAGGGGTAAGAGGTATGATATGTATTAATTTTTTGTTTTCTTATTTCTTATTTTGAATTGATACAAGTGTTCTAAGAAATGACCATGATGATGACTATACAACTATGTGATGGAAAGAAAGAATATTCATATTGTACGCTGGTTGGTTTTATTAATAAAAATTTTTTAACAATGGTCATTGCCCAGATATTCCTGAAGACTAAGAGAATGATCAAATGAGAGGGACAGGTGTAACCAAAATTAGGATTTATCAAATGATTATGACTACTGAACCATTACACGGATTTCTTCTTAGTTTCTAGTGTACTGGAATAGCCAGAAGGAAAGAACTGAAATTGTTGAACTGCAATTTTAGTCTTGATCTTTGATAATGATTGTATAACTATATAGCTATTAATATGTGACTATGTGATTGTAAAAACCTTGTGATGGACATCCCTCTATCCAGTGTATAGATAGAAGTGTAATAACATAAAGACATGAATAAAAAAATATTTTCAATACTATTGATCATTAAGGAGATGCAAATCAAAACCACCATGAGTTGCCACCTTACATCCATTAGAATGGCTATCTTAAAGAAAAAAGGAAATAAGTTTTGGCAAGGTCATGGAGAAAAAATTCATACATTATTGATGGGAATGCAAAATGGTGCAGCAGATGTGGAAAACAGTTTGGTCATTACTCAAAACTTATTCATTAAGCTACAATATGATCCAGCAATTCCACACTTAATGTATATTTCCAAGTGTATTAGTTAGGGTTCTCTAGAGAAACAGAATCAACAGGGAACACTTGCAAATATAAAATTTATAACAGTGTCTCACGTGACCGCAGGAATGCAGAATCCAAAATCCACAGGGCAGGCTGTGAAGCTGACGACTCCGATGGAGGGTATGGATGAACTCCACAGGAGAGGCTCACCAGCTGAAGCAGGAATGGAACCTGTCTCCTCTGAATCCTCCTTAAAGGGCTTCCTGTGATTAGATTAAGCATCACTCATTGTAGAAGATACT
Source organism: Tamandua tetradactyla (assembly GCF_023851605.1). NCBI lineage: Eukaryota > Metazoa > Chordata > Mammalia > Pilosa > Myrmecophagidae > Tamandua > Tamandua tetradactyla. The sequence continues at coordinate 24,933,720 of NC_135349.1, forward strand.
CCCCTTTGGCTGATTACAAATGGAATCAGCTGTGGATGCAGCTGACTTGATCATGATCTAATCCTATGAAATGTCCTCATTGCAACAGACAGGCCAGCACTTGCCCAATCAGATAAACAAGTGCCACAACTTGGCCAAGTTGACACATGTCCCTAACCATGACACCAAGAGAAATGAAAACATGTCCAAACAGAAACCTGTACATGAATGTTTATAGCTGCTTTATTCACAATGACCAAAAGGTGGAAACACCCAAAGGTCAATCAATGAGTGAATGCCTAAACAAATTGTGGTATGTATATGCAATGGAATATGATTCATCCATAAAAAGGGATTAAGTGCTAATAGATACTACAGCTTGGATGAACCTCAAAAACATTATGCTAGGGTGCACAGGTAGTTCAGTGTTAGAATGCTCACCTGCCAAGAAGGAGACATAGGTTCAATTCCTGCCCCATGCACCGCCGCCCCCCCGCAAAAAAAAAATACGTATATATAAAATGCTAAGTGAAAGAAGCCAGGCACAAAAGGTCATGTTTTGTATGATTCCTTTCATATGAAATATCCAAAATAGGCAACTACTGGAAACAAAGTAGGTTTTTCCAGGGACTGTGGGGAGGTGAGATGGGGAATGAATACTTAACAGGTGTAGAGTATTCTGGGGTGATGAATCCAGAGAGAGCTGGTGGTTGCACAACACTGCAAATGCACTAAATGCCACTGAATTGTATATTTTAAAATTGTTAGTGTATGTTACGTGAATTTCACCTTAACTAAAAAAAAAAAAAAAGCCTGATGGAGCCAAGAGGAGAAATAGATAAATATGTGATTATATATTGGAATTTCAACATAAGTAGGAAGAAAATCAACAAGGATATAGAAGACCTAAATAACTCTTCAATCAATTTTACCTAATTGAAATTTACAAAACACTCCACGCATTCTTTTTTTTTATTATTAATTAAAAAAAATTAGCTAACACAACATTTAGGAATCATTCCATTCTACATATGCAATCAGTAATTCTTAATATCATCACATAGATGTGTGATAATCATTTCTTAGTACATATGCATCGATTTAGAAAAAGAAATAGCAAGACAACAAAAAAAATAAAATGATAATATAGAGAAAAAATAAAAATACAAAAATATATAAGAAAAAAAACTATAGCTCAGATGCAGCTTCATTCAGTGTTTTAACATAATTACATTACAATTAGGTAGTATTGTGCTGTTCATTTTTTTTTTAGAAATCATACCATTCTACATATGCAATCAGTAATTCTTAACATCATCACATAGAAGCATGATCATCGTTTCTTAGTACATTTGCATCGGTTTAGAAGAACTAGCAATACAACCGAAAAAGATATAGAACGTTAATAAAGAGAAAAAAAATAAAAGTAATAATAGTAAGAACAAAACAAAACAAAACAAAAACCTATAGCTCGGATGCAGCTTCATTCAGTGTTTTAACATGATTACTTTACAATTAGGTATTATTATGCTGTCCATTTTTGAATTTTGTATCTAGTCCTATTGCACAGTCTATATCCCATCAGCTCCAATTACCCATTATCTTACCCTGTTTCTAACTCCTGCTGAACTCTGTTACCAGTGACATATTCCAAGTTTATTCTCGAGTGTCGATTCACATCATTGGGACCATACAGTATTTGTCTTTTAGTTTTTGGCTAGACTCACTCAGCATAATGTTCTCTAGGTCCATCCATGTTATTACATGCTTCATAAGTTTATCCTGCCTTAAAGCTGCATAATATTCCATCGTATGTATATACCACTGTTTGTTTAGCCACTCGACTGTTGATGGACATTTTGGCTGTTTCCATCTCTTTGCAATTGTAAATAACGCTGCTATAAACATTGGTGTGCAAATGTCCGTTTGAGTTTTTGCCCTTAATTCCTTTGAGTAGATTCCCAGCAATGGTATTGCTGGGTCATATGGCAATTCTATATTCAGCTTTTTGAGGAACCGCCAAACTGCCTTCCACAGTGGTTGCACCATTTGACATTCCCACCAACAGTGGATAAGTGTGCCTCTTTCACCGCATCCTCTCCAGCACTTGTCATTTTCTGTTTTGTTGATAATGGCCATTCTGGTGGGTGTGAGATGATATCTCATTGTGGTTTTGATTTGCATTTCTCTAATGGCCAGGGACATTGAGCATCTCTTCATGTGCCTTTTGGCCATTTGTATTTCCTCCTCTGAGAGGTGTCTATTCAAGTCTTTTTCCCATTTTGTAATTGGGTTGGCTGTCTTTTTGTTGTTGAGTTGAACAATCTCATTATAAATTCTGGATACTAGACCTTTATCTGATATGTCGTTTCCAAATATTGATTCCCATTGTGTAGGCTGTCTTTCTACTTTCTTGATGAAGTTCTTTGATGCACAAAAGTGCTTTGAGGAGTTCCCATTTATTTATTTCCTTCTTCAGTGCTCTTGCTTTAGGTGTAAGGTCCATAAAACTGCCTCCAATTGTAAGATTCATAAGATATCTCCCTACATTTTCCTCTAACTGTTTTATGGTCTTAGACCTAATGTTTAGGTCTTTGATCCATTTTGAGTTAACTTTTGTGTAGGGTGTGAGATATGGGTCTTCTTTCATTCTTTTGCATATGGATATCCAGTTCTCTAGGCACCATTTATTGAACAGACTGTTCTGTCCCAGGTGAGTTGGCTTGACGGCCTTATCAAAGATCAAATGTCCATAGATGAGAGGGTCTATATCTGAGCACTCTATTCGATTCCATTGGTTGATATATCTATCTTTATGCCAATACCATGCTGTTTTGACCACTGTGGCTTCATAATATGCCTTAAAGTCAGGCACTGCAAGACCTCCAGCTTCGTTTTTTTTCCTCAAGATGTTTTTAGCAATTCGGGGCACCCTGCCCTTCCAGATAAATTTGCTTATTGGTTTTTCTATTTCTGAAAAATAAGTTGTTGGGATTTTGATTGGTATTGCATTGAATCTGTAAATCAATTTAGGTAGGATTGACATCTTAACTATATTTAGTCTTCCAATCCATGAACACGGTATGCCCTTCCATCTATTTAGGTCTTCTGTGATTTCTTTTAGCAGTTTTTTGTAGTTTTCTTTATATAGGTTTTTTGTCTCTTTAGTTAAATTTATTCCTAGGTATTTTATTCTTTTAGTTGCAATTGTAAATGGGATTCGTTTCTTGATTTCCCCCTCCGCTTGTTCATTGCTAGTGTATAGAAATGCTACAGATTTTTGAATGTTGATCTTGTAACCTGCTACTTTGCTGTACTCATTTATTAGTTCTAGTAGTTTTGTTGTGGATTTTTCCGGGTTTTTGACATATAGTATCATATTGTCTGCAAACAGTGATAGTTTTACTTCTCCCTTTCCAATTTTGATGCCTTGTATTTCGTTTTCTTGTCTAATTGCTCTGGCTAGAACCTCCAACACAATGTTGAATAATAGTGGTGATAGTGGACATCCTTGTCTTGTTCCTTATCTTAGGGGGAAAGTTTTCAATTTTTCCCCATTGAGGATGATATTAGCTGTGGGTTTTTCATATATTCCCTCTATCATTTTAAGGAAGTTCCCTTGTATTCCTATCCTTTGAAGTGTTTTCAACAGGAAAGGATGTTGAATCTTGTCAAATGCCTTCTCTGCATCAATTGAAGTGATCATGTGATTTTTCTGCTTTGATTTGTTGATATGGTGTATTACATCAATTGATTTTCTTATGTTGAACCATCCTTGCATACCTGGGATGAATCCTACTTGGTCATGATGTATAATTCTTTTAATGTGTTGTTGGATACGATTTGCTAGAATTTTATTGAGGATTTTTGCATCTGTATTCATTAGAGAGATTGGTCTGTAGTTTTCTTTTTTTGTAATATCTTTGCCTGGTTTTGGTATGAGGGTGATGTTGGCTTCATAGAATGAATTAGGTAGTTTTCCCTCCGCTTCGATTATGTTGAAGAGTTTGAGGAGAGTAGGTACTAATTCTTTCTGGAATGTTTGATAGAATTCACATGTGAAGCCGTCTGGTCCTGGACTTTTCTTTTTAGGAAGCTTTTGAATGACTGATTCAATTTCTTTACTTGTGATTGGTTTGTTGAGGTCATCTATTTCTTCTTGAGTCAAAGTTGGTTGCTCATGTCTTTCCAGAAACCCGTCCATTTCCTCTAAATTGTTGTATTTATTAGCGTAAAGTTGTTCGTAGTATCCTGTTATTACCTTCTTTATTTCTGTGAGGTCAGTAGTTATGTCTCCTCTTCCATTTCTGATCTTATTTATTTGCATCCTCTCTCTTCTTCTTTTTGTCAATCTTGCTAAGGGCCCATCAATCTTATTGATTTTCTCATAGAACCAACTTCTGGCCTTATTGATTTTCTCTATTGTTTTCATGTTTTCAATTTCATTTATTTCTGCTCTAATCTTTGTTATTTCTTTCCTTTTGCTTGCTTTGGGATTAGTTTGCTGTTCTTTCTCCAGTTCTTCCAAGTGGACAGTTAATTCCTGCATTTTTGCCTTTTCTTCTTTTCTGATATAGGCATTTAGGGCAATAAATTTCCCTCTTAGCACTGCCTTTGCTGCATCCCATAAGTTTTGATATGTTGTGTTTTCATTTTCATTCGCCTCGAGGTATTTGCTAATTTCTCTAGCAATTTCTTCTTTGACCCACTTGTTGTTTAGGAGTGTGTTGTTGAGCCTCCACGTATTTGTGAATTTTCTGGCACTCCGCCTATTATTGATTTCCAGCTTCATTCCTTTATGATCCGAGAAAGTGTTGTGTATGATTTCAATCTTTTTAAATTTGTTAAGACTTGCTTTGTGACCCAGCATATGGTCTATCTTTGAGAATGATCCATGAGCACTTGAGAAAAAGGTGTATCCTGCTGTTGTGGGATGTAATGTCCTATAAATGTCTGTTAAGTCTAGCTCATTTATAGTAATATTCAGATTCTCTATTTCTTTATTGATCCTCTGTCTAGATGTTCTGTCCATTGATGAGAGTGGTGAATTGAAGTCTCCAACTATTATGGTATATGTGTCTATTTCCCTTTTCAGTGTTTGCAGTGTATTCCTCATGTATTTTGGGGCATTCCGGTTCGGTGCATAAATATTTATGATTGTTATGTCTTCTTGTTTAATTGTTCCTTTTATTAGTATATAGTGTCCTTCTTTGTCTCTTTTAACTGTTTTACATTTGAAGTCTAATTTGTTGGATATTAGTATAGCCACTCCTGCTCTTTTCTGGTTGTTATTTGCATGAAATATCTTTTCCCAACCTTTCACTTTCAACCTATGTTTATCTTTGGGTCTAAGATGTGTTTCCTGTAGACAGCATATAGAAGGATCCTGATTTTTAATCCATTCTGCCAATCTATGTCTTTTGATTGGGGAATTCAGTCCATTGACATTTAGTGTTATTACTGTTTGGATAATATTTTCCTCTAACATTTTGCCTTTTGTATTATATATATCATATTTGATTTTCCTTCTTTCTACACTCTTCTCCATACCTCTCTCTTCTGTCTTTTTGTATGTGACTCTAGTGTTCCCTTTAGTATTTCTTGCAGAGCTGGTCTCTTGGTCACAAATTCTCTCAGTGACTTTTTGTCTATAAATGTTTTAATTTCTCCTTCATTTTTGAAGGACAATTTTGCTGGATATAGGAGTCTTGGTTGGCAGTTTTTCTCTTTTAGTAATTTAAATATATCATCCCACTGTCTTCTAGCTTCCATGGTTTCTGCTGAGAAATCTACACATAGTCTTATTGGGTTTCCCTTGTATGTGATGGATTGTTTTTCTCTTGCTGCTTTCAAGATCCTCTCTTTCTCTTTGACCTCTGACATTCTAACTAGTAAGTGTCTTGGAGAACGCCTATTTGGGTCTAATCTCTTTCGGGTGCGCTGCACTTCTTGGATCTGTAATTTTAGGTCTTTCATAAGAGTTGGGAAATTTTCAGTGATAACTTCTTCCATTAGTTTTTCTCCTCCTTTTCCCTTCTCTTCTCCTTCTGGGACACCCACAACACGTATATTTGTGCGGTTCATATTGTCCTTGAGTTCCCTGATACCCTGTTCAAATTTTTCCATTCTTTTCCCAATAGTTTCTGTTTCTTTTTGGAATTCAGATGTTCCATCCTCCAAATCACTGATTCTATCTTCTGTCTCTTTAAATCTATCATTGTAGGTATCCATTGTTTTTTCCATCTTTTCTACTTTATCCTTCACTTCCATAAGTTCTGTGATTTGTTTTTTCAGTTTTTCTGTTTCTTCTTTATGTTCAGCCCATGTCCTCTTCATGTCCTCCCTCAATTTATTGATTTCACTTTTGAAGAGGTTTTCCATTTCTGTTCGTATATTCAGCATTAGTTGTCTCAGCTCTTGTTTTTCTTTTTTTTAGGGAGGAAAGGAAGGAAAGACAGAGAAGGAAGGAAGGGAGGAAGAAAGGGAAACATCTTTAAACATTTTCTTGTTTTATTATATTTTGTTTGTTTGTTTGTTTGTTTTTTACATGGGCTGGGGCCGGGAATCGAACCGGGGTCCTCCGGCATGGCAGGCAAGCACTCTTGCCCGCTGAGCCACCGCGGCCCGCCCTTGTCTCAGCTCTTGTATCTCATTTGAACTATTGGTGTGTTCCTTTGATTGGGCCATATTCTCAATCTTCTTAGCGTGGACCGTTATCTTCTGCTGCTGGCGTCTGGGCATTTAGTCAGATTTCCCTGGGTGTCGGACCCAACAAGGTTGTAAGATTTTTCTGTGAAATCTCTGGGTTCTGTTTTTCTTATCCTGCCCAGTAGGTGGCGCTCGTGGCACACGTTTGTCTCACGTGTTTGGAATGGATCCCCCCCGGTCACCTATCTCCGCGACCTGGGGATTTCCGATCCAATTCTCTCCGTTGGTTCAGGGGCCGCGTGTGGTGGGGGCATCAGCCACCGCGGCTTGAGGGGACCCTGTGGCTGGTCGCCGGCTGCAGCGGGCCCGGGGAATTCGCCACCAGACCAGGAAGTCGCCTGCGGGGGAGGGGCGTCGGTCACTGGCCGCCGCGGCCTGGGGAATTCCCCACCGGACCAGGAAGCCGCCTGCAGGGGGGGCCACCGCGGCTTGGATAGCCCTCTGATCCGAGACTCGTAGCCGCGGACTCGAAGCTGAGACTCGAAGCCGCCCGCAAAAGAGGGGCGCCAGCCGCCTCGGCTTGGGAAACTTGCCTCTCCGAGACTCTCAGTCAGCCCGGGAAGGAGGGAGGGAGTAGCTCCGGCCGCCGCAGCTGCCGCTGCTCAGGAAATCGTGCGCCGCTTGGGGATCACACCGCAGCCGAGTCTCGCAGTCAGACTAGCCAGTCCAGACTGGGGTACGCTGTGTGTCCATTCCCTGCCATAGTCCCAGGACCTGTTCTGCACTGTTTCAATTCACCTAGTAGTTGCTTTCGAGAAGGAGGAACTAAGATGCACATACCTTACTAAGCCGCCATCTTGGCCAAGCCCCTCCACACATTCTTTTTAATTGCACATGAAACATTCATCAACATATACTATTTCTGGGCCATAAAACAAATCTTAACAGATTTAAAAGAATTGAAGTCATACAAAGTATGTTCTGTGATCATCAGGAATTAAACTAGAAATCATTAAGATCTGGAAATCCCCTTCAATATCTGGATTATAAAACAATCTTCTGCTCTTTTCTGGTTGTTATTTGCATGAAATTAAAAAAAAAAACCTTCTGAATTACTCCTGGCTCAAAGAGGAAGTTACAAGAGTAATTAGAAAACATTTTGAACTAAGTGAAAATGAAAATACAACATATGTAAACTTCCACCTTAAATTTTAAAAGCAGACTAAACCCAGAGCAAAGAGAAGGAAGAAAATCATGAAATAAAATAAGAGATGAAATTGAAATCAGCAAACAACAGAAAAAAATCAATGAAATGGGGTGCATGGGTGGTTCAGTGGTAGAGTGCTCACCTTCAATGCGGGAGACCGGGTTCAAGTCCCTGACCATGCGTCCCCCAAAAAAGAAAACAAAACAAATCAATGAAATAAAAAAACTTGTTCTTTGAATAAATTACCAAGATTGATAAGCCTTTAACCAGACTAACCAAGGAAAAAAGAAGATACATATATTCAATATCAGTAATGAAAGCGGGGACATCACTAAAGACCTCACCTTATTATAAAAAGATAATAAGGAGCAGACCTCACCCGCCGACCCTCCCTTTGTATCTGCCGCCCCCTCCGTTTCCCCCTTCCACGCGAGACCTAGCGGCCTGAAATTCACCATGTCTGTTCTCAAGATCGTCAGAAAGACCTTCGACTCAAGTGGAAATCCTACCGTTGAGGTTAATCTCTTCACTCCAAAAGAGTTCTTTAGAGCTGCTATTCCCAGTGGTGTCTCAACTGGTATCTATCAGGCGCTCAACCTTCAGGACAAGGACATCACATGCTACGTGGGGAAAGGTGTCTCAAAGGCTGGAGCAGATCAATAGAACGATTGCTCCTGCCTGGTCAGCAAGAAACCGAACATCGTGGAACAGGAGAAGATTGAGAAAATGATCATAGAGCTAGACGAAACTGAAAATAGGTCTAAATTTGGTGCGAACAAGATTCTGAGCATGTCCCTTGCCATCTGCAAAGCTGGAGCCATGGAGAAGGGGGTTCCCCTGTACCGTCACATCGCTGACCTGGCTGGCAATTCGGAAGTCATCCTCTTCATTCCGGTTTTAAATGTGATCAATGGCGGTTCTCACGTGGGCAACAAGCTGGCCTCGCAGGAGTTCGTTGGCACAGCCAACTTTAGGGAGGCTGTACACATTGGGGAAGAAGTTTACCACAACTTGAAGAAAGTCAACAAGGAGAAGTGTGAGAAAGATGCCACCAACGTGGGGAATGAAGGTTCTGCTCCTAACATCCTGGAAAATAAAGAAACCATAGAGCTGCTTAAGAACGGAATTGGGAAAAGCTGGTTGCACTGACAAAGTGGTAATTGGCATGGACTTTGCTGCTCTGAGTTCTTCAAATCTTGGAAGTAGGACCTGGACTTCATGTCTCCTGATAACCCCAGCAGGTGCATCTCAGCTGTCAGACTGGCAGACCTGTGCACGTCCTTCATCAAGGACTACCCAGTGTTGTCTATCAAAGATCCCTTTGACCAAGATGACAGGGAAGCTTGGAAGAGTTTCCGCACAAGTTCAGGAAACCAGGTGATGAAGGATGATCTCACAGTGACCAAACTGCTAAGGTCATGAGCCGGAAGTCATGCAACTGCCGCCTGTGCAAAGTGAACCACATCACCATAACCAAGTCCCTTCAGGTGTGCAAGCTGCCCCAGTCCAATGGGTGGGGCGCCATGGTGTCTTGTCACTCCGAAGAAACCAAAGACAATTTCATTGCTGAGCTAGTGGTGGGGCTCTGTACCAGGCAGATCAAGGGGGGTGTGCCTTGCTGATCTGAGTGCAACTTGCTCCTCAGAATTGAGGAGGAGCTGGACAGCAAGGCCAAATTTGCTAGCAGGCAGTTCCTAATCCTCCTGGCCAAGTAAGGGCTGGGCAGGTGAGCCCCTGCTCACTTCGCATTAGTCAGCTCATCAGACCTCTGCCCCTGATGTGAGCATGGACAGTTTGAGGTTCCACACCGATACTGGCAGGGGCCTCTAGTAGTTTACTCTCTCTCCCACTGTGTGATGTTCTCATTTTTGTTAGAACTGCAGCAGAAGCCAAGCCTGACATTCTGGAACCCTGTTGGAAACCCTGGCTTTGTAATCATATGATGGGTCCAAATTATTGTTTTTCTTACTTGATTCCCACCCAGTGTCTGGGCTGTATACACTTACAGTGTCATCCCTGTGGTATCCATAGGAAGGGCCCTGATAATTTCGCATGCAAAATAAAAAAAGCCTCAGTAACCATAATAAAAAAAATTAAAAGATATATTAACTAGGATTCTCTGGAGAAACAGAATCAGCAGGAAATATCCGTAGATATAAAATTTATATAAGTGTCTCACATAACCATGGAAACGTAGAGTTCAAAATCCATAAGACAGACTGTGAAGTGGACAGTTCCATTGAAGGGTCTGGACAAACTCCACAGGAGAGGCTAGCTGGCCAAAGCAGGAAGAAAGACTGTCTGTTCTAAATCTTTAAAAGTCTTCCAGTGATTAGATTAAATGTCACTCATTGCAGAAGACATTCCCCTTGGCTGATTACAAATGCCATCAGCTGTGGATGAGGCCGACGTGATCATAATTTAATTCTATGAAATGCCTTCATAACAACAGGCAGGCCAGCCCTTGCCCAACCAGATAAACCACTTGGCCAAGCTGACACATGAACCTGACCATAACAGTCCATCCCTTGTCAACTTGGCAGCTATACACACTACTTTTAACCATACTTAATCTCTAAATAGAAAACAATAAAAGATACTTTTTTTCCTCACCTAACAATACTCAATTTCCCCATGTACAATTGGAAACACATTAAATCCCCACAGAATAGGGTGCAAGTCCTTGGGTAATATTCATTCTTAAACTTGATATCTTACAACTTAAATACTACAACATGAGCAAAACAGCAACTGATCATGTGGTCATAGTTCATATTGATCACTACCTTCTTCCACTACCCATTCCATGTTCCCTTTACCCTCAGCAAGCACTTCAGCTGGCCGTGGTGGGTCTTTACCTGGTGGGGTGACCCAAACCTTCATTCCTGAAGTTTCAGAGCCACTGGTAGTACTGCCTGGATTGGGTTGTTGCAGTTTTCCATTGATTTTAATCACAGGGCCTGGTAGTACTAAAAAATGCCCTAAAGGATCTCCTATATTGCAGAAAACTCTTTTTTCCTGGGTATTACAAAAAAAGGAAACTACAGACCAACCTCTCTAATGAATATAGATGCAAAAACTCTCAACAAAATTTTAGCAAATCGAATCCAGCAACACATTAAAAGAGTTATACACCATGACCAAGTAGGATTCATCCCAGGTATGCAAGGATGGTTCAACGTAAGAAAATCAATTAATGTAATACACCATATCAACAAATCAAAGCAGAAAAACCACATGATCATCTCGACTGATGCAGAAAAGGCCTTTGACAAAATTCAACATCCTCTCCTGTTGAAAACACTTCAAAGAATAGAAATAGAAGGGAACTTCCTCAAAGTGATAAAGGGAATATATGAAAAATCCACAGCTAAAATCATCCTCAATGGGGAAAAAGGGAAAACTTTCCCCTAGATCAGGAACAAGACAAGGATGTCCACCATCACTGATGTTATTCAACACTGTGTTGGAAGTTCTAGCCAGAGCAATTAGACAAGAAAAAGAAATACAAAGCATCAGAATTGGAAAGGGAGAAGTAAAACCCTCACTGTTTGCAGATGATATGACACTATACATAGACAACCCAAAAAAATCCACAGCAAAACTACTAGAGCTAATAAATGAGTACAGCAAAGTGGCAGGTTACAAGATCAACACTGAAAAAATCTGTAGTGTTTCTATACACTAATAATGAAAAGTCTGAGGGGGAAATCAAGAAAAAAATTCCATTTACAATTGCAACCAAAAGAATAAAATATTTAGGAATAAATTTAATGAAAGAAACAAAAGGCCTATACAAAGAAAACTACAAGAAATTGTTAAAAGAAATCACAGATGGCCTAAACAGATGGAAGGGTATACTGTGTTCATGGATTGGAAGACTAAATATAGTTAGATGTCAATTCTACCTAAATTGATTTATAGATTCAATGCAATACCAATTAAAATCCCAAAAACTTACTTTTCAGAAATAGAAAAGCCAGTAACCAAATTTACCTGGAAGGGCAGGGTGCCCCGAATAGCTACAAATATCCTGAGAAAAAAAATGAAGTTGGAGGTCTAACACTACCTGACTTTAAGGTGTATTATGAAGCTACAGTGGTCAAAACAGCATGGTACTGGCATAAAGATAGATATGCTGACCAATGGAGTAGAATAGAGTGTTCAGATATAGACCCTCTCATCTATGGACAATTGATCTTTGATAAGGCAGTCAAGCCAACTCACCTGGTACAAAACAATCTCTTCAATAAATGGTGCCTAGAGAACTGGATATCCATATGCAAAAGAATGAAAGAGGATCCATATCTCACACCCTATACAAAAATTAACTCAAAATGTATCAAAGACCTAAACATTAGATCTAAGACCATAAAACTGTTAGAAGAAAATGTAGGAAAATGTCTTACAAATCTTATACTAGGAAGCGGTTTCCTAGACCTTACACCCAAAGCAAGAACATTGAAGAAAGAAAGGAAGAGATGGGAACTCCTCAAAATTAAACACTTTTGCGCATCAAAGAACTTTGTCAAGAAAGTAAAAATACAGCCTACACAATGGGAGACAGTATTTGGAAATGAGATATCAGATAAAGTTCTAGTATCCAGAATTTATAAGGAGATTGTTCAACTGAACAACAAAAAGACAGACAACCCAATTACAAAATGGGCAAAAGACATGAACAGACCCTTCTTAGAAGAGGAAGTACAAATGGCCAAAAGCTACATGAAAAGATGCTCAATTTCCCTGGCTATTAGAGAAAGGCAAATCAAAACCACAATGAGATACCATCTTGCACCCACCAGAATGGCCATTATCAATAAAACAGAAAATGACAAGTGCTGGAGAGGATGTGGAAAAAGAGGCACACTTATCCACTGTTGGTGGGAATGTCAAATGGTACAACCACTGTGGAAGACAGTTTGGAGGTTCCTCAAAAAGCTGAATATAGAATTGCCATATGACCCAGCAATACCGTTGCTAGGTATCTACTCAGAGGACATAAGGGCAAGGACACAAACTGACATTTCCTCACCAATGTTTATAGCAGCATTATTTACAATTGCAAAGAGATGGAAACAGCCAAAATATCCATCAACAGAAGAGTGGCTAAACAAACTGTGGTATATACATACAATGGAATATTATGCAGCTGTAAGACAGAATAAAGTTATGAAGTATGTAACAACATGGATGGGCCTTGAGGACATTATACTGAGTGAGATTAGCCAAAAACAAAGGGACAAATACTGTATGGTCTTATTGATATGAACTGACATTAGTGAATAAATTTGGAATATTTTGTTGGTAACAGAGACCATCAGGAGATAGAAATAGGGTAAGATATTGGGTAATTGAAGCTGAAGGGATACAGATTGTGCAGCAGGACTGAATATAAAAACTCAGAAATGGACAGCACAATACTACCTAACTGTAATACAATTATGTTAAAACACTGAATGAAGCTGAATGTGAGAATAATAGAGGGAGAAGGGCTGGAGGCACAAATGAAATCAGAAAGAAAGACGATAAAGACTGAGATGGTATAATCTAGGAATACCTAGAGTGTATAATGATAGTGACTAAATGTACAAATTTTAAAAATGTTTTTTGCATGAGGAAGAACAAAGGAATGTCATTACTGCAGTGTGTTGAAAATAGATGGTGTTAGGTCCGGGAACGGGGAAGGGCACTGTAACTGGAGCTGTGGAGGCTGTGTCACCCCTCCCAACATGGCTTCTGGAACCACTCCTTCTGGACACCTGATTTATGGAGTACCGCCCCTTCTGGCCACCTGAATTCTGGAGAACCACCCCTTCCGGATGTCACCTGACCCCCTTGCTTAAAAATTGGCTATGCCATCACCCAGGTGCTGACTCACCTCCCTCCATCTTGGGTTCGGTGAGCTCAGCCCAGGAGCGCAGAAATAAACCCACCCGCTTTAAATTTCCTGGTCTACCATCCTTCTTTCTCACCCTTTCACCTCCTAAACCTTCAGATGGTAGTTAATATTTTAAAATGTTAACTTATGTTTGAGACTAAAGAAAAACCTTTATTTGGTACAAAATTTATATTTTGACTAGTGCATTTCCTAATATAACTTATGTAGACAGCTAAATTGAACACCATAAGTACATGGAACCTTGAGTAGGGCATCAGATTTTGTTGGTTTGTCCACAGTGATGACCAATAAATCCCAGAGTGATTTGAACAGTGAATAAAACAGAATTTGCAAAGTCCCCTTTGGGGAATGGCGAGAAAGGGGGAAAATTCAACTTCCCCAAGTTGAATTCTTGATATTTTCACAAGCAGTTTGGACAACCAAAGCTACAGGCTGAGCCCCCGGTCTTGGGATTTGTTCATATGTAACTTAACCCCACAAAGGATAGGGCAAGCCTACTTAAAATTAAGCCTAAGAGTCACCACCAAGAGAACCTCTTTTGTTGCTCAGATGGGGCCTCTATCTCTCCAGACAACACAAGCAAACTCACTGCCCTCCCCCTGTCTACGTGGGACATGACTCCCAGGGATATGGACCTTCCTGGCAATGTGGGACAGAAATTCTAGAATGAGCTAAGACTCAGCATCAAGGGATTGAGAAAACCCCTAGAATGAACTGAGACTCAGCATCAAGGGATTGCGAAAACCTTCTCAACCAAAAGGAGGAAGAGAGAAATGAGACAAAATAAATTGTCAATGGCTGAGAGATTCCAATCAGAGTAGAGAGGTTATCCTGGAGGTTATTCTTATGCATTAAATAGAGATCACCTTGTTATTCAAGATGTAGTGGAGAGGTTGGAGGGAACTGCCTGAAAATGTAGAGCTGTGTTCCAGTAGCCATGTTTCTTGAAGATGGTTGTATAATGATATAGCTTTCACAATGTGACTGTGTGATTGTGAAAACCTTGTGTCTGATGCTCCTTTTATCTACCTTATTAACAGACGAATAAAACATATGGAATAAAAATAAATAATAGGGGAAACAAATGTTAAATTTAGATTGAAATGCTAGTGATCAACGAAGGGAGGGGTAAGGAGTGTGGTATGTATGAATTTTTTTTTCTGTTGTCTTTTTATTTCTGTATCTGAATTGATGCAAATGCTCTAAGAAATGATCATGATGATGAATATGCAACTATGTGATGATATTGTGAATTACTGATTATATATGTAGAACAGAATGATCAAAAGTTAAGAATGTTTGCATTTGTTATATTTTTTAAAAATTAAAATTAATTTAAAAAGTAATTTCCAAAAGTGAATTTGATACAAATAAATTTAAAAATTTAATAAAGACGTAAATAATTTAAAAAGTGAATTTGAGCAAGTCTAGCTGAAACATAGTAGTTTTGTGAAATACTCTTTTCTAAAGCATCTTCCCACGATCAATGAGAGCAAATCTTGCTAAAACCCAACAGTTTGATGAAAAGAAGCTCAGACCCAAAAGACTTTCTTAAAAAACTCTCCAATGACTTTTTTTTTTTTAACACATCAGCATGAAACAAAGCATTATATCTAAAAGCAATCTCAAAATCAGGAGTCTTTCTCCAAACTAACTTCCCAAATTTGCTTTGACCAAAATAATATGAAACAAAGAAGTTGTGAAAGCAGGCTTGGATTCATGAGTAGTTCTCAAAAGTAACTTTCCAGTGTGTGTTTGAGTAAATCTGAAGCATGGCAGTTTTTGCAAAAACAAGCTTGGAATCACAAACTTCTCAAAAATAACTTTCCCCACCCTGAATTTAAGCATCGTAGTTAAAACCCAGCAGTTTTCATGGAAAAAAAAGTGAAGATTCAGAATGTAACAGCAAATCAGTTTAAAACTACTAGTTTTCCCTCCAACTTTTGCACAACAGTTGTGCATGAGTTGAAATGGTTAACTTACTTCTCAAGGATTCTCACAAGAGCCATATGGAAACTAAGACTGACTGAACAAGCCATAGATTCACATATTCATTATCTCTCATTCCAGGGCATGGGTTCATTCAACAGAATGGCTGGTGGACCTTGCAACATTATTTATTTAATTCCTCTCTTTCTCTGCTGAGCAACTCTGCTGAGCAACTCTAGTTGAGTTCACATAGGCTAAATGTGTATGTGCTCAGAGCCCACTGTAATTAGAGGGGATATAGATCGCTGTGAAGTCAGGAAGGAGGCTGTGAGCTTAGGCTCACACCTTGAGTGTAGGAAGCAATGAGGGATTGTGTGTGTTCCCTTCTCCCTCCTAGTTTGAGTGCCCTCAGTGTCCCCTCTGCCCACATGGGCAGGGCAGGCAGGAGTCTTGAGAGATTTTACACTGGGGACACCCATATGTAATACCCTCCATGGCTTGAATTTCCCTTTCCTGAGCTGGTGGCAGCCCTGTGGATGGTAAGGATGGAGGAGTGTGGAAAACCTGGTTTCATTCCTCTTCCACCGCACCTGCGCACATGTGATCTATGGAAGATCTCTCTAGAGTTCTCTGAGATTCACTTTCTTCAGTTCCAGGGCTACATCACCGGCACACCCTAAGACTTAACAAGACCCATGTCAGCGTGGGTTGTAAAAAACAAAACGCTGCTTAAGCATTAGACATAAGTTATACTCCTGTTGTAATGAATGTCAGAGTGTTTTAATGACTTGCTGGAGGGCATACAGCTAATAAATGTAAAAGGAACATAGGATGCCAGAGCTTGGTGTGACTTCAAGGTGTTGCCATCAGCTTCCCATGTGTGGCACACAAGGAAAATAAAAAATAGGGAGAGAAAAGAATTTGCCTAAGGCCTTTTGACTCTGAATCTGACCCCCAGCAGGGTTACTCCATGATCTCTCTCCCCTCTAGCATAGGAAGAAACTCAGCCCTAGGATATTCTTTTCCCATTAGAAGCTGTGGTTACCTCTCCTGGAAGCCCTGTTGTGTGTGTCTCAGTCATGGCCTGTTCCCCCCACCCCACCCCCAGAAAACAAACAGGACAGAGTTTCCACCTGGAGCTTGGGAAGAAGTGACAGCCTTGTATGAGAGTGGGAATAGCTATATAATACAACTTTGGTTCCAATAGCCACGTGATGTATCTAGGTCTGGCAGACAGAGAAAAAAGCTACTGTGGCCTGTCAAAAGCTAAGTTTGGGTTAAGAAATGTCAAGCCCCTACCTGGGGCCAGGCCAGACCCTTGGTTTACAAAGATGAATGCAGCTGGAAGGGGCATATGGTCTAGAGGCAGGGCAGACCCACCATTAACTTATATGTGGCACGCAAGAAATGTTTTCCAAGAAAAAACAAGCCTTTTCTGACTGTAAAAGTTACTCTTGCAAGAAATTTGGAAAATGCAAGGAAGTCCAAAGATAACAAAATTGCCTGCAATTTAAAACCTCCTATCCCACTATCCAGAGGATTTAACCCCTGATAACACTGGATAACTTTCCTTGTGCTGTCACCACATTGGGATCCTATTTATCACTTGTGTCTTACATTTTACCTACCTTGAACTTGGCATAATATGAGATGTTTTATCTAAAATTCTAGTCGATCTTCTTGCTTAGGAGGTGGGAAGGTGTAGTGGCCAACAGGACAGGGCCTCTACCAAGACCTGGGTTCAAATTCCAGTTTCCTTACTGCTGCCCTTGGGAAAAAGCATTTTCTCCCTCTAAGCTTTAGTTTAGTTTTTTTCATCAGTAAAAGATGGAACCATATCTTTTTTATTGAGATTGCTTTGTAATATAAATGAGATAACATGCTTTGCATGCTGTCCAGTCCAGACACTGTTGCAGGGATGGGAACCTGACATTCTCTGAGTCTTTCTTCCACAAACTTGCCTTGTGACTGTGATGGAATCTCTTCCTGCTGAGAACCTTGGTTTCCTTATATCTCAAATGCAGAGGATAATTTCCAAAGAATGGAAAGAAAAACCATCTCAGTGCCCTCTACATGCCATTAAAAAGATCTAATTTTATCCATCATTTCATTGTATCCTCACCAAACCAATTTTTAAATGGGGAAAACCAAGGCTCAAAAAAAAAAAAGTTAATGACTGGCCCAGGGTTCCCCAGGGAGCTGGAGGGGCTGAGGGGCAAAAGCTGGCCTCCCCACTTCATCATCAAGATTTAAGGTTTTGATGAACTCTGACGGAAGGGTGGCCTGGGTGATGACAGCCAACTGGGGCAGGTTTCTCGAGGGTGTGACATCTGAACCCCACCCCTCAAACCTCTGAAAACCCCTTCCCTCCAGGTCTGCTGAGCATTGATGGTTAGGGGCCTGGGTCTGCAGGTGGGGTGGACCTGCAGGAGAGTCTCAGTGTATACATCACTTTGTTATTGAGGCTCCACTGGATCTTTCAGGGTAGTTTCTGACACACCTACTGGAATTTCTGCTTTAAGTTACTTTTTTCTTTTTTTGGACAGGAAACCTTGTTTCTGTGAGAGCTGGGGTATCTCCCTTTGGGATCGAGGTTTTACCTTCCCAGTCAGTGTCTTTTTGGGGTCAGAGGTGAGAAACTCTTTTGTTCTACTTCAGGGTCAGGCACAAGGAAGACGGGCAACAGGGCAAGCTCAGAGAAAAAGAACAATTGATTTTGAATTGCAAGCAGTAGGGAATGGTGGGAGATGTGATAAACTGGAAAGCTTCTGCCCCATCTCAGGAGGCATCTCCTCAGAATATGAGCCCAATGTTGCCAGAGCTGATTTTGGAAGAAAAGCAGAAATCTGGATTTTATTATGAAATCTCTTTTTTTTCATGTGTTGGATTAAACAACATCAACAACAACATTCTACTGGCCTATACCATGTAGGACAAACAAAACATATTTGCTGGTCAGATTCAGTCCTGGCGCTCCCAATTTGTGAATTCTTCTTTCATCACACAGTTATTTAGTTAAACTTTCCACCACAATTTATCAAGGCTTTGGTGCAGGCCTTTGCACAAGGCACTGGAGAAAGATTCACTGAACGTCGGCCGTGCAAAGGCTGATTTACCTGGTACCTTCTCTGTGCTGGGTCTTGGTCTGGGTCCAGCAGACGGAAATGAACAAGGCCTTGCCCGTGAGAAACCAGGGGAAAGAAGTGCCACCTCTGTGCTCTGGAGGAAGTGAGATCTATAGTCAGAAAGGGATGAGAAAGGGATTGCTGAGATGGTCCAGACAGTTGTCACAAAGCAGGACTTTGGTCCCCACCAAGCCCCCAAATGCATAGTTTGAGCACAGGAAAGTGGATTTAGCTGTCTTTCGGGCCTCCCTTTGATCCTGACATCCTTGACCCAGGTCTGTCTCCTTACTTTGAGCCAACTTCACCTCCCCAGAGGACACCATTCCTGCAAAAAATACAACCTAAGGCCCACTCTTTCCTGTCCTCCCACGGGAGCAACAAAAGAACATGACAGCTATCGGGGGGCAAGATGGCGGCATAGGGAGGTGTGGAATTTAGTTCATCCTCCTGAGCAACTAGTAAATAGCCAGGAATGATACAGAACAACTGCTGGGGGACATCAGTGACGAGACACACAATGTATACCAGTCTAAACCAGGTGGAAAGGCTGAGATCTCACACAGGACTGTAAGTCCCCCAGGCCATGGAGGCTAGTGCCCTTGGCACAGCAGGCTGGTTTCTCAAAGGGAAAGGAAACAGACTAGACTAGCAGCAAGGGCTTAGCTCAACCAAGCTCCAATTGCAGAATTAATTAACAAATTCTGACTACTGAAAACAAGCCCCTAGTGCAGACAAACCTGGAATTAGCACTAAAGGAACTGAGAGTTTCTGCCCCTGCAGAGAGGGGGTAGGACTGATGGGAGAAAAAACAAACCTGAGGCTTTTTGAGTTAGTACAAAATACTGGAAAGGGCTGGACCCCAAGAAAATAGAGCCTGGAGAGATATAGAGCCATGTACCAACCCAAGCTCTTGATTGGAAAACCTGAGGAGTGGGCTCTGAAAAGCCTTTTTTACTTCCTTTTTATTTCTTAAACAGCTCATTAGATAGAACTGCAAGCACTCTCAGGCTCCAGCACTGCCCCAGGCAAGGGCAGAACTAAAGCCTGTCTGAGAGACAAAGTAACTAGTCAGGTGAAAGGGGTTAATTCCTTAAAGGCAATATCTTCCCCCAAGAAAAGGTGGGCAGGGCCCAGTTGAAGTGAAATCCCTTCTTCAAGGAATTCAGGCCCCAGGGACTAGAAACTGAAGCAATCAAAGCCCAGCTACTGTCTCACCTGTGTCTCAACCTTACCCCTGGAAGGTAGAGTCTGCTGAAATTTTCTGGCACTCTGCCTATTATTGATTTCCAACTTCATTCCTTTATGATCTGAGAAAGTCTTTTGTATGATTTCAATCTTTTTAAATTTATTAAAACTTGCTTTGTGACCCAGCGTATGGTCTATCCTCGAGAATGATCCATGAGCACTTGAGAAAAAGGTGTAGCCTGCTGTTGTGGAATGTAATGTTCTATAAATGTCTGTTAAGTCTAGCTCATTTATTGTATTATTCAATTTCTCTGTTTCTTTATTGATCCTCTCTCTAGATGTCCTGTCCATTGATGAGAGTGGGGAATTGAATTCTCCAAAGATTATGGTAGATGTGTCCGTTTCTCTTTTCAGTGTTTGCCACATGTATTTTGGAGCATTCTGATTCGATGCATAAATATTTATTATTGTTATGTCTTCGTGCTGAATTGTTCCTTTTATTAATACATAGTGTCCTTCTTTGTCTCTTTTAACTGTTTTACATTTGAAGTCTAATTTGTTGGATATTAGTATAGCTACTCCTGCTCTTTTCTGATTGTTATTTACATGAAATATCTTTTCCCAACCTTTCACTTTCAACCTGTTTATCCTTGGGTCTAAGATGTGCTTCTTGTAGACAACATATAGATGGGTCCTGATTTTTAATCCATTCTGCCAGTCTATGTCTTTTGATTGGGGAATTTAATCCATTAACATTTAGTGTTATTTACTGTATGGGTAGTATTTTCTTCTACCATTTTGCCTTTTGGATTTTATATGTCATATCTAATTTTCTTCTTTTTATCTTTACTGATAATCTCCCTTTCTACACTCTTCTCCACACCTCTCTCTTCTGTCTTTTCATATCTGTCTCTAATGCTCCCTTTAGTATTTCTTGCAGAGCTGGTCTCTTGGTCACAATTTCTCTCAGTGATTTTTTGTCTGAAAGTGTTTTAATTTCTCCCTCATTTTTGAAGGACAGTTTTGCTGGATATAAAACTCTTGATTGGCAGTTTTTCTCTTTTAGTAATTTAATTATATCATCCCACTGTCTTCTCGCCTCAATGGTTTCTGCTGAGAAATCTGTGCATAGTCTTATTGGAGTTCCCTTGTAGTGATGGATTGCTTTTCTCTTACTGCTTTCAAGACTCTCTCTTTCTCTTTGACCTCTGACATTCTGATTAGTAAGTGTCTTGGAGTACATCTATTTGGATCTATTCTCTTTGGGCTATGCTGCACTTCTTGGATCTGTAATTTTAAGTCTTTCATAGGATTTGGGAAATTTTCAGTGATAATTTCCTCCATTAGTTTTTCTCCTCCTTTTCTCTTCTCTTCTCCTTCTGGGACAATCACAACATGTATATTCGTGTCCTTCATATTGTCCTTCAATTCCCTGAGTCCCTGCTCATATTTTTCCATTTTTTCCCTATATTTTCTTTTGCTTTTCGCATTTCAGATGTTCCATCCTCCAGTTCACTAGTCCTATCTGCTCCCTCCAAAATCTATCATTGTAGGTTTCCATTGTTTTTTTCATCTCTTCTATTGTGCCTCTCATTCCCATAAGTTTTCTGTTATTTGTTTTTTCAAACTTTCGATTTCTTCTTTTTGTTCATTCCATGGCTTCTTTATATCCTCCCTCAATTCATTGATTTGATTTTTGGTGGAGGTTTTTGGTGGAGGTTTTCCATGTTTTTTTGTATATTTTGAATTAATTGCTTCAACTGCTGTATCTCATTTGAATTGTTGGTTTGTTCCTTTGACTGGCCATATCTTCAATTTTTCTAGTGTGATTTGTTATTTTTTGCTGATGTCTAGGCATTTAATTACCTTAATTACTTTATTCTGGAGATTGTTTTCACCTCTTTTACCTAGGGTTTTCTTGCTGGATGAATTTGTTGTCTATCTGTTCTTTGACATTCAGTTCAGTTTTATCTGGACCTCTAGCTTAGATTTTGTTTAATGGAAGAGAATTTTTCAGTTCTTGTTTTCTTATTTCTTGACCTGCCTGTATGGTGCCTTTTCCCCCCCACCCTTCAGAGGGTCTACTTAGGTATTATAGACCCCAGCCGGATTTTCCCAGACCAAACTGGCCTCCTGTCAGAAGGAAAGAGTCACCTGTGTCAGTTTTCCCTGAAGGTGAGACCCAGCAGGTTGAAAGACTTTCCTGTGAAGTCTCTGGACTCTGTTTTTCTTATTCTGCCCAGTATGAGGTGCTTGTCTGCCTGCAGGTCCCACCAGCATAAGATGATGCGGTACCTTTAACTTTGGCAGACTCTCCCTGCTGGGGGCATGGTGGAGATGGAGGAGAGGTTATAGGCTTGTTTTAATGGCTTTAAATTACCAAGCTGTGGTGTCTGAATTCCTTAAGGGAGGGATTCTACCTGAGTTGGGCTTTACCCCTCCCCTGGGGAAGGCACAGGCTCCAAACAAGTCCTCAAACAAGTTTGTTTCTGCCTATGCCTGGGGCAGTTGCAGCCTGTGAAGCCCTACCACTGTATCCAAAGTCAATCCAGACTTTGTAGAAACACAGCCACAGAAACCTCTGTTCCTTTTTTTTTCTTTTTCCGTCAGCTCTGCCCCCTTGGCGCCAGGGTAAAAATGAGCGACCTCTGCTTTGACCAGGTTCACCTGAGCTGAGAGCCTATTTTTAGTAGTCAGAATTTGTTAATTAATTCCACAATTGGCGTTTGGTTGCACTCAGCCCCTGCTGCTGGTAAAGTCCCTTTCCTTTCCCCTCTGGGACGCAGCCTGTGGGGGAAAGGCACTGACCACTGCGGCTTGGGAAACCCACGGTTCTTGGTGGGGGGGAGGGCTCACAGCTGGTCCAGCTGGTCCAGACTGGGGTACTCTGTTTCTGGTCACTGACGTGGCCCCAGGAGCTGTTGTGTACTGTTCCTGGTTATTTAGTAATTGTTCTGGAGGATGAACTAAATCCCACAAATGGACATTTTGTGCACTGGTGTTTTTGGTGGCAGTGTTCACGATTCACAATAGATGAAGGTGGCTTAAGATACAACTGAGGAATGGAAGAGGGAACTGTGGTGTTTACATCCAACAGACTATTGAGTGGCTGCGAGAAGGTATGAAGTTGTGAGACATGCAAGTAGGCGAATGAACCTAAAAGACAGTATGTTGAATAAAATGTCAGAAAGAAAAAGACAACTATTATCACACCTCATTCATATGGATTAACTATTACATACAAACTCAGAGAATTGTACATGAGAGCATGGGTTATCAAGTTGGAGCCTATTGTAAAGGTTCGTAGATTGTGTAAGCTCTTATAGTAGTAACATATATTTAGGAATTGTAACTGATATTGAGCTATTTGTGTATAACCTGGTCATTCTCTGAAACTTCAGGTATTTACATGACACCTGAGACTCACAGTTAGAGCACTGAAGCTATGATAGTCAGCATCACCCCATTCAGTAACTGCTTGAAAAGCTGAAAAAGTGATCATACTTCATCTAGAGCTATGAATGAAGCTGATCTGGATAGGACTATGGTAAATCAGAATACTGGATAAAGGAGAATACGACCCATATTTTCAAACTTCAACCTCTTTATGAGATCAAAGGGACAGAGGTTTATTTGGTGCAAAGTTGTTTTTTTATATAACTTCTTTTTTATTAATTAAAAAAATTAACAAACAAAACATTTAGAAATCATTCCATTATACATATATAATCAGTAATTCTTAATATCATCACACAGTTGCATATTCATAGTTTTTTTTTTTGATAGCACATTATCTAATTTAACTTGTATGTTCAGTTTACTTGAACAACATAAGTACATGGAATCTTGAATAGGGCATGAGATCTTGGTTTGTACAGGTTAGTGTGATGCCCCAATATATCCCAGAGTAATGTGGGCAGAGAATAAAAATGTATCTGCAAAGTCCCCTTAGGGGACTGGGAAGAAAGGAGAAAATATTAAACTTCCCCATATGGGGAATTCCTGAAATTCTCTCAAGCAGTGGGGGCAACAAATTCAATAGACTGAGCCCTCAATCTTGAGGTTTGCCCCTATGAATCTTATTCCTGAAAAGGATAGGCTAAACCTACTGATAATTTTGCCTAAGAGTCACCCCCAGAGAGCCTCTTTTGTTGCTCAGATGTGACCTCTCTCTCTAAACCAACTTGGCAGGTAAACTCACTGCCCTCCCCACTACATGGGACAAGACTCGAGTGGTGTAAATATCCCTGGAGTCAGGCAACATGGGACCTGACTCCCAGGGATGAGCTGGGACCCACCATCACAGGAATGAGAAAACATTCTTGACCAAATGGGAGAAGAGAGAAATGGGACAGAAGAAAGTGTCAGTGGCTGAGAGATTTCAAGCAGATGGAGAGGTTACCCTGGAGGTTATTCTTCGGCATTATACAGATATCCCTCTTTAGTTGATGGTGTATTGGAGTGGTGTGCTGGTTTGAAATGATGTATGTACCCTAGAAGAGCCATGTTTTAATCCTAATCCCATTTTGTAAAGGCAGCCACTTCTTCTAACCCTATTCAGCATTGTATGCTCGAAACTGTAATTACATCATCAACCAGGAGATGTGATTTAATCAAGAATGGCTGTTAAACTGGATTAGGTGGAGGCGTGTCTCCACCCATTTGGATGGGTCTTGATTAGTTTCAGGAGTCCTATAAAAAAGGAAACATTTTGGAGAAAGTAGGAGATTCTGAGAGAGCAGAATGACATAGCGACGAGAAGCAGAGAGTCCATTAGCCAGTGACCTTCGGAAATGAAGAAGGAAAATGCCTCCTGGGGAGTTCATGAAAGGAAGCCAGCAGAGAAAGCTAGCAGATGATGCCATGTTCACCCCATGCCTTTCCAGATGAGAGAGAAACCCTGATCCTGTTCGCCATGTGCCTTCTCACTTGAGAGAGAGACCCTGAATTTCATTGGACTTCTTGAATCAAGGTATCTTTCCCTGGATGCCTTTGATTGGACATTTCTATAGACTTACTTTAATTGGGACATTTTCTCAGCCTTAGAACTATAAACTTACTTATTAAATTTCCCTTTTAAAAGCCAGTCCCTTTCTGGTATATTACATTCCAGCAGCTAGCAAACTAGAACAGGTGGCTAGAGGGAAGTACCTGAAACCATGAACTGTGTTCCAGTAACCTTGATTCTTGAAGATGATTGTATAACTATATAGCTTTTAGAATGTACTGTGTGATTGTGAAAATCTTGTTCTGATGCTTCCTTTATCCAGAGTATAGACAGATAAGTTAAAAAAAAAAGGATAAAAAGTAAATAAATAACAGGGGAAATTAAAAGGTAAAAATTGGGTAGATTGAAATACTATGGGTCAATGACAAAGAGGGGAAAGGGGTATGGGATGTATGAGTTGCTTTTTTATTTTTATTTCTTCTTCTGGAATGATGTAAATGTTCTAAAAATGATCGTGGTGAAGAATATACAACTATGTGATGATATTGTGTGCCACTGATTGTATAATATAATATAATGTATAATATGGTTGGAATGTACGTGTGTGGATATTTCTCAAGAAAAATATTTTTAAAGAAAGGGCTTGACAGAGCAATCCAATCAAGATAGTGGCATGAGACTCTCCAGGGGTCCATCCACTCAGAAACTTTAAACAAGTTTAAACGAGTAAGAATTGGCAAAATATTTTTCTCCAAGCTCCAGGGACTACAGTAATGGATTGCGTACCAAATCGAGATAAAAGCTACTTGAAAGCAGTAGGATTTCCTGGCACCCTGCTGTCTGCTATCCCACCCCTCACCAGCTCAGCAGGGAGCTGGCCCCAGTTCCAGAGGAGCCAAGATAACCCTTATCCATATACAGAGAACTTGTATAGCTGGCCCAATATGTCTGGTGGTGGTTTGAAGGACTCACTGTTCCAGAATTTGCCCTGTGTCTAGAAGGCACCTCACAGATTACATCTACAGAATAATGTGGGTGAGCAGTAAAATTGTGCTGCCTGGGGAAAAGTTTAGCTGGCTGTAGAAGATACTAAGTGCAGTACTCAGATTCACTAGGAAACTGTTTCCTGGGGAAGAGAGGACATTCGGAACCATGTAAATGGGGGAATTCCCTAGGACCAGATGTGCATGCATGAGACAAGATGTAGTGAAAGTTCTACCACTGTCTGATCCAGAAGTGGCTGGTAAAAAACAAAAATTTCTAACCCCTTGTGCTGGTTTGAAAGGAAGTATGCCCCCTAGAAAAGCAATGTTTTAATCAAAATATCATTTCATAAAGGTAGAATAATCTCTATTCAAAATTGTATGTTTGAAACTGTAATCAGATCATCTCCCTAGATGATGTGATTTAGTCAAGAGTGGTTGTTAAACTGGATTAAGGGACGACATGTCTCCACCCATTTGGGTGGGTCTTGATTGGTTTATTGGAGTCCTATAAAAGAGGAAATATTTTGGAGAATGAGAGATTCAGAGAGAGCAACACTACGAAGCAGAGAATCCACCAGCCAGCGACCTTTGGAGATGAAGAAGGAAAACGTCTCCCGGAGAGCTTCATGAAACCGGAAGCCAGGAGAGGAAGCTAGCAGATGATGCCGTATTCGCCACATGCCCTTCCAGCCGAGAGAGAAGCCCTGACTGTATTCGCCATGTGCCGTCTCACTTGAGAGAGAAACCCTGAACTTCATCGGCCTTCTTGAACCAAGGTATCTTTCCCTGGATGCCGTAGACTGGACATGTCTATAGATTTGCTTTAATTGGGACATTTTCTCAGCCTTAAAACTGTAAACTAGCAACTCATTAAATCCCCCTTTTTAAAAGCCATTCCGTTTCTGGTATATTGCATTCCAGCAGCTAGCAAACTAGAACACCCCTGCACTGCGCCCCATGGATGCTGGTGGACTTTGTACCCCTGGTGGAGGTAGAGGACATGATGATCATGGACAAGAAACCCAACTCCAAGTGCATCTTCACCTATGTGCAGTTGCTCTACAACCACCTGTGGCACCATGAGCTGCACCTGCATGGCCTCCCAACTGCCACCACCCCACCCTCTGGGCACCACACCTGCTCATTGCTGCCCTGTCTGTCACAACACCTCTCATCCCATGCACATGCAATGTTTTGATAAATTATTGGTTTTCAAAGGCAAAAAAGAAAAATGCAGTGAAAGGGTCAAGCAGGCCTCTACACTTTGGACTGGAGGTATTCTCTAAACTCATTGTATGGCTAAGCCCTGAGGGAGAGCACTCACCAGGTCAATCTGTAAAGACATAAGAATGTGTTACTACTTTCTCCTCCTTCTTCTCCTTCTCTGCCTTCTTCTAATCCTTCTCCTTCTTCTTTATTAGCTCCTGGAATTCAAGGAAAGCTCTGCCATGACACTAGCTGGATAAAAACATGAATGTACATATTTAGGAGCTCAACAAACTCCAAGAAGGACAGACTGTAAGAGATCTACACTGAGACCTATCAGAGTGAAATGTCAAAATCCAAAGACAAAGGGAGGAGCAACAGCAAGAGAGAAGTGACTTGTCACATACAAAGGATTTCCCCTATAAGATTGACAGTAGCTTTCTCATCAGAAACCATGGAGGCTGAGAGACAGTAGAATAACATACTATAAATCCTTAAAGAAAAGAATTATTGACCAAGAATCCTATAAATATGGCAAAATTATCCTTTGAAAACAAAATTAGAGATTTACAGTTAAGCAAAAACTGAAAGAGTTCATTACCAGAAGACCTATGCTGCAAGAAATCCTAAAGGGAATCCTCCAGGCTGAAATAAAAGGAAGAAAGACTAGTAACTTAAAGCCATAAGATGAAATAAAGCATATTGGTAAAGGAAACTGCATAGGTAAATATAAAATCATATATTACCAAATACTTTTGGTTTTTAACTGTTTTTTTTTCCTTTATATGACTTACCAGAAAAATGTGTAGAAAATATTTAAAAATCTATGTTAATTTTCATATGATATATAAAGATGTAATCTGAGACATTAACAATATAAAGAGGGAGGATATATATCTATATCTATCTGTATATTTATATAAAGAGAGAGAGATATCAGTAAAGAATTTGTATACTAATAAACTAGCTTGGTACTAGTTGAACGGGGTCACTATTAGTTTAAGATGTTAGTAGTAATTTAAGGTTATCCATTAAGAAAATAACTAAAAAGTATAGAGAAAAAGAAAGAAGAAGGGAATCAAAAAGGCACATGCAAAAAAGTAACAAAGTATGAAAAGGGCAATGGAGTAATTGAAGAACAGAAAACAGACAAGGCATACATAAAACAAATCGCTAAATGGTAGAAGTAAATTCCTTTTTCTTAGTTATTACCTTAAATGTCAATGGATTAAGTCAGCTGCATCCACAGCTGCACTGCATTTGTAATCAGCCAAGGGGAGTGTCTTCTGCAATGAGTGACACTTAATCTAATCACCAGAAGGCTTTTAAGGAGGATTCAGAAGAGACAGTCACTCTTCCTGCTTCAGCCGGTGAGCCTCTCCTGTGGAGTTCATCCAGACACTTCACTGGAGTTGCCAGCTTCACAGCCTGCCCTACAGACCCTGGACCCTTACATTCCCCACGGCTGCCCAGCCAGGCTCTCCTGAGAGTTCGTTGCAGACCTTCGCTGGAGCTACCAGCTTGTGGCCTACTCTACAGACCTTGTACTCTACACTCCCATGGTTATGTGAGACACTTTATAAATTCTATATCTATGATACCTTCTGCTGATTCTGTTTCTCTAGAGAACATTAGTTAATACAGTAGGTTTTAACAAAAGAATATGACTGCTGAATCATTAAATTGATATTTCTTTTAGTCTCCAGTATCTTAGAGCAGCTAGAAGCAAAAACCTAAAGTTGTGGAATTGTAACACATATGAAACTCTGAAATCTGTTCTACAACTAATTGTTGTGCTGTGCTTTGAAATTTATTGCTTTTTTGTGTATCTGTTATTTTTCACAAAAAACAAAAAAATCAGTAAAAAATTAAATTAAAAACCTCCCAACAAAGAAAAGTCCAGGATCAAATGGTTTCACTGCTGAATTCTACCAAACATTTAAAAAAGATTTAACACTAGTCCTTCTCAAACACTTCCAAAAAGTAGAAAAGGAGGGATTACATCCTAAGTGATTCTATGAGGCCAGTATTACCAAAGTCAGAAAAAAACAGCACACACACAAAAACTACAGATCGGTATCCCTTATGAATATACATAGGTGAAAAATCATCAACAAAATGATGACAAACCAAAGTCCAATAGTATCTTAAAGGGATTATATACCATGACCAATTAGGATTTATTTCATGAATGCAAAGATGGTTCAACATAAGAAAATCAATCAATATAATATACCACACTAAAAGAATGAAGGAAAGAAAAACACATGATCATCTCAGTTGATGCAGAAAAGGGACTTTACAAAAGCCAGCCTTCTTTCATGATAAAAACACTCAGAAAACTAAGAATGTCAATATGATAAAAAACATTTATGAAAAACCTATGATATTATGAAAATATCATACTCAATGATGAAAGAACAAAATCTTTCCTCCTGAGATCAGGAACAATACAAGGATTCCTGGTGTCACCATGGTTATTCAACTTTGTACTGAAAGTTCTAGTTGGAACAATCAGGCAAGAGAAAGAAATAAAAGGCACCATTGAAAAGAAAGAAGTCAAATTATCTCCATTTGTGGATGACATGATCCTGTAAATAGAAAATACCAAAGAATCCACACCAAATTTACTAGAACTAATAAGCAGATTCTGCAAAGTTGCAGGATTCAAGCTAAATGTACAGAAGTCATTTGGGTTTCTATACACCAACAATGAACAATATGAAAAGGAAATTAAGGAAACAATTGCATTTAAAAGAGCATCTAAAAGAATATAATATTTAGGAATAAATTTAAGCAAGTAGGTGAAAGACTTGTACACTGAAAACTATAAAACATTGCTGAAAGAAATTAAAGAACTACATAAATGGTGAAACAACCTGTGTTCATGAATTGGAAGACTTAATATTATTAAGATGTCAGTACTGCCTAAAGTTGCCCACAAATTTAATGCAATCCCTCTCAAACTTCAAACAGCCTTTTTTATAGAAATGGAAACACTGACCCTCAAATTTGTGTGGAATTTCAAGGGACCCCAAATAGTCAAAACAATCTTGAAGAAGAAAAACAAACTTGGAGACCTCACACTTCCTGACTTCAAAACTTACTATGAGGGCATGAGATTTTGTAGGCTTGTCCAGAGGGATGCCCCTATAAATCCCAGAGTGATTTGAACAGTGAATAAATAAGTATTTGCAAAGTCCCCTTGGGGGAATGGTGAGAAAGGGGGAAAATTCAACTTCCCCAAGTGGAGAATTCTTGGTATTCTCACAAGCAGTGAGAACAACCAAAGCAATAGGCTGAGTCCTCAATCTTGGGGGTTGTTCCTGTGAAACTTAACCCCGTAAAGGGGAGGTCAAGCCTACTTAAAATTAGGCCTAAGAGTCACCCCTAAGAGAACCTATTTTGTTGCTCAGATGAGGCGTCTCTCTCCCAGCCCACATGACAAGCAAACTCACTGCCCTCCCCCTCTCTAGGTGGGACATGACTCCCAGGGGTGTGGACCTTCCTGGTAATGTGGGACAGAAATCCTAGAATGGGACTTAGAATCAAGGGATTGAGAAAACCTTCTTGACCGAAAGGGGGAAGAGTAAAATGAGACAAAATAAAGTGTCAAAGGCTGAGAGATTCCAAAAAGAGTCAAAAGGCTATCCTGGAGGTTATTCTTACACGTTATACGGATATCACCTTTTTAGTCAAGGTGTAATGAAGAGGCTGGAGGGAACTGCCTGAAAACGTAGAGCTGTGTTCCAGTAGCCATGTTTCTTGAAGATGATTGTATAATGATATAGCTTTCACAATGTGATTGTGTGATTGTGAAAAAAAAAAGTTTTTAAGGGAGGGCGGGCCATGGTGGCTCAGTGGTAGAGTTCTCACCTGCCATGCCAGAGACCCAGGTTTGATTCCTGGTGACTGCCCATGAAGAAAATAAAATTTTTTTAAGGGGAATGCTTTAAAAAATAAGGTAGGCAAAGGGGAAGTTACAACAATTGGTTGACATTTAGGTTCCTTATTATAAAGAAGGGCTTTACAAAGCGGGGAATCATCATAGATTGGTTGTTATAATATACTTGTTAATTTCTGATAGGTTATCTTTATCGGGCCCAAACCAGCTTGTTTCCAACTCTTATTTAAATTGCTATTTAAATTATCTGATTTATATTTCTAAATAAATAAATAAATAAGGTAGGATCATTCATAAGTGAACTTTGAGAGTTAAAATTGAGAACATATCAGGAGACAGAAAGAGGGTAGCGCCTCCCTATGTGTGACATGACTCCCAGGGCTGTAAATCTCTCTGGCAACGTGAGACCAGACTCCCGGGTATGAGCCAGAACCTGGCATCAAGAGATTAAAAAGCATTCTTGACCAAAAGGAGGAAGAAAGAAATGAAACACAATAAAATTGCAGTGGCTGAGAGATTTCAAATAGAGTCAAGAGATTATCTTGGAGGTTATTCTCATGCATTATATACATATCCCTTTTTAGTTTATGGTGTATTGGAGTGGCAAGAGGGAAGGACTTGGAACTTTTGAATTGTGTTCCAGTAGCCTTGATTCTTGAAGACTAATTGTATAACTACATAGATTTTACTATGTAACCTTGTATCTGATGATCCTTACGTCCAGGGGATGGACAGATGAGTAATAAAATAAGGACAATAAATAAATAAATAATAAATAATGGCTGCTGGAATGCAATATACCAGAAACAGAATGGCTTTTAGAAAGGGGAATTTATGAGTTGCTAGTTTACAGTTCTAAGACCGAGAAAATGTCCCAATTTAAACAAGTCTATAGAAATGTCCAATCAATTTAATTTTCAAAAAGTAAAAAAAGGGCAGGCCATGGTGGCTCAACAGGCAGAGATTGCGCCTGCCATGCCAGAGACCTGGGTTTGATTCCTGGTACCTGCCCATGCAAAAACAAACAAAAAGTAAAAAAAAAAAAAAAAAAAAATGAGAAGAAGAAGTCCATATCTAGCAAAACTGCGTTTCAAAAATTAGGGGGAAACTCAGTCTGAAGTTGTAAGTGTGTTGCTGGATGCTGAGTCAATGAGCTGTTTTTGTATCAACTGGTATTTCCCAGGGACACTGAGTAATTTTGTGACACCTGGGACCCAGAAGTGGCATGCTGCAGCCCTGAAGGTTAGCACAGCTATGTATAATAAACGATTAAAATAATCGAAGGGGAGATCAGGCCTCGATTAGAGTTAAAAAATGAAGTCAATCTGACTGTGTCTAGGGTAAATAAGAACAAAAGATGTTAGTGTGTGTTCTCTAGACCTTCACCTACTGTATGGTATATGGTGTATGCAGCTCCTTTGTTACCCAGATACGGCCTCTCACTCTCTCTCTCGGCCCAACTCTATAAGGAAAGTCATAGCCCTCCCCCACTCGCATGGGACATGACATTTGGGCATGAAGGTCTCCCTGGCGGTGTGGGGCATGGCTCCCGGGGATGAGTCTGATCCTGGCACTGGCGGGGATTGATAACGCTTTCTGGACAAAGGGGAGGAAAAGAGGTATTAAAAGATGCCTAATAAAATAAGGCATCAGTGGCCAAGAGAAGTCAAGTAGAGTTGGGAAGCTACTCTTATGCAAGCTTCAGTTAGATAGTGCTGATTGCCAGGATTTGTTAAACCCCAACTAGTATCACACCTGTTGACTCTTAGGAACCTCTGGGGATTGAACAAGGACTCTGTAAAAGTTTCATTCACTAAGTTTGCTTTCCTGGAACCTATAATTCCTAGAGGGTTCTTAGGTCAGACAAATCCTGAAACTCAGAGAGGCCAGCCTCTCATAGATTCTCAATAATTTCATCCCCCACTCCTTAGTGTTGACAGCCCTTTTCAACATGAGAAAGTGAGAATGGGT
Organism: Tamandua tetradactyla; assembly: GCF_023851605.1. Classification (NCBI taxonomy): domain Eukaryota; kingdom Metazoa; phylum Chordata; class Mammalia; order Pilosa; family Myrmecophagidae; genus Tamandua; species Tamandua tetradactyla. The sequence goes on from NC_135349.1 coordinate 24,966,710, forward strand.
GTTGCCTAGGGATCCCTATAGATTAGGAGACTGATCAGGGGAGAAAGAGGAGGTATAGCAGAGAGTATAGTATTTGATAAAACAAGTATGACTGCTGAATCACTATGTTAATATTCCTTTTAGCTTCCAGTGTTTAGGAGCAGCTAGAAGGAAAATCTGAGCTGGTGGAATAGTAGTCCGTGACAAACTCTGGGATCTGTTCTGTAACCACTTGTTGAAGTGTGCTTTGAAAATCATTGCTTTTTTCTTTCTTTGCTTTGTACATATATTTTACAATAAAAATTTTTTTTAAATGAGGGTGGAATTAAAACATTTCCAGACAACAAAAGTTGAGGGAGTTTGTCACCACTAGATTCACCCTACAAAAGATCCTAAAGAGAATTCTGCAGGTTAAAAGCAAAGGATACTAGACAATAGATTGAAGTCACATGAGGAAATGAAGCTCTCTGGTGAGGGAAAAGACATGGGTAAACACAAATGACAGTATGATTGTATCTTTGGCTTGTAACTCCACTTTTTATTTCCTATAGGGTCTGGCAGGCAAATACATATAATGTAATGATAAATGACTGGTTTTGGACTCATAATGTTTATATGAGTAATTTGTCACAAGAACTACATAAAGGTGATGAGACAAAGGTGTAGAGGAGATAGTGTATACTATTGAAGTTAAGTTGGTATCAAAGCAAATAGGATTTTGACATATTTTGGATATTAGATTTAAGCCCCATAGAACTACAAAGAAAATATCAGAGAACACGCATGCTCATAGAGACAGAAAATAGGGGAATAGGGAGTTAAGACATAAGAGAAATACAGTTTCTGTCTGGGGACAAGGGAAAGTTTTAATAATGGGAGATGACGAGGGCACTACAGCCCAGTGACAGTGATTAACCCCACTGGACGGCGTGCTTGGGAACAGTTGAGATGGGAAAGTTTACGTTCTATGTGTGTTCCCACAATTTAAAAAAAGAGAGAGAGGGTAACTAAAGAGACAATGACAATTAAATGCAATATGGGCTCCTGCATGGGGACTAGCAAGGAAGGAGGAAAGGCGCTAAGGGGCATTATTGGGACATATAAAAAAATGGAATATAGAATGTAAGCTTTGTGTCTGTATTAGTTAGGGTTCTCTAGAGAAACAGAATCAACAGGAAACACTCACAAATATAAAATTTATAAAAGTGTCTCACATAACCGTGGGAATACAGAGTCCAAAATCTGTAGGGCAGGCTGTGAAGCCAATGATTCCGATGGAGGGTCTGGATGAACTCCGCAGGAGAGGCTCGCCAGCCAAAGCAGGAAGAGAGCCTGTCTCTTCTGAATCCTCCTTAAAAGGCTTCCAGTGATTAGATTAAGCATCACCCATTGCAGAAGACACACCTCTTGGCTGATTACAAATGGAATCAGCTGTTGATGCAGCTGATGTGATCATGATTTAATTCTATGAAATGTCCTCATTGCAACAGACAGGCCAGCATTTGCCCAACCAGAGAAACAGGTACCACCACTTGACCAAGTGGTGGTCAAGTGAACCACATGAACCTGACCAAGACAGTAGCAGTGTTAAACTTCTTGAACTTGATAACTGCACTTCAGGTGGTTATATAAGTGATATATGTATCTTTGTTCTTAGGAAATGTACATGGTAGCATAAAATATTCAAGAGGCTTGTTTTTTTTGTTGTTTGTTTATTTTGTTTTTTTATATACAAAAAAACACAAATAAATGCAAACATTTCTATTTTGATCATTCCGTTCTACATATATAATCAGTAATTCACAGTATCACCACATAGTTGCATATTCATCATCATGATCATTTCTTGGAACATTTGCTTCTATTCAGAAAAAGAAATAAACGAAAACAGAAAAAAAATTATACATACCATACCCCATACCCCTCCCTCTCATTGATCATTAGCATTTCAAACTAAATTTATTTTAACATTTGTTCCCCCTATTATTTATTTTTATTCCATATGTTCTACTCGTCTGTTGACAAGGTAGATAAAAGGAGCATCAGACACAAGGTTTTCACAATCACACAGTCACATTGTGAAAGCTATATCATTGTTCAATCATCATCAAGAAACATGGCTACTGGAACACAGCCAAGAGGCTTGTTTTATGCAGCCTACACTCAAGTGTTCAAAAAGGAATAAATAGGTAGATAGATAATTAGATAGATGGAATTATGCAGCAAATGTGACAAAACATTGAATTTGGTGGAGCTGGGTATTTGGGGACCGGTGTAGCTCTTGCCAGGGGACTTGTATTATTTTTATAAAATTCCTGTAAGTTTGAAGTTATCTCAAAATGAAAAGTTAAAAAAAAAAAAAGACCACGACAGCAGACTCTGCCCCTCTAACCATTTTTAAGCATGGAAGTTCTGAAGTGTTTAGGGCAATCTGTAACGTTTGAGAAAAGAGGAAAATCAGCATGAGGAGTCAGAGAAATGATGCATTCTGCCAAACTCTCTATCCAACAAAACCATAGGTGGGGGTTCTGAGTTATTTCAGGTCGTGGCATAACCCAAAGATTTTAGAGTGATGATAGGAAAGGGGGGTGGAGTGGATACAGAATACAGCTACCAGGTATAAAATTTACTAAAATAACAAAAGTTGCAATCAACATCATGTTATCCTTTAAACTATGGTGAACTACATACCAAAACAATAGCGCAATTTCTTCTCAGGTAGGTTTCCAGTACACAGCCTCTAACCTGTACAGCCCGTGTCAGCCTCTCCCAGCAGCGCTCATGCCGTATACAGTCCTGAAATCCCGGCTTCGTATTCTAGATCAGGGGTTTGTGACGTCCTCTGGAAAACAGAATCCTCTGGGAAGCTTTAAAAAAGTACTGATGATTCAACTGTATGCTTCCTGGAAGAGTCACACTTTAGGTTCAAAGACACAAATGGGTCGAAAGTAAAGAGATAGAAGACAACATGCAAACAGTAACAAAGAGAGCTGGTATATCTGTATAATATTAGATAAAATAGACTTTAAGAAAAAACATGTTACTAGAGACAAAGAAGGACATTTTATAGTGATAAAAGAGTCAACCCATTAAGAAGACATAAAGCACCTAATATTAAAGCAGGATAAAATAGGACAATTGCAGGTCCCTGGTTTCTTATCCAGCTCTGAAAGATTTAGCAGATAACTGCAAGTCCTTGGTTTCCTATCTGGCTCTTTAAAGAGTCAGCGGACAACTGCAAGCCCTTCTTTCTTATCTAGTTCCAAAGGAATTAATGCAAACTGCAAACTTCAGCTGCAAGCTTCATGGGACAAAAAATTTCTCCTAAAGCCATCAAACCATTGAAACCTCCCCAAACCATAAAAGCTTGGAAGATCATGGGCCCAAAGAGAATTCTGAATTAATAACAGAAAGCCTGGGGTTGTAAAGATTGTTAAACATCTGCCCAAAGGCAGATTTTGGATATATGATGGAACGGCCACAGGCATCAATAGTTGTCTCTTCCTGAAACAATGCTAGCCCTGCACACACCTAGCTGATACAAACCATGTAAGCCCCTAGTGTTCAAAGGCTACTATGGAAACCTGCCACCAGTAAAACCTTCCTATAATAAACAAGCTAACCTGCTCCACTCAGTGCCCATTTCTCCCTTGAACATGTAATGTCCACATTAACTTCCTTGCCATGTACTCCCTCTCTTTCTCTTTAATAAACGTTACTTCTTATTCCTACTGGACCTCTTGTCTCTAATTTTTTTTAATGACAAGACTAACAAACGTGGAACAGGGCTCAAGTGGCACTATTGCCAATAGGGCACTAGTTACAACATTAGAGTACTAAAATATATAAAGCAAAACCCGACAGATTGAATGGAGAAATAGACAATTCAGCAGTTATAGTTGGAGAATTCAATGCCACTTTCGATAATGAATAGAATAACTAGGCAGAAGTTCATAAGGGTCTAGAAGACTTGAACAACACAATAAACCAATTAGACCTAACAGACATCTATAGGATGCTCCATGTTATAACGGCAGAATACACATTCTTCTCTACTGCACATGGAACATTCTCCAAAATAGACCATATTTTAGGCCATAAAACAGCATACCCAAACTGATGGGATGCAGGTAAAGCAGTGTTGTAAATACATATATTAGAAAAGAAGAAAGTTCTCAAGTCAACAACCTAAACTTCCACCTTAAGGAGCTAGAAAAACAAGAGCAAACTAAAACCAAAACAAGCAGAGGAAGGAAATAATACAGACAAGAGAAGAAACAAATGAACTAGAAACTAGAAAAACAACACAGAAAATCATCAAGATCAAAAGCTGGTTCTTTGAAAAGCTTAACAAAATTGAAAAGTCTTTAGCTAGACTGATCAAGAAAAAAAGAAGACTCAAATAACTAAAATCAGGAATTAAAGAGCAGATGTCACTACAGAAATAAAGTCTAAGGAATCCACCAAAAACTATTAGAACTAATAAATGAGTTCTGCAATGCTCTTAGATACAAGAGCAAAGTACAAAAATCAATTGTATTTCTATACACTAGCTGTGAAGAATGTGAAAATGAAAGTAAGAAAACAATTTCATTTACAGCAGCATCAAAAAGTATAAAATAGCTGAGAACAAATTTAACAGAAGTGAAAACCTTGTGTAATAAAATGGCAAAACATGGTTGAATGAAATTTAGATCTAATTAAATGGAAAGACATTCCGTGATCATGAAGCAGAAGACTTAACATTCTTAAGACAGCAATACTTCCCAAACTGCTCTACAGACTCAATGCAATCCCCCACCCTGAACCCAACTGTCCACCTACCCGTACGCCTGCAGCCGAGCAGTCAAATTCACACAAACAGGCTGACTATCCCTGATATGAATGAGACGCAGGCCTCAAATGGGTATTCAACACTATCCAGAAATTCTGCTGTATTTCCCTAATAAACTCACTTTACCCACTTTCTGAGACAATATTTTATACTTTTCCTTTTTTCATTTTCCCTTGCCTCCGAAACCCGTACACCAGCCCAGTCTCTGCCAATGGCCTTGTCACATACTCCATTTACAAACAAAAAACAATCTTACGGGAATGCCCTCTTTATACCACCATCGAATCTATAAGCCTCCCTGTGTCCAGAACCAAACATCTTCGCCTTCCCTCTAATGGATGAAGCTTCTCTGTCAACTCCTCTGTGTCCAGTCCCTTTGCCCATCACAAGGACTCTGCTCCTATCCTCACGTCCTCCCATGACCTCAGTCATCTCTCCTTGCTCTACTGTGTCATTCCCATCAGAAAACAAGCAGGCTGTAATATCCTCTCTTTCTAAAAACTCTCCCTTAACCCCATTTGCCCATCAAGTTCTCACTCTACTTCTCTCTCCCCTTTACAAGGAAAACATTTCAAATGAGTTGCTGACTCATCATCTCCGCTTCCTCTCCCACACTCACTCCTGACTTCCTTCCCCGGCACATACTGAAATGGCTGACATTCGGAACACCAACGGCCCCCGTATCGTCCACTTCGAAACATACTTCTCGGTGTTCCTCTTCCTTGAATTCTCCCTCGCAGTCCTCTCATCTTATTGTCCCTTCCTCCTTAAAGCTCTCTTGAATTCTGTGACACTCGGTAGTTATGGTTCTCCCATTTTCCAGGGGAGTTTTTGCTCCCCTCGATCATGTGCCCTCAACAGCATTCGCAGCAGTTTGTTTTATTCCATAGTCAAGAAGTAATTTATCTTGTAGATAAGAGAATCCATTCCTGTTCCAAACCATGCCCAATCGCTGAGCCTGAGGCATGTACCTGTGTGGGTGGCCAAGAGGTACTTCAGTGAAATTGCCCCAGGGTTTCTATATGTAAGCTGACACACAGGTCCGCAGCAGACCCCCGTTAGCCAGTAGTGCTTGGCCTTCACCTTGCTACTTGTCCTGGATTTGAAGCTAAAAAAGAAATATTGAAAGAGCCACAGCCAGTCCCAGTTAGGAAATTTGCTGGGAGGACCTTTTTCAGGCTCCTTCCTGCCAAACGCAGTGGACTGGCTGGCTCCGATTTGGGGTTGAGTTTACTGGGCCTCGGTGAAAACCGCTGTAAATGTTTCTCAGGAGAACAATCCATTAGAGACCAAAGAGGCAGAATAGGATGTCTTAGTTTGCCAGGCTGCAATGACAAATACCACAGAATGGCTTGGCTTAAATAACAGAATTTATCTCTTCACAGTTTTGAGGCTAGTAGAAGTCCAAAATCAAGGTTCTAGCAAGACCATGCTAGAGCATTCTGGAGCATTCCGGTGCTGGCTTGCCACACTCCTTGCCTCCTGTCACATGGTCATGTCCTCTCCTTTTATCTGCTCTTCTGGTTTCCGCTGACTTCCACTTTCCCCGTGTCCTTCTCCAATTTCTGACTTCCAGATCCACCTTCATTTGGGCCACAACTTAACTAAAAATAACAGCTTTGGTTGTTCCTATTTACAAAGGGTTCACACCACTGTATGAATAAGGATTAAATTTAAGAACATATCTGTGTTGGGTTACATAATTCAATCTACCGCAGGAAAAAAACAGCATTTATTAAGAACCTGTTAAATGCCATGTAAGCATGCTTACATTTACTTATCATTATTCCCTCAGGAACCCTTGGAAGTGGACTTTATTTACCCCCTTTTTTTTTAGTTTTAGAAATTAATGTTAAGTAGCTTGGCCAAGGTCATGCAAATAGTAAGGGTCTGGACCACTGCCTGGCACTGAATAAGTGCTCAGGAAATGCTTGAAGAAGGTAAAAAAGGGTGTACATCTTCTGGGAACTAATGCATGAGACCGTACAGTGGCTGACATATAGTCAGTTCCTGGGAAATACCAGGTGTCTGGGGGAGAAACAGGGAAGGAGATTTATCCAGACCTGGCCAGTCACAGTTTGGGTCAGAGAAGGTAGAGGTTTTCTAGCCTGCTAATAGAGTTGGGACCGGGCAGCCCTCCTGGCCTCCTGAGAGAAGGGTTGACTCCTTTGATATTTGCCAAGTTTTCTCTGCCTGCCTAGCCAGCTGCCTTCCACCTCACATGGACTCCTCTGCAGGGCTGCTGTCCCCAGAATCTGAGGTTCTCCTATTGTCTTTATCCCCCTGCGCAGGAGGGTTTGGAGATACTCGTCATGGTCTGCTACCATGCTCGAGAGTTGCCAGCTGCGTTTGGTGGGATGCTGGTGACCCAAAGTCCTGGCACAGAGCTGATAATGAATTTGCTCGGCCTCTTCCACAGCGATGGCCATGGTGAACTGTAGCGGACCTGGGCTCTTATTGGTGCACCGTTTGGCTTGGGGGGCAGCAGGCTGAAACTGTCCTGCTGATAGAGACTTCAGGAAAGGGTGTCCTGCCGGCTAGGTGAAGGGAAAGGTTAGTAATTCCCTAGAAACACTCCTGAAGGTGGAATCCAAACACTTTCCCTCTTTGCTTCTAGGATTTGATAGCATCCTCTATTATTGCAGCCTAAAGTACAAAAGCCTTCAAGTAAGCTACGCTGAGTTCAAATCCCCTCTCTGCCGCTTACTGGTTGAGTGGACTTGGGTAAATTATTAGTATCCTCATCTGTAAAATGAACATAATTGTGTTCAGCAGTTTAAATGAAATATTCATGTTAAGTGCACCCAGTGGCACATAATAGGCACTTAAGAAATAAAAACTATTCTAGTAGTTTGAGAGGGCAATCTGTCTCCTCCAGCTATCCATCCAGTTAATGAAGCCACTGCCAAGAAGGCTGATATCTTATCTGGAGTTGCAAAGGGGCAGATGCTGGTGTAAATTGTCCATCAACTCTCCTCCAGGAATGTTGCATTCTGGAATACTTGAATATCAGTGGGGTCCAATCAGAAGAGAAAACTTACATAGTAATTTGAGCAAGGAAAGTTTAAAATAAAGAACTATGAACTATAAGATTGGAGTAACAAGGTAATGGCTAGTAAAAAGGTAAGGAAGACTCTACAGAGTATAAGAATAGCAGATGTAAGGTGCAGTAACTACCCCTGGGGCTGAGATAGAATGCCCAAGAGACACCCTTATCCAGGGCTCAGATCCAGGTGTCATTGGAGAGTTCATGACCTTGGATCACGGAATGGCTGAGAAGTCATGGTGGCACCACACCTATGAAACTTACTGGATATTCATTCTCTGCAATTTGTCAGAAATACCTCCTCTAGGATGCCAGGGAGAGCTGTCCATGGGGTTGTATTGACTGGAGGCTCTCTGCCACAAAACCACCCAAGGGAGGTGTCAGGGAGAGCTGCTGGCCACTGAGTGGGATAGCTGCCTTATACCACAGAAGCTGTGTTCTAGAAAAAGTACATGATAAGATCTGTTAATTCTATGGTCATCAACCCTTATTGTGAAATAAAGTTCCCTGATAAGAAAACAATGCTTTAAGGAATGGTGGATAAGACGTTCTATGAATCCATCGATGATGATGTTGATAGAGGCAGTACACACAAGGAAAGTGAATCAATATTTTCAAAATGTGTCTATTCCAGGAAGGATAAATCTCTGTGATTCCTCCAGGATGGAAGAGACCCAATTTAATCAACAGGTCACTGGAGGTTGGCTGGTCCACCCAGAAAATACTGCCATTTCAAGTCCTTGCATTGGTCTCAGTCATGAACAGATTAGGTACTCAGCAGTAGAGTTAGCCAGGTAGTCTTGGTAAGGGAAAGTCTAGGAACGGGTGTTGAAGAAGTCTGGGCCACCTTTCCAGATGCTTCACTTTACTTGTCCTTTCCATACCTGTCTCTTATATACCATTTCCTTTGATGATAGATTGCTTCTATGCATGCCCATACATATCTAAATGAGTCACATAACACTCAGCTCATGGGGAAAGTTCAGGTTACATGGCCACCTGATGCCCCATGGTTAGGTGTTCTGCTTCTACCAAGGCCCGGTAGCAGCCAGAAGCTATTTCTCAAAAGGATAATCATTATCTGAAGAGGGGGTCACAGATTTTCTCTAAATTCCTAGAGATCTGCCTTGTGATTCTCCTATTGGTGATTGCCAAAGATTCCATACAGCATCCTCATTTGCCATAGACATTTCTAGTATTACTGGATCTGCTGGATTTTAAAAACCAAATAGTGAAGAAGCTTGGACTGAAGTCTGAACTTGCTACAGAGCCTTCTCTTGCTCTAGTCACCACTTGAAATTGGCAGCCTTCTGGACAATTCTGTAAACGAGCTGAAGTAACACATTCAAATGTTGCCTCTAAAATTCAAAAGGCACTACTAGTAAATGTCCTGCCTCTTTTATCATAGTAGATGGTGCAAGGTACAGTAACTTATTTCATTCCGGAGGGATTATTTTGGCATGCTCCTGACCATCTCACTCCCAGGATCTTTACTGAGGGGGTGGAGTCCTGAATTTTTAAGGAGTTTATCTCCCACCATCTAGTTTGCATATATCTTACTAAAGATATCTAAAGTACTCACTTTCTCCTTCTCAGATCCAATCAGCATAATGTCATTAATGGAATGAACCAGTGTGACGCTTTGTGGAATGTTAATGAGATCAGGTTCTCTGTAGACTGTCTAATAGCAGAAAGCAGGAGAATTGAGGTAGCCTTGCAACAAAAGTATGAAGGTATACCGTAAGCCTCTGTAGGTAAAAACAAACTGTTGCTGGGGATCGTTGAAAATTGGCAAGGAGAAAAGACATTAAGTTAACAGCTGCTTAATAAGTGTCAGGGAATGTTGTTGATTGCTTCCTAAAAAGGTACCACATTTATAACAGCACCTGCAATTGGAGTCACCTCCTGGCTAAGTTTAGGATGGTCAACAATCATTCTCCAAAATCCCTCTGCACAGGCCAAAGTGAGGACTTAAATGGGGATAGACTAGATCTCACAGCCCCTTCTTCCTCCCAGTCTTTGAGAGGGGCATTAATGTGTGCAGTCCTCCAGGGGTGCAGCATTGCTTTTGGCTAATGACCTTGATGGGAAGTAGATGATCCAGAGGCTTTCATTTAGCTGTTCCTACCATAATGGCCCTCACCCCTTAGGTCACAGGGCCAGTTACCAAGGACATCTGTTCTATTTATACATCCAAAAACTGCAGAAATAACCGCGGGGTGTGTCCATGGACTAACTGAGCTAAGACGCCATTATCACCTGACCACCAATTGCCCCTACATTGACAGGTTCAATTTGAATTAGCATCAATTCAGAATCAGTGTCTAGTAGCCTCAAAATGTCTGTTTCCTTTTCTCCAATGGACAGTCATTCTAGTAATTAGGGAAGGCTTGGAGGAAGATTTATGGTGTGGACTTGCAGTAATGGTGATATTGTAAATTTATAGCTCACACATGGATTACCAGTGTGCAAAATTATGGCACAAACTTTTTTAGTTTTTTTTTTTTTTTTTTTACAATACTCCTTGTACATTTTCAAATGGCTGACATGATCTTCTTTAAGTCTTATAAGAACTTATAAGTAAGGAGTTTGGATATGGTTATTCTCATTTTACAGATAGATTTATTGAAATGATAAGTGAGAGGTTAATTGGCTAATTGGCATTAAAGGTAGCATTTCCACCCCTGGCTCCTGGGAGCATGCAAGTAGTACTGGGCCCTCAAATGGGTTATTTCCTTCGGCCCATAGATTATTTTAACAATTTTGACTTAGCAGAAAATATGTAAAAAAAATAATAATAATAATTTGGTAGAGTTCATATGACAATCTAGACTTTTTTGCTTCTCTTGAAAACTTGGAATCTCTGACACCACTGAGCCTGCATTCCACTGTGGCAAGAGTGGCTTAGAAATTAGTGACCTGGCACCGTAGTTAAAGCTGTCTTGATCCCACAGTTTGAACTCACAAGTCCTTCTGACCAGAGTTTTTCCTTGAGATAATCATTGCACTGAAGTATGCAGTAGGACAGCTTTATCCTTATGTAATGAGAAATTAGGACTTAAGGGATAATTTTGATTATTAAATCATTATATATTCCTTTTTTGTGTGTTCTAAAAACATTTAATTTTTGTGTACCCCCAAGTTCATATAAGAACAAACATGGTGAAAACTGTAAAAGAGATTATTGTGTGAGTGTATATATGAAGGTTGCAATTTTTTTAATGAAACATCTTCTGATATGTAAAGCAAAAACAAGGAAAGATGAAATTTACTTTTTTTAACAGTATGACTTGATTACATATTAAATATTTATCAATATATATCAGATCTATAAGAACCACAGCTTAATATACTTCTGTTGGTAACTTTACTTTTTTCACTTTAAAGACAAGAAGAAAATAAAAATCTCTGAACTTATAATCTTGAACTTGAAAGAATAAAAAAGTGGTTGTACTTTAAAACAGTATCAATAAAACAAATGGCCTCATGAGTTTTAATGGATGATACTGAAATAAAGTATAAACATCTTATTTTGCTCTTTATTTGAAGTTGCCAGTGAAATCAATTACAAATATTTATTCTGAAAGATGCCACTATGAATTCAGGCTGCACTTTCAAATATTGATAATAACTATTCAAAATTAAATCTATGGAATACCTAGAAAATGGGTTTAATCAAAACCTGCAGGCAGATTTATAATATTCATTTGCAATGATTTTTTTTAAAGACTTCGAAGGCCACTGTTTTAATATAAACTAGCTTTAAAATCATCTTCCTTCAGTGTCTTCACTTGTCACAAAGCCACAAACCAAACAACCAAATAATTTCAAACAATCACTGATAATATTTAGGCAAAAATTCTTATGTGTCAGTACTTTTAATGTTGTGTACATCAAATTGTAATAGAAAGACAGCTATAAACAAGATGCAGTCACCATTTTCATTAACAGCACAACTGAATTGCAGTAAACCACATTTACATTCAACCATTAAGTGTGGTTCTCCCATTACTTCACTTTGTGATGGATCATTATGAATATCTTCAAATCCAACAGTCTCATCATTACCCCTCAAAATATCCAGTGAAAATTTTGAGCTTGGAAGGAATGGAAGCCGCTGAGCCTGCTACACTGGTTTGAATAACATCTGTAATTTTAGCGGAGCAAACAGACCCTGGATATTTCTCAGTGTGGAAAAATTCATTTTATCTTGGTTGAGCTGGAAATTCTTTTCTGATAATTCAAGAGGATGACTGGGCAAAAGTTCATTTTTCACACAAAGGAAATCCTTTCCAAAGAAGACCTTGACTTTCAAAAGGGCCACTTGCCCTTTCAGTAACTGGAATACTGTCCTTCCCCCCTCCCCCCAACTTTAGAGTCTTGTAATCAGTAAAAACAGCCCCCAAGGTTCATTAACAAATCTTGGGTCAGTCCAAAGCTAACCCAACCCAAGTCGGAAGTTATCTTGACAACCGAGACTGGATTGAACCAATGTGGGCCCGCTTGACAAGCGCAGTAGTTTAGACTTGAACCTGGAAGTCTCCTAGACCTCACGATTATACTAAAAATCACACCCATCATTACGTTAAGGCTGCCATTTTCTTACATGCATTCTAAGCATGTCATCAATCTGCGTACCTCAATAATCAGATCACCTTTAATTATATCATCTGGAGCCGCTGTGCTCATTATCCTAAAACCTGCCCATATTCTAATTCCATAAAACTATCAGAGTTACTGAGGTTTGGGGAGATAGATTTTGGTCAGATAGGCCACCTGCTCTCCTGCTGTGTGCCTAAATATAAACACTTTCTCTTTGAAACTCCAATGTCTCAGGAGTTGGCCATTTGAATGCATCGAGCGAAAGAATCCATCACCTTTGTTCGGCACCACTTACTTTCCATTTTGACACAGAATCTTAAAAAGATACTCAAGAGTTGACTCTTAATAAAATTGGCGATTTTCACTGCTTCAACAGGGACATACTTAAGTGAAACTGTCTTTTTTATTTTTTATTTTTTTGACTGTAAGTCCACGCAGGTGAACAATACAATGATTTGGTACCGTGTGTCAGTTATCAATGTATTGCCTCACTTTCAAATCCATTTACTGTTCTGTTTTGCCCTCGCTACTGGAGCTGGAGCTTGGAAACATTTCTCATTCACCGATAGACGGCGCTAGAGGAACACCACAGGAGGGAGGAACACTCGGTTCCTGAGGTTTTTTTTCTCTGCGGGCTCCCGTAGCCTGTGGCCGCCGGCGCTGCTCGGGACAATCAGTAGCCCTCAGCTTCCACCTCACCAGTCCCACTTCTCTGCCTGAGAGTCTTGGCACATCAGCATCCCAATGGGAGGCTTTCCTGCTTGTGTTCTCTGGGTTTACCAGTCCCAGCCTCCAGTTGTGGGCCAGCTCCGACCCGAGCAACCCCAGCAACCTTAACGGTTCCGAGGGCTGCAGCCATATCGTCCACGATGCGATGCGGACCCCAGCCTAGGGGAGGCCACCCCCCACCCCCACCCCACCTTCTAGTTTGTTCCCTCCTTGGGTACTGCTCCTCAGCATTCTGGTATTTTTTAGGGTACGCTTTTTTTTATTATTAATTTTAAAAATTAACAAACAAAACATTTAGAAATCATTCCCTTCTACATATATAATCAGTAATTCTTAATATCATCACATAGTTCATATTCATCATTTCTTAGTACATTTGAGGGTTCACTTTTATTCACACTTAATAGTACTCTCCTTTAAGTAGGTCATCTTTCATGTTAAAACTTTCCTGTCTAAATTATTGCGTGATTTCTGCCTGGCGACTAGATCCTGATTCATAAGGAATTAGTACCAAAAGTGTTGCCAGGAGATAGACCTTCAAGGTAGAATTTGGGGATTGCTTTGACCATGCCATGGATTTGAACACAATGCTGAGCTCCTTCCCAACGGGAAATGCCACGCTAGGAATCCCTGACATGGAGAGGCATTAAAATTAATTAAGCTTTTACCTGTGGCATATTGTGATGTTGAACTAACTGAAGCATGCGCCCTGGGAGTCCAAGAGGCTGCTGTACTTGACCGTCACATCAGCAGTGATGACTGTGAGGATTATGATGTGGGCTGAATTTTTCTAAGTGCACTGGGTTGCTTACAGAGTGAAAATGACCAGCTCAGGTCCTTTAACTGTCAGCCCCTGTCATGATCTGAGAACCAGAGAGCTTCCAAGATGCCCTAAAAGTATCTATTGTTTCTTGTAGTTACAGGGTTGATTTTGCTGAAAATCAAACACATATTTGAATTGTGTGAAGGACTTCTGCTTCCAATCTGGTAACAAGGACCAGATTTACTCTCCCAGCTAAGATAAGAAAACAGATAAAATGGATGGAAAAAATTTCCAAGCACTGGACATCAGGCAACTTCCTGAAAGATGGAAAACAAATAAGGTGAGCTGTGTGATTATTCCACTCCCTGTCTTCAGTGAGTTTCCAGACCATGGCAAAAGAGGGGGAACTGAGGCCAAACCTGAGTTGAGGACATGTGGTTGAGAATCCAAAAAATCCAAGGCAGCTAGAGCTCATGGCTCAAAGTACCAGAGAATATAGAGAGCTGCAGAGAGAGAAAACCTTAGAGAGAAAAAGAGGGTCCCCCGTCAAGTATTCGGCAAAGTACTGTTTAGCACATGTATGTGAGGAGATTACTGAAGGTTTTAGAAAGAACCTTCTGAAAGGAATACAGGGAATAGTGCCTAGAGTGCACACAAGGCTGGTAACAGTGCCTGTTCCCCTAGTCAAAGAAAGTCCAATGAAATTTACAAAAGTGCTACTAGACTAATCAGTGTGTTTAGCGAGACTGTAGAATGCAATATCGATATACAAAAAATCAGTTGTCTATAGACCGATATCTTTTATAAATATAAATGCAAAAATTCCCAACAAAATACCAGTAAACCAAGTCCAATATAATATTAGAAGAATTGTACACTGTGATCGAGTGGAGTTTATCCCTGTTATACAGGTTTGGTTCAAAATAAGAAAAATAAGAAAATAACAGGTGTTTTTTGAACCAAACCTGTATTGTTAATGTGAACCAAACCACATTAACAGAACGAAGGGGAAAAACACATGATCATTTCAATTGATGCAGAAAAGGCATTTGACAAAATATAGCACCTTTTCTTGATAAAAAAAAACACTTAGAATACTAGGATTAGAAGGACATTTCTTCAACATGACAAAGGGCATATATGAAAAGCCCACAGCTAACATTCTACTAAATGGTGAAGACTGAAGGCATCCCTTCTAAAATCAGGTACAAGACAAAGATGCCCATTGTCACCACTGTTATTCAACATTGAACTAGAAGTTCTTGTGAGAGCTATTAGGCAAGAAAAAGAAATAAAAGGCATCCAAATTGAAAAGGAAGAAGTAAAACTTTCCCTATTTGCAGATGATATGATCCTATATACAGAAAATCCTGAAAAATCTCACAAGAAAGCTCCTAGAGCTAATAAATGAGTTCAGTGTAATGGCAGCGTACAAGATCAATACCCCAGAATCAGTAGTGTTTCTATACACAAGCAAGAGGAAGAAGAAAGCAAAGAAAAATTTCCATTCAAAATAGTATCCAAAAAATTCAAGTATCTAGAAATAAACCTAACCAAGGATGTAAAAGATTTTTACACAGAAAACTATAAAACATTGCTAAAAGAAATTAAGGACAGCCTTTCAATAAATGTTGCTGGAATAATTAAATATCTGTCTGCAAAAAGGAGGAGGAGAAGGAGGAGGAAAAGGAGAACTTAAATGCTTACTTCATACCATACCTCAAAATGGATCATAACAGTGAATAAAGAAGTATTTGCGAAGTACCCTTGGGAGAATGGCGAGAAAGGGGGGAAATTCAACTTCCTTATTTGGAGAATTCCTGATATTCTCGCAACCAGTGGGAACAACTAAATCAGTAGGTCAAGCCTTCAATTTTGGGGTTTGTTCTTATGAAACTTATCCCAACAAAGGACAGTCTAAGCCTACTTAAAATTAGGCCTAAGAGTCACCCCCAGAGAACCTCTTTTGTTGCTCAGATGTAGCCTCTCTCTCTCTCTCTCAGCCAACACAACAAACAAACTCACCACCCTCCCCCTGTCTACGTGGGACATGACTCCCAGGGGTGTGGACCTTCTTGGTAACGTGGGACAGAAATCCTAGAATGAGCTGAGACTCAGCATAAGGGATTGAGAAAACCTTCTTGACTGAAAGGGGAAAGAGAGAAATGAGACAAAAAAAAAATCAAGTGTCAGTGGCTGAGAGATTCCAAACAGAGTCGAGAGGTTATCCCGAAAGCTACTCTTACGCATTATATAGATATCCCGTTTTTAGTTTAAGGTGAGTTAGAGAGGCTGGAGGGAAGTACTTGAAGCAATAAAGCTGTATTCCAGTAGCCATGTTTCTTGAAGATGATTGTATAATGATATAGCTTTCGCAGTGTGACTGTGATTGTGAAACCTTGTGTCTGATGCTCCTTTTATCTATGGTATGGACACCTGAGTAAAAAATATGGATTAAAAATAAATAAATAATAGGAGGAACAAATATTAAAATAAATTGGGTAGATGGAAATACTAGTGGTCAATGAGAGGGAAGGGTAAGGAGTATGGTATATATGCGTTTTTTCTTTTTTCTTTTTATTTCTTTCTCTGGAGTGATGCAAATGTTCTAAGAAATGATCATGGTGATGAATATACAACTATGTGATGATATTGTGAGCCATTGATTGCACACCAAGTATGGAATGTTCATATGTTAAGAATATCCGTGCTTGTATGTTGTTTTGCTTTGTCAACAAAAAAAGAATAAATAGTAGGAGGGACAAAGGTTAAAATAAATTTTGTATCTGAAAATACTAGCAGATGAATGAGTGGGAGGGATAAGGCTTATGGTATGTATTAGTTATTTTTCTTTTTATTTCTCTTTCTGCCGTGATGCATTCGTTCTGAAAAATAATCATGGTGATCAATACTGAACTCTGTGATGATATTATCAGCTATTGATTGTACACCATGTATGAAATATATGTGTATGTAGAGTGATCAAAAAATATTAAAAAGGTAAAAAAAAAAGTGATCATAGATCTAAATGTAAAACTTAAAATTATACTTCTAGAAGAAGACATGGAAGAAAATCTTTTGGAATTTGGGTTAGGCAAAGGTATCTTAGATTCAATATCAAAAGCACAAGCTATAAAAGAACAAATTGGATTTCAAAAAAATAAACAATGTATACTCTTCAAAAGAACAGCCTTCAGATAAAGAACATATAAGTCACAGACTGGAAGAAAATCTTGGCAAAGCATATATCAGATCTAGAATAAAAATCTCTCAAAACTCAACAACAGGAAAGCAAACAAAATATTTTGGGGGGGAGAACAAAAGATGTAAACAGACACTTCCAAGAGGAGATGTAGATGACAAATAAACAAATGAAAAGTAAAAAAGGATGGTTCAATTGCAAAATAAAACCACATGAGCTGGGTGCAAGGGTAGTTCAGTAGTAGAATTCTCACCTGCCATGTGGGAGACCCGGTTCAATTCCCAAAAGACAAACAAACAAAAATTCAACAAATTGGTGCCGCAATAATGGGATTCTTATATGGAAAAATAATAAAATGTGACCCTACCATACAGCATAAAAAATAAATTAAAAAAAACACATGAGATACACTCTCCACCTACCAGAATAATTAAAATTTTAAAAGTAGACCTACCAATGGTGGAGCAATTGTAAAATAACTCTCATATACTGCTAGTGGGAATATAAATGGTACAACTACTTTGGGAACAGTTCTGCAATTTCTTAGAAAGTTATATATCTACCGTATGATCCAGCCATTCTGATTTTAGGTGGTTAACCAAGAGGAAAGGAAATACATATCCATCCAAAAACTTGTATAGGAATGCTTATAGTAGCTTTGTTTTAATAACCAAAACCAACTCAAATGTACATCAACATGTGAATGAATAAACAAATTGTGATAGACCCACAAAATGGAATACTACTGAGCAAAAAAAAGGAATGAGCTACAGATATACACAACATGGATGAGTCTCAAAATAATTGTGCTGAATGAAAGCAGCCAGACAAAAAAGAATGTTTACTGCATGAGTTTGCATAGAACTCTAGAACATTGTGTGACCTCTACCACAAAAGAAAAAAAGACTGTAAACAAACATTGAGCTATCCCAAAAAATGCTCATGATTGAAGTATTTAGGGCAAAGTGTACTGATGTCTGCAGTTTACATTGCAATACGTTAAAAAATTATTGATTAATAAAGCATCCATAGAGGGATGGATAGTGGATACTATGTGACAAAACAAGTCTAGAACAGTATTAATACTAGAGTCTAGAACAGTATTAATACTAGACTCCTGTTGGGTGGGTTTCAGATGTCCACTGGAAAATCATTTAAACCATTTTGCATTTTTGAAAATGTTTACATAAAATTTTGGAGAATAACAGACTAGATGTATGGTTTGAATGGCTTCTTTTGGAGATACCTGTTAAGATGCAGGTGGAGAGATCAAGCAGGCAGTTGGAGATGAAAGCGTGGAATTTGGAGTACAAGTCATGACATGTCGGGATAAACATTCGTGAGTCATCAGTGTTTAGATCACAGGTTGACAATCTATAGCCTGCAGGCCAAATAAATCCAGCCCACTGCCTGTTCTAATATGGCCTCTGAACTAAGAATAGCTTTTACAATTTTAACTGAAAAAAAAAATTAAAAGAAGAAGAACGACGTGAAAACTAACTGAGCACACTGATGGTCACAGCGGCATTGTTCACAATTGCCAGAAGGTGGAAGCCACCCAAGTGTCCATCAACAGATGAATGGATAAGCAAAATATGGTATTTCCATACCACGGGGTATTATTCAGCTATACAGAGGGATGGAGAGCTGCAGTGAGGGAGTGTGGTGCCACGGCTCCCATCATCTTGCTGGTACAGCCTACCAAGATGCCACAAGGCAGAACTAAGGCTGATATGGATCTGTGAATGAGTGCGTGGAAGGTGTCTATAAAATGTGTGAAGGCGGGAGGGCCACGGTGGCTCAGCAGGTAAGAATGCTTGCCTGCCATGCCCGAGGGCCCGGGTTCAATTCCCGGTGCCTGCCCATGTAAAAAAAAAAATGTATGAAGGACACCTGAAGACACTGAATCTCCCAACAGCCCCTCTATCACATATATTATCCTCAGTCCATTGTTTGGCTTTACTGATGATCTGGCAGACCTCAGATGCCTTGTGTACCGAGCTGATACCCAGACATACCAGCCTTACGACAAAAACCAGGTTAAGGAGAGCTGCTCCCTTCTTCATCGGGGGCCCAATAGTTGAGTTGGAAGCATTGGGGGCCGGGATGGACTTGGAACATGGGTGTGCATAGAATGTGGAAGCGGAGGTTTTGTACTATAGCAACCCTGTTTCCATTTTATTATACTCCAGCCAGCGTTGAATGTATTAGATGAAATACAAGATCTTCAATCTGAAACCCCTGTCCCTCCCCACCCTTTTTTAAAATTAAACATTTTTATAATGATTTAGATGATAGTTGCTCTTTGTCGGTTAGTGTTGGGTCCAATCCTTCAAGCTGTTTTTTATCTGCCTTATGCTATTCACTGTACTAACCTTTACGCAAGATAGGGTGGGGGTAGTGGCAACATTTAGTTATGTCCTCAAGATAAAGTCTTAGTAATACATAAATAAATGCTTTTTAGTTAAAAATTTTTTTAAAAAAGGAATGGAGTTCTGATCCCTGCTACAATATAGATGAACCCTGAGGACACCATGTTGAGAGGAAAAAGCCAGAAACAAAAGGACAAATATTATATGATCTCATTGATTTAGGTGATTTTAGGTGGCATATATGTTATCAGCATAAAAAAATTTTAATCATAGAAATATACAACACAAAGAGTGAATCCTAATGTAAACTATGGATGATAAGTAACAGTATAATTATAATAATATTGCTTCATCAGTTGTAAGAAGATACTACACAAAGTGCTCGTAATAGAGAAAACTGCATGTGAGGAAGGGGTATATGGAATCTCTGTACTTTCTGCATGACTTTTCTGTAAACCTATAATTGCTCCAATTAAAAACATAATAATTAAATGAAATTCAATTGCAGCATTCATAAAGTTTTATTGGGATACAGCCCCCCACCCCCCATTCATTTATGTGTGCCTGTGGCTGCTTTCAAGCCTCAGCAGCAGAATAAAGTTGCTGCTATAGAGACTGAATGTAGTGACACCCTCATCGCTTCACACTGCAGCTCGGGGACCCCAAATCACAGACCCAGTTTAATTTGGCAGCATTTCAAGTGCCGTGAGTATCACCAAACTGTGACTTCAAAAAATTTTTCCCAGTCCTCACCCATCATGTCCAAATAAGAAAAGATGGGGGCACTCAATTCTGGATCATTTTGTTATCAAATTAGTTGGAAGTACTTTATTTATCATTCAATGACATTATAGCTGTGCTTAAAGAATGCAATATTCATCAATATTACCAGTCTAATCACTCATCACAGTATCACAGGTGTACAGTAATCCTAACTCACAGGAAAGCAACCATCAGGAAAATGAGAAAGTTAAAAAAAATTAAAAATGAAAATGAAACTGCAACTAAAGCAAGTTTCTGAGTGACTCATTAGCTAGCCAAGCAAGAAACGCTATTTAATTAAATGGTATTTGATTGCAGTAGCTGAAGAAATGTATCCGGAAGAAAAAAACTTCTTTAAGAATATAAACCATTAAATGAGAATAGTTGCTCAAAGACTTAAGGAAATTGGGATTAGCATCAATAGTTAATTAAAAAAACAAAGTAAATGATTTTAAGTGGTTTTCACTGGCTCTTAATGACCTAGATGTTCCAATACTGCTCAGTGTTGGTTTATTCGAAGAATCAATGCAAAGTTTGAAGTGACTCTGAGAATTAGCCTCCATGAACTGTCCTCATAGTGTAGGCAGTTATTAGGGAATATTAGCCTGATACCATTAAACATTTGAATCCTCCAAATCTCTTCTTTTTTTTCTAGAGAAACAAAGAAATTAGCATGCTTTTTTGTAGGCACGCTGATCTAGATTCTTAACTTTACAATCTTGAGTAGTTAAAAGTTCATCAGTGACTCAGAGTTAGAGCTCTGAAGCTATAAAAGTCAGCACTAGGGCGGGCCACGGTGGCTCAGCGGCAAGAATGCTTGCCTGCCACGCCAGAGGACCCGGGTTTGATTCCTGGTGCCTGCCCATGTAAAAAAAAAAGTCAGCACTACCCCATAAAGGAACTGTTTAAAAGCTGAAAAAGGAATCAACTAGAAATATGAATGAAGCTGATCTGGATAGGATGAAGGTAGATTAGAATATAGGGTATAGGATGATATTGTCCATATTTTAAACCTTTAACTTCTGTCTGAGGCTAAGGGGAGATATGTTTATTTGGTGCAAAATTTGTATTTTGGGTAGCGCATTATCTAATTTAACTTGTATGGTCAGTTCAGTTGAACACCAAAAGTACATGGAATCTTGAATAGGGTATGAGGTTTTGTTGCTTTGTCCAGGTTAGTGTGATGCCCTGATAAATCCCAGAGTAATTTGGGCAGTGAATGCAGTATTTGCGAAGCCTCCTTGGGGGATTGGGGAGAAAGGAGGAAATAGTCAACCTCCCCATTTGGAGAATTTTTTATTTTCTTGCTAGCAGTGGTGACAACCAAACCAATAGGCCAAGCCCTCGATCTTGGGGTTCACCCCTATAAAATTTATTACTGAAAAGGATAGGCTACGCCTATTTAAAATTATGCCTAATAGTCACCCCCAGAGAATCTCTTTTGGTTACTCAGATGTGGCCTCTCTCTTAAGCCAACCCAGCAGGTGAACTCACTGCTCTGCCCCCCTACATGGGACATGACTCCCGGTGGTGTAAACCTCCCTGGGGAACCCAGCATCATGGACTTGAGAAAGCCTTTTTGACCAAAAGGGGGAAGAGAGAAATGAGACAAAAATAATGTTTTAGTGGTTGAGAGATTTCAGGGTTAAGAAATTATTCTTATGCATTATATAGATATCCCTTTTTAGTCTATGGTGCATTGGAGTGGCTGGAGAGAAGTACCCAAAACTATTGAGCTGTGTTCTAGTAGCCTTGATTCTTGAAGACGATTATATAAAGATATAACTTTTACAATGTGCCATGTGATTGTGAAAGCCTTGGTGTCTGATGCTCCTTTTATCCATGGTATGGACAGAGGAGTAAAAAAATATGAATAAAAATAAATAAATAATGGGGGGATAAGGGGTAAAATGAATTGGGTAGATGTAAACACTAGTGGTCAGTGAGAGGAAGGGTTAAGAGGTATGGGATGTGTGAGTTTTTTCTTTTTCTGGAGTGATGCAAATGTTCTAAAAAGTGATCATGGTATAAAAAAATATTTATTTCTTCTAGCCGCATATAGTCTGGAGCAGCTAGAAGGAAAAATCTGAGAGGATGGTGTGGTAGCCCATGACAAGCCCTAGGATCTCTCCTGTAACTATTTGGTGAAGAGTGCTTTTGAAAACCATTGCTTTTTTCTTTCTTTGCTTTGTTTATGTATGTCTTATATTATACAATTTTGAAAGTTTAAAAAAAATGATCATGATGATGAATACACAAGTCTGTGATGATATCATGAGCTACTGATTGCACATATGTATGGACTGTATAGTGTGTGAAGACATGTCAATAAAAATATTTTTTTAAAACAACAAGAAAATAAAAAGAAACAAAAAATGTTTAAGTTTATCAGCTGCAAAATGGATAGTGAAGACAGAAGTCATCTAGGGAAGGAGAGTTTTATCAGACTTTAAATCAAGCTCTAGTTTTGCAACCTGCTACCTCTGTAGCCTTGGGAATTTTTTTTCCTCCTCTTCTTCAAATGATTTTTCTCTAAAACCGACATTGTTGTGAGGAATACATTTTTGCATAGGACAGCATTTAGCACCTTCTAAATTCTCAGTAAATAATCAATATTAGGGGGAAATAAGAAAGACCGTGTTTAATAATGTCTGTCCTTAAGAAGCTTAGAGACTTGTCCGTGGCTCTCCAACGCCAGCGCGGTCTCTGGCTCCCCCAGCTCCCGCTGCAGGAGAAGTGGCGGTAAGTAAGGAGGCTGGTACAAAGCTCACTGTCCGCAAATCAGTGGTAAAGCACCCAGGGAGCAACTGCTGCAAAAGCCGCTGGCAAGGGTGCGCCCTCTACCGGAGGGGTGGGAAAAACTCATCCTATAGGACTGGTGCCGTGGCCCTCCGTGAAATTATACGTTATAGGAGGTTCGTCGAATTTCTGAGTCAACGTCCCTTCCAGCGTCTGGTGTGAGAAATTGCTCAGGACTTCAAAACAGATCGGCCCTTCCAGAGCGCAGCTGTTGGTGCTTTGCAGGAGACAAGCAGGCCTGTCTGGTTGGCCTTTTTGAAGACACCAGCCTGTGTGCTATCCATGCCAAACGTGTGACAATTATGCCAAAATACATCCGCCTACCACGCCGCCTAAGAACTGCTTAAGAATCCACTCTGATGGGAAGCAGTTCATTCCTCACCCCACCTCACCCCACACCCCCAAAAAAGTGTTTGTTTTTTTTTTTCTCTTCTTCTGTTATTGGTTGTTCCGAACGTTATTTCACTTCCACGGGGTCAAAAGGTACCTAAGTATATGATTGTGAATGGAAAAATAGGGGACAGAAATCAAGTATGGGCAGTTTTTCCATTTTTCATTTGTGTGTGTTTTTAATATAAACGTGGGTGCATGAAATATTAATGTAAGTCAAAATGTTTCAGAGTAGTTTCAACAGTTCAACTTTATCACGATGATAAACCTGTTACATTTTTTCTGGATCATGCCAGCATTTGGATTTTTTAAATTGTTGATGGCGACTAAATAATGTTTGTAGCATTTTTATCATACAGTACATTCTATCCATTCACTGTACTTTCTGAGTTGTCCTACGTGCAAGTATATGTTTTTAATGTCTGTTTTCTGTGCTGTTACGGTAAGTTTGCCACCAAAATACATTAAACTAAAAAAAAGAAGAAGAAGAAGCTTAGCGTCTTAAAAGGAAGATAATATATGCTTTAAAAAAAGAACTAGCTTCTATGAATAGTCTTCATGAAACAACTGCAGGTGAGAATATTTTTTAAAGAAATTGAGAAAATATTCATTCAGTACAAACTGAAGTGGAATCTGCCAAGACGTGTTACAACTAATGTTGGTAAAAATATGTGTGGAGCAGGAAAAGGCTTAGTTGGACAAATTTACAAAGCTTATAAAATGTATGGTGATTTAATGCTATATAATTATTCATTGTATTATTCATCAGCAGGTACTTTAAAGAAATTGTTTGAATGTTTCATATGGTATTGAGCCAGTACTGTTAAACTGTTCATCAAAAGCTTCTTTTGCTCTCATGGTCATCACTTTCATGAATTTTTGTTAGGAATAGAAGCTGAATATTCTGACTTGTCCTACCACACAGAAGTTTGATATTTAACAGTGCTAAAGTTTTATTGTGAGTGTTTTGAGCTCAGGACTGAGATTGAAGTTTTTCTGAATGAAAAGAACCACTCTCAAACTTTGGTAATGGCTTCGGTAAGTAGCTTTTTTTTTGAAGACTTGAAAATGTTTCTTAATGAATTCAACCTAAAATTACAAGGCAAAACAGCATTTATATGTGAAATTTATACTGCTGTAATTTCAGCAACAAACATTACTTGATTACAAGTAATGTCAAACTGCTTTATAGACTTCCCATGACATTAGAAGGTAAAATTAGAAATATGATCTCCATTCCCACGCAAATTTACAGAAGATATATTTCTAAACTGCAGTTCTATCAGCATTTTTAAGACTTTTTTATGCAAGTGCAAAGGATATTTCCATATTTCAAAATCCATTTAGCTGTGCAGTTGTGCTTCTGCCTAATCACTTCAAAAGGAAGTTATTAATCTTCAATGTAATGGCATGCTAAGAGGAAAATAACAAAAGAATACAATGGAATTCTGTAAATCTCTTCCAAATGATAAATGTGCTCAATTAAAATCAAAGGCTTGTGGATTGATATCTGTATTTGGCAGTATCTATCTATGTGAGAAGCATTTTCATAAAATCTCATTATACATCAGAATTAACAGATAAATATTTGGGATTTTTATTCTAGGGAGCACTAACTTTGAACCCAAATTAAGCAAAATGTTATTGAAAAATTCCATTCTTCTTCTTAGTAGGCCTGTATAACAAAGATTATACACTACTATTATTACTATTATATTTTCAATTAGATCAATAAAAAATTGTGGACGTTTCTTAAGTCTCTTGTTATTGAAGTACCTACTTAATATCCTCATTTTTGCCTATTGTCCCACAAAGCCTAAAATATTTTCTATTTGGCCATTTTCAGAAAATGTTCAACCTTACTCTAGAAAATGCAAATCAATCTATAGTGACAGAAAGCAGGTTGATGGCTGCTTGGGAGTGTGGTGGGTTATAGGGAGGCAGGCAGGAGAGATTACAAAGAGGTGCAAGAAGATCATTGGGTGATCACTATTGACGATGGTTTTATGGGTGTTTGCGCATGTCAAAATCTATCAAATTGAGCACTTTAAATATTGCAATTTAGTGTTTGTCAGTTTTACCCCCCAAAAAGCTGTTTTTAAAAATTAAATCTGTGAGTTGCTAAAATACAATGCAGTTGAATTCACAGTCCATCATCTTCTCACATGCAAGTCAAAGCATTGAAAGGGCAAGAATGGAATCCTGAAATATGGAAGAAGGAATCTTATTGAACCAAGGTAAAATTTGAAAATCTTGAGCTCCCAAGGTTTTTTTTGTTTGTTTGTTTTTTTTTTTTTTGCTTGAAAGCCTTGTGATAACAGATTTCTAAAAAAAAAGAATGCTTATTCTCCCCAAGACAACCAAAAAAAAAAAAAAACCATCCCCTCTTGCCTTTAGAGCCGTAACAAAGGTCAAATCTCAATATACTCCAGAAGGCTAAGTACACACTATAACCCCGGAAGAAATAATTTACATAGCAAAACAAATGCCATATTTTGTTAATATATCAGCAGAAACCTGGAGTTATGTGTGAAAGGGAATTCTAAGGGTATTAGACCAAGAAGGACAAAACAGTTGGACCAAATTTATTGATATGGGTATACTTACTAGAGAGTCTATATTTCTTAGTTTATGCAGCTGGAGATAACTGTACCAGTTTCCTTGATAAGTCAACTGAAACTTGAACTCAGCAGTTGCCTGCCTTTAAAGAAGCTGAGATACCAAAATTTCCCTGCCATGATGTGGAGCAGGAAATCCAAAGGCTTAGGGATATAGGAATGTTGGAGTAGATTTATCACGTGCAACCTACATATTCGCCTCCTTACTACAAACCATGAGAAAGCCTGCAAAATAGCCCTTTCACTAAAGCATTGAGGAATGCCTTAGTGGAGAAAGCACCTGCAACTCTGTAGTTGTTCTGTGTTTGTGTAAGCCAGGTACGACCATGAGGATGCCGCCATTGAGGCGGGCACCCTAATTTCATTGGGGATGGTAGCATCCTGGTAGAGCAGAGGTCCAGTGCCAAAGACAAGATGGGTGCATCTTCTGTAAAAGGCAACAGGGACATAGCAGAACTCATAGGAATCTTAGCCTTGGTCTGAAGGAATCTCTGGTAGTGGCTAATTGATCAAGAGTTTCCAAAGGACAAAATAGATGGGCTAAATAAATTAAATTTAATTTAAAAAAATTTTAAAAATAGATAGGCAGCCTACTAACAAATGGCTTGATCTTTATAATAAAAAAGATCTGGTAGCCAAAACCTGGCTTGAGTCACCACAGTGGAGAGTCATGGTCTTTTCCTCAGTTTCCAGACTAAAGTCAGAGAATAGACCCAAAGCACCCTGATTGAAGGGGAGGGGAGGTCCCCTTGAGGAAGGATCTGTATCCCATTTACTAGAGTGACTGGGCATTAGGGAAAAGAAAATACCCAGACCTTTCGAAGATGATGTTGGCTCTGAATTGACACTAATTTCTGGGGACCCAAAATATCACTGTGGCCCACCAATCAAAGTGGGGAATTAAAGTGGTCAGGTAATAGATAGGGTCATAGCTCAAGAGGGCTCAGTTGATCTATGGACTCACCCTGTTTTTACTTCCCAGCTTCTGAATGTGTAATTGGAATAGACATCTTTGGCAACTAGCAGAATCCCCACCTTGGCTCTTGGAAATATCATTATTGTAGGAAGGGCTAAGTGGGAGCCCCTGGAACTTCTACTACCTACCAAGATAGTTAACCAGTAGTGATCCTACATCCCTGGGGAATTGCAGAGATTAATGCCACCCTCAAAGATTTAAACAAAACAAGGGTTTCACCTGGGCCAAAATGAGATAAATCTTGGAGAATGACTGCAGACTACTGTGAACTTAATCAGGTGGTGACTCCAATTGCAGCTGCTATCACAAACGTAGCATCCTGACTAGAACAAATAAATATGGTCCCTGGCATGGGTAGAATGGCTCATTAAAGACACAATTATGGTGTCACTTAGGAGACACACCCTGAAAAGAAGGAGTTTTGTTTTACAGGGTTTAGTATATAATCAGAGACTTGATTATGACAGGGTGCTATCTCCCCTCCAGCCAGACAAAAAAATGAGTCTTGGAATCAAGGGGTGGAAGTGAGTCTTGTTCTTCTCACCATTAGACTTAATAATCCATTTGAAGAATTTTTGCTTCCCATCTTGGCAAGTTTGCACTCTGCTGATTTGGAGATATTAGTCCTCAATGGAAGAATTCTTCTACCAGAAGACACAACAATGGTCCCATTGAGTTGGAAGATGAGACTGCCACCTGGTCATTTTGCACTTTTTATGCCACTGAACCATCCTGCAGAAAAAGGGGTTACTGTACTGGGCTGGCGTGATTGATCCTGAGAACTGAGAGAAAATTGGGTTGCTGTTACACAATGGGGATGAGGGGACTAAATCTGAAACCCAGCAGTTCTCTGGCATGTCTCTTCGTATGCCCATGCATGATACAAAGGTTAATGGAAAACTAGAGCAACTAAAAGAAATCAGGGTGGTTGAGGACTCTTCAAGAATGAAACTTTGGGTCACTCTGCTGCATCAAACCCCCAAGTATTTGAGATTCTGGCTGAGTGCCAGGGAAATATGTCTTGGACATTGAAGAAGAAAGCAGAGTTATCAATGATAGATTCAAGACCAATTATAGATATGAGGACTATGGAAGCTGGACATATTTTCTCCTTGTTTAATATATTTGTGTGTTTATTTGTGTATGTCATCCATTTTATTCTCATTTTTTAATGCAAATTGTTGGAGATTAACTTTTTTACTTTTTAATGCAAATTGTTGGAGATTAACTTTGAAATTGAGACTTTAGGTAGCTAGCAGGATTTCCAGGAGGACTGTGACTGGATTTGAGGAGTAATTATTATAGCCAATGATTGACACTATTGGGATTTGGCATCTCCTTAATTCAGGGAAAGGGGAAACTTCTTCACTTGTATGAAGGATAGCCATACCTTACCAGGTGGAAACCTGGTAAGGGTGTCCTAAAGTGTGAAGAAGGATGAATATAGAAGCTGAAGCCAAAGGAATAAATTATTCTAGCAATCAATTTATTGCCTCAGCTCCAAATCCACCTTTTACTGTTATGCTATACCAGCCACATAGTAGATACTTATTTAATGCCAGTGAATAAGAGAATGAATGAGTGATTGAATTTGGACCCTGCATTTAAGAAGAAAATGGATTAGAAGATTATCACTAGAAATAAGAAATAGTTCTGGAAATTAGATGTTAGGAGAAAGGGACATGGATGCAAAATGAGTCCAACTAAAAGAGAATCATTAAAGTGGAAGGAGAAAAGCAGGGAAACAGAAAGAGGTGGAACCGAGAAGGGGGCAGAACCGAGGGCACCTGAGGACGTACGTGAAAGGGTCCGTGCACAGCATCTTCAACACAAGCAATGGGATGGGCACTGGGGACATGAATACAGGACTGAGAGGGAGAAGAGAGTGTTTATGGGGAAAAGTCTGGTTGATACGGGGTTGGACAGAGAAAGGGCCTGGATGTGGACTCATCTCACTGAACACCAAGAAGTAGCTGACTGGTGCTGGGATTTTCAGGGGGGTTGTTTCTAAAGGCTTTGAACACTGAGATATAGAAAGATGCTTTCTCCTTGGACTGAGTGGAAGAATTTCAAGGGAGAAGGATTTGCTCCAGAGGTTTCAGAAAACTGACTCTCATTTCTTCCTTCCTCCATGCTCAGGAGGTTGGTAGGGTTTTCCGAGTGACAGTAAACTAGAGGAACATCATCCTGGCCATTTTTACAGTCATCAATGCCCTGGTTTTTTGCAGTCGACAGCTAAAGACATCCAGAAAGGGGTCTGGGTTTGAGAAGGAGTAAGGTGAGTAAGGAGCCCAAAAGGATAAAGGAGAGGAAAGATGGGGCTCATGGTGACATAGGACTTGGGGGAGTAGGACATCTTGAGAAGGGCGGGGAACCTTGCTACCTTCTAGAGCAATGTGGAAATCCAAGGATTTTGAACCTGGAAAGGAGGAAATTAGGAAATTGCTTTTTTGGAAGAAGGAACTATTCTTTTCTTGCAACCTTATATATTCCCAATCCCCAGGATCTGAAAAGCAGCAGATGGAAAGGAGGGAAGATGGAAAAAATTGGGTTCTGGTCACTTTAGGTAGAATTGAAGCATAGTCCCTTTTATCGAGTGGACAGGAGCTTCCAGAGACAGGGACTCCAAAATATCCTCTTCCGTGGATTACTGAAAGGTGGGAGAGAGAGAAGCGTGAGCGTGCTGAGACCCCAAGTCCAGAAAGGTGTTCAGGGTTTGAAGATCAGATACTAGCAGTGAAGGAAGGTAGCTTTGGAAGGAGATGGAGAGAGAGAGAGTTTAAAGTTATAGAAGAAACTGAGAACGATCTTTGAGGCTGTGTTCAGGGGAAAAGTATAAACAAACATGAGGCATTTATGTCACATTTATGAGAGCCATGTCCTGGTAGCATAAAGTAAAGAAATTTTGGAGTAAGTGATATAAGTCAGATATGAAGGGACAGATATAATAGGATTCTACTTAAATGAAATAGCTAGAATATGCAAATCCACAGACACAAAGTAGAGTACAGGTGATGGGGTGGGGGTGGGGTGGAATAAGGAGTTAATGCATAATGGATGCAGGATTTCTGCTTGGGGTGATGAGAAACTCCTGGTAAAGGGGTGGTGGTGAAGGTAGCACAATGTTGTGCATGTGATTAATCCCATTAAACCTTATGCTTGGGATTGATTGAGATGGGAAAGTTTGTATTGTATGTATGTTTCTACAATTAAAAGAAAAAGAGCAACTAAAGAGACAATGACAAATAAATGCAATACATTATCCTGGACTGGAACTAATAATGGAGGAGAAAAGGCCCCAAAGGACATTATTAAGACATATGAAAAAACTGGAATATAGACTATAAGCTTTATATCACCATTAAATTGCTTGAACTTGATATCTGTACTTAAAGTGGTTACATAAGTGAATATCTTTGCTCTAAAG
Organism: Tamandua tetradactyla; assembly: GCF_023851605.1. Classification (NCBI taxonomy): domain Eukaryota; kingdom Metazoa; phylum Chordata; class Mammalia; order Pilosa; family Myrmecophagidae; genus Tamandua; species Tamandua tetradactyla. The sequence goes on from NC_135349.1 coordinate 24,997,209, forward strand.
AAATGTACATAGATATACGTGTTCAAGGAGCATGATATATAAAACACACTCTCAAATGTTTAGAAAATATAGATAGATATGGATCGATGGATAGATAGATAGATAGATAGATGGATAGATGGATGGATAGATAGATAGATATAGATAGATAATACATAGATGGATGGATGAATAGAATGAAACAGCAAAATGAGGCACAATGTTGAAAGTTGGTGGATCTGGGTATCTGGGTAGAAGATATGGTTGGAGTTCTTTGCGTGGCTTTTGTACTATTTTTTGCAATTGTCCTGTAAGTTTGAAATTATTCCAAAACAAAATCTTAAAAACATTTTTTTTAAAATAACTTTTTGAGGAACAAGTCCCAGAAGAAAGTGATTTAGAAGAAGATAAACTCTGGAAAGAGAGGAGGGGGGATGGAGAAGGGCTAGAGAGGCAGAATCCAGCAGCCAGATAAAGAAAGGATGGAGAGCCCCATTCTGGATGGGAGTGGGCAGCCTGTGGCAGAGCAGATCCTTCGGGGTTTGGGGAAGGACAGAACCCAGCCACAGGAGCGCAGAGAGGAGGGTCTGGGAACCAGCTCCTAGGAAGATGTGGGGAGACAGAGAGATGCTTCTCAGGAGCCCCAATCTTTGGGGAGAGATGGAACACATCCAGAACAGTCTCCATGAGCGATCAGAGACCCAGGCAGTCATTGAGAGAAAGGAAGCTCCGGTCCCAGGACTGTGGGGAAGAAGAGGGACAGGAATCCTTAAGAAAGCCCGGCACCTGCAGTCTCCCTACCACCTGTCCTGTCTCAGCTCCTGAGTCTGGGGGTGGAGATAGCAACAGGTTTCTGTTGTGTGTGTGTCTGGGGGTGGGGAGTGGGAGATAGGGTGGAAGGTGGGGCGGAGGTAGGGGATGAGGGGGGGTGGCAGGGGTGGAGGGAACCAGGTGACAGAGTGCAAAAGGATGAGTAGGGAGTCTATGAATTTGTCATCTCCTGCTCCCTCCCTCACCTTCCCCCACCCCCAGGGGGTGATTCCACAGACCTGTGCCTGGAGGTCCACCGGGAGGGAAATGAGAAAGCCAGAGTCTTATTTTTTTTTCTTCCAGAAAAGAGGTGGAAGAGTTACTTAGAAAGGGGGCTCATTCACGTAACTGATTGCAAAGGCAGAGCTGGGGTTCTCAGCTCCTGATGAGGGCCCGAGCAGTGCCTGGTACCATGCTTGGACGCCAGAGATGAATTGTCAGCGGTGAGAAAGCCCAAAGCGTGAGCCCCGTTGGAAGACCTTGTTTGTGGGATTCGGCTCGTCTCAGCGAAGGAGCACAACCTACCTCAGGGTTCATTCAACTCCACGCCTACAAACTGGTGGCTTGCAGAGAGGTGTTGTTTGGCACAAGAAATGTTTGAAACAACAACAGCCAACAACAGGAGATTTCAATATAAAAATGTAGATTTCTGGTTTTTGAAATCCAGACCCCTGGTTTAAAAAAAAAAGAATCAAGAGCTCCACAACACTAAAATGAATTCCTACTTGGCAAAAGTTGTTTGGAGCTATGCTAATGAGAGGTAAAAGTGGGTGTGCGGGGTGGGGGCTGGGCGCTGTGGAGAACTCTGGACATTCTGCATGATATTTTTGTAAACCTACAACTGCTCAAAAAGAAAGAATGAAAGGAAGGAGGGAGGAAGGGAGGGAGAGAGAGAGAGAGAAGGAAGGAAGGAAGGGAGGGAGGGAGAGAAAGAGAGAAGGAAAGGAGGGAGGGAGGGAGAAAGAAAAAGAAAGAAAGAAAGAGAGAGAGAGAAAGAGAGAGAAAGGAAGGAAGGAAGGAAGGAGGGAGGGAGGGAGGGAGGGAAGGAAGGAAGGAAGGAAGGAAGGAAGGAAGGAAGGAAGGAAGGAAGGAAAAGAAAGAAAGCATGGACCCTAGTGGGAAGAAAAATTCTTAGTTGGAGCTGAGGGGCAGATCCCCCTTTTAGACAGGGCACGTGCTCTCCAGTTTGCCACAGCGCCTTCTGGTTTCACACTTTCTTGCTACTTTCCTGGCTCTGAAGGCATCTGAGTTTGGGATCCTTTATCTAATCTAGCCTCTCCTTTTACAACTGGAAAGAGACAAAGGCAGAGCTAGAAATCTTGTCTCCTGGGACACAGTCCCATGTTCTTTCTGCTACCTGAGGTTGCCTCTCCTGGGGAAATGCTTGCACCTTTAGACAGGGAAAATATTTCTGTAGGATATGTGACAGAGGGTTGTCTTGTGTCATAAATGAATGTCTAAGCATCCTCTTGAGAGCTAATAACTGCTCACCCAATTTATTGAGTTTGTTGAATATATATGGTCACTTGTTATGGTTAGGGACACGTGTCAACTTGGCCAAGTTGTGGTACTTGTTTATCTGATTGGGCAAGTGCTGGCCTGTCTGTTGCAATGAGGACATTTCATAGGATTAGGTCATGATCACGTCAGCTACATCCACAGCTGATTCCATTTGTAATCAGCCAAAGGGGAGTGTCTTCTGCAATTAGTGATGCTAAATCTAATCATGGGAAGCCTTTTAAGGAGGACTCAGAGGAGACAGGTTCCATTCCTGCTTTGGCTGGTGAGCCTCTCCTGCAGAGTTCATCCAGGCCATCCATCGGAGTCGTCGGCTTCACAGCCTGCCCTGTGGATTTTGGACTCTGCGTTCCTGTGGTCACGTGAGACACTTTTATAAATTTTATATTTGCAAGTGTTCCCTGTTGATTCTGTTTCTCTAGAGAACCCTAACTAATACAGTCACTATATATGATTATGTAGTTTACTGTCACTTCCCTAACTTTTGGGGGGTCAGCTAATTTTTATTTTTTTATATGTGAATTCCTTATTTTGAGAATCATTTCTAAACTTACAAAAAACTTCAGCATACCATTTATCCAGATCCGCCAAATTGTTAATATTTTGCCACATTTGCTTTCTCGTTCTCTCTTTTTTGGAATGTGTGTATTATATATAAAATACATACATATTTATACATATATATGAACACATATATGCTGAATTTGTTTCAAGAATAGATTGCATATATCATGCTCCTTTACCCCCTAATACTTCAGTATATTTACTGTTTTAGTTTGCTAACGCTGCTGGAATCCAATATAATAAAAATGGTTCAGCTTTTACAAAGGGGATTTATTAAGTTACAAGTTTACAGTTCTAAGACTTTAAAAATGTCCAAACTAAGGCATCCAGAGAAAGATCCTTGACTCTGAAGAAAAGCCAGGGTCTGTCACATGGGAAGGCATGTGGCTGGCATCTGCTGGTCCTTGTTTCTGGTTCCATTGCCTTTAGCCTCTGATTCCAGTAGGTTTCTCTTTAGGCATCTGTGGGTCCTGACTTAGCTGCTCTGGGGAAAATTTCTGGATTTCATCTCTTAGCTTAGCATCTCATGGAAAGGAACATGGCAATGTCTGCTGGGCTCTGGTTCCCACCTAGCTTCTTTCAGTTCTCTCAGCTCCTGGTGTCCCTGGGACGTCTGCATTTCCAAACTACTGTGTCTAAGCTTTCTCATAAAGGTTTCCCTGTGTTGGCTCTTTTAAGAATTCCAATAAACTAATCAAGCCCAACCTTGAATAGGCTGAGTCACATCTCGATCTAATCAGAAGTTCCCACCCTACAATACTGAATCAGGATTAGAAGAACAAAGCTTTTCTGGGGTACATAACAGTTTCAAATCAGCACATTTACTAAAAACATAGTCACATATCCACCATAGAGTTAGTACATTCATGAAATTTATTGGGGGGTTAACACTTATAGTCCGTATCCAAATTCATCAATCGTTCCTTGATGTCCTTTACAACAACTTTTTTTTTCCTGGTACAGGATCTAGGCTAGGATTAAGTATCTCATTAATTGTTAACCACTTTAGCCTCCTTTAATTTTGGGGGGAGGGGGAGGGGCATGGGGTGGGGTCTAGTTCCCCCGTCTCTCACATGGCAGGTGAGCATTCTACCACTGAACCACCCTGCCTTCTTTAATCTTGAGCTGTTCCTCAGACTTTTTGCTGTCTTTCATGCCATTGACATTTTTGAAGAAGAGTCTAGTTATTTCCACCATATGTTTCTTCTTTTTACATCTGTATGCATGCATGCTTCTATCTATTAATGGAACAGATGCATGGGTTCCTCTCTTATTCACTGGGTTCTAATCCATTACTGTCCTTTTTTATTTTGGTGTTCAGATCATCCTACATTCAGCAGTAGGAACCTCTTCAGGCTGGCTCCTGTGTCTCTGTCTTCATTTTTTTTTTTTTTTTACTACTTATTTTCTGGCACAAGAAGATGTTCCAAATTCATCTTGTACCCTCCATAATCCTGCATGGAATCAGCATTTTCTTCAAAAGACCTTGGGAGCTTTTACTGGAGAATGGTATTTCGGAAAGAAGATCTGAGCACAAGGGGTGTGTGCATGCGCGCGCGCATGTGTGTGTGTGTGTGTGTGTGTGTGTGTATGTGTGAATTTTATACTGATAATTCTGATTAAAATCCAATGAAGTTTCTGCTCACCTTCCCCTATTCCGTATTTTTCTCTCCCTTCCTCTCCAGTGAGAACTCTGGCTCACAACAATATTCATTTATTTACTTATGTGCTCAATCCTACAATATGCTCAGAATAGTTTCAGAACTGTTGTGTTCTTACCCTTATAACAAACCTACCAAGAAAAGTTTGCAATTTGTGTTTTAGTTTGTTAAAGCTGCCAGAATGCAATATACCAGAAATGGAATGGTTTTTAAAAAGGGAATTTATTAAGTTGCAAGTTTACAGTTCTAAGGTCATGAAAATGTCCAAATTAAGGCACCTTCACTCATAAAACATTGATGCCATCTGGAACACCTCTGCCAGCTGGGAAGGCACATGGCAACATCTACTCGCCTTCTTTCCTGGCTTTTCGTTTCATAAAGATACTCTGGGGGTGTTTTCCTTCTGCATCTCCAAATGTCTCTGGCTGTGTGGGCTCTGTTGGCACTGAAGCTTTTTCCAAAATGGTTTCCTCTTAAAGGACTCCAGCAAGCAACGTCACCTTGAATAGATGGAGATGTATCTCCAGGGAAACCACCTAATCAAAAGTTATCACCCTACAATTGAGTGGGTTGCATTTCCATGGAAACAATAAAATAGATTCCACCCAGGGGCCCACCTGGAAGGCTGTGTGATGGTTCCACAGGAGGCTAAGGGTAGGGTTTCTATTTGTTCCTGCAACTCCATTGCTAGATATATACTTGGAGGAACTGAGAGTGGGGAGATGAATGGACACTTGCACACTGGTGTTTATGATGTGATTTGCAATGGTTGAAGGTGGCCTAAGGGTACAACAACTGAGGGATGGCAAGACAAACTCTGGTGTATACATACAATGGAGTACTGAGCGGCTGCAAGAACAAATGAAGTTTTGAGACGTGCAACTAGGTGAATGAACCTTAAGGACAGTGTGTTGAATGAAGTGGCAGAAACAAATAGATAATATTATCGTGCCTCACTCATATGGACTATTTATAATATACAAACTCAGAGAATTGAAGTTGAGAGCATGGGTTATCAGGTTGGGGCCTATTGTAAAGGGTTCTAGATTGTAAGCTCTTACAGCAGTCACATATATTCAGGATTTGTAACTGTTATTTCTAAATTCTGAGATACTGAGCTATTTGTATACAATCTGGTTGTTCCTTGAAACTGGGTATTTATGTGACACTACAGACTCTGCATTAGAACACTGAAGCTGTGAAAGTAAGCATTATCCTATGTGCCGATTTGAAAGGATTATGTGCCCTAGAAAAATCATGTTTTAATTCTGATCCATCCTGGGGAGGCAACCATTTCTTTTCATCCCTATTCAGTACTGTAGGTTGGAAACTTGATTAAATTATATTCATGGACATGTGACACACCAAATCATGGGTATTAACATGTGGCACACCAAATTATGATTTGAGGGAGATGTGATTCCATCCATTTCAATTGGGTCTTGATTAGTTTATGGGAATCCTTTAAAAGAGGAAACATTGTGGAAAAAGCTTCAGAGCCATGAGTACCACAGAGCCCATGCAGCCAGAGACCTTTGGAGATGAAGAAGGAAACAAATAGCTTCCCCAGGGAAGTTTCATGAAACAAGAAGTCTAGAGAGAAAGCTAGCAGACATTACCATGTTCACAATGTGCCTTTCCAGTTGAGAGAGAAACCCTGAACTTGATCAGCCTTTCTTGAGTGAAGGTAGCCTCTTGTTGGTGCCCTAATTTGGACATTTTTATAGACTTGCTTTAATTTGGACATTTTCACAGCCTTAGAACTATAAACTTGCAACTTAATAAATTCCCCCTTTTCAAAGGCCGTTCCATTTCTGGTATATCACATTCTGGCAGCTTTCAACTTAGAACACCCCAACTGTTTAAAAAGTTGAAAAAGTGATCAGACTTCGACTAGAGATATGAATGAAGCTGATATGGATAGGACTAAGGTGTATCAGAATACAGGGTAAAGGATGGTGTTCTTGTTTGCTAGCTGCCAAATGCAATATACCAGAAATAGAGTGGCTTTTGTCATGGTTAGAGTGCAGGAAATGGAAGATTTGGGGGTTGTCATGGTCAGGTTCATGTGTCAACTTGGTCAAGTGGTGGTACCTGTTTGTCTGGTTGGGCAAGTGCTGGCCTGTCTGTTGGGATGAGGACATTTCATAGAATTAAATCATGATCATGTTGGCTACATCCACAGCTGATTAATCAGCCAAAGGGAAGTGTCTTCTGCAATGAGTAATGCTTAATCTGATCACTGGAAGCCTTTTAAGGAGGATTCAGAAGAGACAGGCTCTTCCTGTCTCGGCTGGTGAGCCTCTCCTGTGGAGTTCGTCCAGACCCTCCATCAGAATCATCAGTTTCACAGCCTGCCCTGCGGATTTTGGACTCTACATTCACGTGGTCACGTGAGACACTTTTATAAATTTTATATTTGTGAGTGTTTCCTGTTGATTCTGTTTCTCTAGAGAACCCTAACCAATACAGCTTTTAAAAGGGGAATTTAATAAGTTGCTAGTTTACAGTTCTAAGGCCGAGAAAATGTCCCAATTAAAACAAGTCTATAGAAATGTCCAATCTAAGGCATCCATGAACAGATACCATGGTTCAAGAAGGCCGATGAAGTTCAGGGTTTCTCTCTCAAGTGAAAGGGCATGTGGTGAACACGGTCAGGGTTTCTCTCTCATCTGGAAGGGCACATGGCAAACATGGCATCATCTGCTAGCTTCTTTTCCTGACCTCCTGTTTCATGAAGATCCCCGGGAGGCATTTTCCTTCTTCATCTCCAAAGTGCTGGCTGATGGACTCTCTGCTGCAGCATTCTCTACTCTTTCCGAATCTCCTTCATTCTCCCAAATGTTCCCTCTTTTTTTAGGACTCCAGAAACTTATCAAGACCCACCCAAATAGGTGGAGACATATCATCACCTAATCCAGCTTAACAACCACTCTTGGTTAAATCACATCTCCAGGGAGATGATCTGATTATAGTTTCAAACATACAGTATTGAATAGGGATTATTCTGCCTTTATGAAATGGGGTTTAGATTAAAACATGGCTTTTCTAGGGGACATATATCCTTTCAAACCAGTACAGATGGTATGGTCCATATTTTAAAACTTCAAATTCTGTTTGAGACCAAAGGGAGAGATGTTTATTTAGTGCAAAATTTATATTTTGGGTAGCATTATCTAATTTAACTTGTATGGCCAGTTTATTTAATACCATAATTACATGTTGTCTTGAGTAAGGCATGAGATCTTGTTGGTTTGTACAGGCAATGTGATATCCCAACATATCCCAGAGTAATTTGAACAGAGAATAAAAATGTATCTGCAAAGTCCCCTTGGGGAACTGGGGAGAAATGAGTAAATATTAAACTTTCCTATCTGGGGAATTCCTGATATTCTTGCAAGCAATGGGGACAACCAATATAATAGGCTGAGTCTTCGATCTTGGGTTTCAACCCTATGAAACTTATTCCTGCAAAGGAGAAGCTAAGCCTACTTACAATTATGCCTGAGTCATCCCCAAACAATCTCTTTTGTTGCTCAGATGTGGCCTCTCTCTTGAAGCCAACTTGGCAGGTAAACTCACTGCCCTCCTTCTTACATGGGACATGACTCCCAGGGGTGTAAATCTCCTTGGCGACAGAGGACAGGACTCACATGATGACCCAGGGCCCAGCATCATGGGATTGAGAAAGACTTCTTGACCAGAAGGGGAAAGAGAGAGATTAAACAAAATAAAGTTTCAGTGGCTGAAAGATTTCAAACAGAGTTGAGACGTTATCCTGGGGGTTATTCCTATGCATCATATAGTTAACCCTTTTTGTGTGTGTATATGCTGTATGGTGGTCACATTTCATTCTTTTTCCATGTGACTATCCCATTATTGCAGCACTTGTTGAGGTTTGTGTGTGCGTGTGTGTGTGTGTGTGTATGTTTGCGGCGGGGGGAGATGCAATGGTAGATATCCATTTTTAGTTTGGGGTGTATTGGGGTGGCTGGAGGGAAGTACCTGTAACTATATTCCAATAGCCTTGATTCTTGAAGATGATTGTGTAACTATATAGCTTTTACAATGTGACTGTGTGATTGTGAAAGCCTTGTGTCTGATGTTCCTTTTATCCAGGATAGGGACAGATGAGTAAAAAACTAAGAATAAAATTAATTAAATAATAGGGGGATAAAGGGTTAAAAATTGGGTAAATTGAAATAGTAGTGGTCAATGAAAGGGAGAATTAAGTAAGGGGTAGGGGATTATGAGTTTTTTTCTTTTTTTTTTTAATTTCTTTTTCTGGAGTGATGCAAATATTCTAAAAATGACCATGGTGATGAATACACAGCTATGTGATGATATTGTGAGCCATTGATTCATATACCATGTATGGACTGTATGTGTGTGAAGATTTCTCAGTGAAAACATTTTTTAAAATATGAAAGAAAAAAAAGATCCCACCCAGCAATATTGAAAGAGGATTAAAGAACATGGCTTTTCTGGGGTACACAACAGCTTCAAACAAGCACAGTTTGCTTTTTTTTCTTTTCTTTTTAGACCTGGGGGGTTCTGCTGACACCAGAGCCAAGCTCTGCTCCAGGCTCGGCGACGTGCCATGAGGAAGAATTCAAGGACCAGAAAGCAAGTAACAGTAAGAGTGAAGTTTACTGAAAGATTAGCACATGCTAAAGAAATTAGCACGGGCATGCTCAAGAGAGAGACAAGCCCCAAGTGGCCTGGGTTTAGCTTTAGCTTGTTTTATAGGGAGGTTTTGCTAGCAGTGATTTTCCATCTTTAAAGGTCAGGTGTCTTCTTGCTTCAGGAAGAGATAACTGTCAGTGCTTGTGGTCTCCTGTCATGTGCTAAAAGTTTGTTTGGAGCACATAGTTTAACAATCTTTATAACCCCAGGCTTTCTGTTATTAACTAAGAGTTCATTTTGGGCCCTTGATTTGACAAGCTTTATGGTTTGGGGGGTTTGGGGGCTTTAGGGGAGAGTTTTGTTCTAGGGAGTTTGCAGTTGTGCATTAACTCCTTCAGAGCTGGGTAAGAAACCAGGGAGCGCAGCTTCGATGCCCTATTCTATCTTGCCTCACTTGAAAGTGACTTGAATTGGTTCTACTGCCACCCCCCATCAATGTGGTTATTTTATTCACCTGAAACAAAATCAGGTTCATTTGTTCACATCTGTTTTCAATGTTTGGGGGCCCTCTCATCCTTGTTGATATAATTTTTTAATATGCGTATCATTACCAGAATGTGAAAAGTCAAAACTATATGAAGATAACAAAAATGATTAAAAAAAAAAAACTATATGAAAATCTATACACAAAAAAATGTCTGTCCATCTCAACCGTAGCTCTGCTGTCTCCTTCAACAAGAAGAGTGAAACCCAATAACCAGGGAGTTCCAGTTTTCCCTGCCCTCCATAGGTAACCGATTTTATTAGTTTCTGGTTTATTCCTTTTGTGGTTTTTTGTTGTTGTTTTGCTTTTTTTGAAGATATATTTGTTTCCTTATTTCCCCTTCTTTCTTACACAAAAGTTGACATAGTTTATACTCTTTTGCAGGTTTGCCTTTTTAAAGGATTACCCTTTACAACGTGGAGAATGGAGTGGAGCAGCGATGGGCCTGGGATCTTAATCTAAGTGAGATTTTTTTGTTGTTTATTTTTTTGTTGTTGTTGTTTTGGTTTTTTTGAAGATACATTTGTTTCCTTATTTCCCCTTCTTTCTTACACAAAAGTTAGCATAGTTTATACTCTTTTGCACTTTTTTTTTCACTTAATATATCCTGGAAATCACTCCATAGCAGATCATAGCGATTGAGTTCTTGTTGTTGTTGTTTTTAACATTATTCATTATGAAATACAACATTTATACAAAAAAATACATTTTGAAGTACATTTTATCAAGTAGTTATAGAACATATTTCCAAGTTTGGTATGGGTTACAGTTCCACAATTTCAGGTTTTTCCTTCTAGCTCTTCCAAGACACTGGAGACTGCTTTTTATTAGTCATCCTCATGTGGGAAATCCTAACTTCTCTGTTATAACTCCTTCTTCTGCTTTGATCCTTCTCCCAATCTTTAGGGATATTTGGGTTATGCCCATTCTAATTTTTTCATGTTGGAATGGGTATCAACAATACAGGGTAGGGGGAGGGAACTGGCTGATGTTCTTGGAGAGACTGGCATCTCTGGGTTTCAGGGCTTATCTGATTTAGGAACCAAGCGGTAGAGTTTTTAAATTGCATACAATAAAAGAACATTCCATTTGTTCACCTAACAATTTATTAAGTGGCTGGGTGCCAGCCAGTCTAGGCCAGAGGGATAGAGAAATGAGTGAAATACAGTCCCTGCTCTTCAGGACCTTGGACTCCAAAGGAAAGCAGAGACAGAAAGAAAAGCAACACAGTGCTCTGGGGGCCCAGAGGAGGAAGTAAATAACAGAAAGTTCCAAAGGGTTGACACTGGAGTTTGAAGAATGAGATAGAGAGAGAATCAGGGAGGGAATTCTAGATGAAGAAATAGTGCGTGTAAGTAAAGGTAAGGCATGTTGTGGAAATGGAAATTTAATGGGACTAAAACTTAGAATTTGAATGTGGAGGCAGGACACAGTTGGTAGTGGTGGTGGGAGGCAAGAAGTGTTGAAGTGGTGGTGTGGCACCAGACGGGGGAGGTAAAGCCAGGAAAAAGGTGAAGTCTGTTATTTAGGCACCCGGGAGACATAAGATCTTTAAAATACCACTCTGATTCAGTCCCCTTGCATCAACTGTCTGCATTGTGCTGACACTAGCAGGAAGACAGAATTAAATGAGCTATTAGAGAAAGGGGGGACAAATTGCCCACTGGAAGCTGGCAGTGAGGTAGAGGTGCAGGAAGACTTTCCAAAAAGTAAGGCAGACTTTTGGCTGTGAGACGAGGGGTGAGAAGGAGGTCGGAAGTCGGGAAGAGTTTCAGTGCTAATGCCAGAACAAGGAGAGAGTGGGATGTTGAGAATCTCACTTAGATTAAGATCCCAGGCCCATCACTGCTCCACTCCATTCTCCACGTTGTAAAGGGTAATCCTTTAAAAAGGCAAACCTGATCTCTTTTCATCTTCAAAAAAAGGGCTTCCCATTGCTTTGAGAATAAAGTCCAAATCTTTTAACTAGGTTTAGGGACCTTTACTACTTCGTTCCAACTTCAACCTTTACAATTTACCTACCTCTACTCTCTCTCTCTCTCTTTTTAATACCCTTCTTTCATGTTACGCTCCAACCAGAAGAATTTTCTTAGTTTGCTGCATTCTAGTCCCTCTGCCTAGGAATCCATCTCCCCATCACCTTCTCAGTGTAGATTCACCAGCGCTGAATTGAAAGTCACTGCTATCCACTCTCAAAGTGTCCTATGCATCTCCTACTAAGTTTCATCTAACTAAATTCACAACTAGGTTGAACTTTTTTTTTTACTGAATTTTTAAAATTTATTTCTTTAATGCATTTTTTATTGGAGAAGTTGTAGTTTTCCGGAGTTCCCACATACTTCCCCCTCCAAATATTAACACTTTATTGTGGTATCTTGGTTACAACTGATGAATGAGTATTATCATTGTACTGTTAACCACAGTTCATAGTTTACATTAGGATTCATTGTGTTGTACGGTCCTACATTGTTTTTGTTTGTGGTTTGTTTTTTTGCTGCTGTTTTTATTTTTTTTACACTGTTGTTTTTTCAATGTTATTCTAGCAACGTATACACGACCTCAAAGTTCCCCTTTAAACCACTTTCAATTCTATAATTCAGTGGTGTTCATTACATTCAAAATGTTGTGTTATCATCACCACCATCCATTACCAAATATTTCCATCATCCCAAACTGAAACTACCAATTAAGCATTAATTCCCCATTCCCTGCACCCATCCCAGGCCCTGGTAACCTTTACTCTACTTTTTGACTCTACAAATTTGCTTATTCTTACTTTGTATAAGTGAAATCGTACAATATTCTTTTGGGTTTTTTTCCCTCAACATGACGTCTTCAAGGTTCATCCACACTGCTGCATCTATCAGAACTCCATTCCTTCTCACAGCTGAATAGTATTCCATTGTACATATATATGCAACATTTTGTTTATCTGTTCATTGGTTGTGGAACACCTGCTTTGCTTCCATTTTTTTTTTTTTTTTTTTTTTGCAATTGTGAATAATGCCATTATGAACAGCAGTGTAAAAATATCTGTTTTTTTTCATGGCTTCCAATTCTTTTGGGCATATACCTAGAAGTGGGGTTGCAGGTCATATGGTAATTTTATACTTAAACTTTCTGAGGAGCTGTCAAACTAGTTTCCACAGCAGCTACATCCTTTTACATTCCCACCAACAATGAAGTGTTCTATTTCTCCATATCCTGTCCAATACTTGCTATTTTCCATTTTTTAAAGATAGTAGCCATTCTAGTGGGTATGAAAGGGTATCTCATTGTGGTTTTGATTGCATTTCCCTCATGGCTAATGATATTGAGTACCTTTATGTGCTTTTTGGCCATTTATAGATCTTTTCTGGAGAAATCCCTTTTTACATCTTTTGCCATTTTTGAATTGGATTGTCTTTTCATTGCTGAGTTGCAGGAATTCTTTACATATTCTGGACATTAAACCTTTATTAGATATGTGATTTCCAAATATTGTCTCCCATTGTGTAGGTTGTCTTTTCACTTTATGATGAAATCCTTTGATGCACAAAAGTTTTTAAATGCACAAAAAGTTTTGATGAGGTCTCATTTACCTGTTTTTCTTCTTTTGTTTGTGCTCTGAGTATAAAACTAAGAAACCATTTCCTAAAACTAGGTCCTGAAAATGCTTCCCAAATTTTCACCTGGCAGTTTTATAATTCCAGTTCGTATGTTTAGGTCTTTGATCCATTTTGAGTTACGTTTATGTGTGTGGTGTGAGGCAGGAGTCCACCTTCCTTCTTTTACAATGTGGATTTCCAGCTTTCCCAGCACCATTTGTGGAAGAAACTATTTTTCCCCAATAGAGTGGACTTGGCACCCTTGTCAAAAGTTAATTGGCTATAAACATGAAGTTTGATCTTCTTGAGGGCAGGAAGTGGTTTAATTACCATTGTTTTCAAAGCATGTAGCCTAGTGCCCAATTTTGAATGTATGAATGCTGCCTTCATCATCGAGTCAGTGGGCTGAGCAGAGTTTTGAACTAAACCTTAGGAATTTTGACCTTCATACTCTTTGTTACTGCAGCTTAAGGGTTCGTTCTCAGGCGCGGAGAAACTATTTAGATGTAAAATAATTTAAATTTAAAATAATTCAGGATTAGGCATAAGTTTATCTGCAAATATTAGGACGCTAAAACCGCCTTTAAGTCCCATCAGTCATTCTTTAACGCATAGGATAAGAGCTGCTCATTACGAAATCTACCACCTGCTCGAAAGCCCTATCCCCGCAATTTGTTCAGTCCCGGGAATTCTTTTGCACCTAGGACTCCGCCCACGGCCCCCGCCTCCCAATGTGGCGGAAGAATCTCACGCAACGTGGAGACATCTCACACAACTGCGGAGGCATCACGACCTTACGGAAGCCGGCGTAGGAGGGGCGGCCGGCTCTTCCTTTGCCTCCTCGGCTCCTCCCCCAGCGCTTCACACGCTCATTGTGAAGCGACAGCGGCTACCAGCTTCTAGGGTTGCTTGAGACCTAGAGACCTTAAATCCTTGTCGCGCGTGAGCGTCCGCGCTCTACCTTCCCCACTCCAAGACTAAGGGCGCGAGATTCACCTTATTTTGTCCTCTCCTCTACTCTTCCGCCCGGAGCTAACCGCCCCGGTGCGCGCTGGCATCTCGTGCCGCCGCTCCCTCCCCCCTCCCCTAGGGAGCTCCCGCCCGCGCGCTCCTCCCCTCCCCTTTCCCCAGCGACGCGCACGCGCGCCAGACCGGCTCGCGCCCTCTCGCTTTCCTCCGGCCCGCGAGACCCCCTCCCCTTCCGCCTCGCGGCGCTTGCTCGTACCGCGGTCTTTTCTATCCACCCCCGACACCGCGGGGCTCCCCCTTGCCCGCCAACGGCGGGCCCCCAGTTTCCCGATCCCCCTTCGCTTCCCGCGCTCTCCGGCGGGAGCCTAGCCCCGGCCCCCTCTCTTCCTCCCTTCCCCCGAATTCCCCTTCCGGACGCTGCCATCATGTTGAAGCCTCAGCCGCCACAACAGACTTCCCAGTCCCAGCAGCCGCCCCCCACGCAACAGGCCGTGGCCCGCCGGCCTCCCGGGGGCACCAGCCCTCCCAACGGCGGCGTCCCGGGGCCGCTGGCCTCCAGCTCGGCTCCGCCCGGACCTCCCGCGACGGCTTCCCCCTGCCTGGGGCCTGCAGCCGCTGCCGGGAGCGGGCTCCGCCGGGGAGCCGAGGGCATCTTGACGCCGCAGCCTCCGCAGCATCAAGAGAGATCAGGGGCAACCGCCATCGGCAGCGCCAGGTGAGGAGGGGTGGGTTTCCGGGCGGGGGAGCCGAGGCTGAGGGGAGGAGGCGACGGCTCGGTTCCGGCCGGGCGACAGGGGCCTGAGCACATCCGCATGGGGCGGGCCCCCCATCCTGGCCACCTTTGGGGGCACCCGGGAAGCCCCCGTGAGGCTAGGGGTGGGTCCCCTCAGGTCCTCAAAGGTCGGAGGAAGGGTCCCCAGGCGACCACCAGGCAATTAGGAACCTGGCTGAGCTTTCAGGGCCTGGCCAGGGCTCGGGACCCGAGGCTTTAGGGGAGGCGGGGCGCCCCACGACAGCGCCGTCGGAACCGGGAGATGGGGGGGGTGAAGAGGTGAGCGGGGTCCCCGGCTCCATTAGCACGAAGGGTCTCGCGGTCCCCGACTTCAGCCAATGGGGAGTCAGCTGCAGAAAGGGGTCCCCGGCTGTAGCCAATGGAGGGGGGCGCGCGGCCCACAGTTTGGCCAATGGGGAGGGAGGGACTTGAGAGCGGGTTGCTGCCTCCCCCTTCCCGATCTGGCCAGTAGGAGGGGAGCGGGGTAGGCGGAGGGGGACGGAAGGAGGGACAACTGGGAGGACTGCGGGCCAGGAACCTCCAGCGCGCGCGCGCTCTTGCTGTACGTGCGCGCGGATGCTCTGTCTTATGACCCGGGCATTCGCGTGCCCGGGTTAACATCTTGGACTGGGGCTAGGAGGGTGCATGGAGGAATGCTCCCGGTGTTCGTGGATGGGTACTGGACGCTCCTCTCGGTTTCTCCTGTGTGTATGTGTTTTAATGGCATTGAGAGTGGCGGTACACGCAGGCGCAGTGGGTTCTGACCGCGGGAGGGGGGATTTTGAAGAGGCCTGTGGGTTTTAGTGCGCAGGCGCAGACCGGGCGAGGCCTCCCGGTGGAAGGCTTTTGCGGCTGCGCTGTCCCCCAGCCCCGCCAACGGCCCCCTCTGCGCCCTCAGCCACCGGTTACATCAGCCAGCGAGGAGCAGGGTTGCAGGGTGATTGGTGACCTCACAGAGTTGGTAACAAGCTGAATGGGTAACGAGGTCGAGGGGATAGGGCCTGGAGGGGGGTGCCTTCTTCCCAGGGTTGGGGCAAGAGGCTGCTGAAAATGATGTCTTTTCTGTTTGGGAGGTAATGTGGAACCGGGCACATCCATCTTTTATATATGGGGTGGGTTATTGGTGATCTAATACTGTAGCTTTGTTCAGTTAGGAGCATGCAGCCATCAGCCCGTGGAGAAAGTGAGAAGGTGGTGTTAAATTGGCCCTTCCTCCTAGCAATTAGACGACCATGGTCGATTGAGATCTACTTTACTGGTATTTGCAGGGAATGTGTTTCCTGGCTCTTAAGGCTTGTTCCTCTTTTTCTATGAGGTGAGGTTTGAAAATCTTGATTAATAGCTGTGTAGCCTTAAATCACCTCGTCACAAGGAATTGCTTCTGGGATACCTAGCCCTTTAAAATTAATGGTTTAAGAAGGAATTGATGAGGTTTAAATAACTAATTTTTTGTGTTGTTCTCTTACAGGGGACAGAGTACAGGAAAGGGACCCCCACAATCACCGGTGAGTGCCCTTTTTTCCCAAGATACAAGGGCCTAAAAGACACTTATGTCAGAACATAGGGTAGATTAGATATCAAAATAGTCAGAAGGGCACACGAAGGTGAGTGTGAATGGAGTATTTAGGTGGAATGTGAAATACTTGCCTCTCTTATTTCTTCCTTCTGTGTTACTGACAGGTGTTTGAGGGTGTCTACAACAATTCCAGAATGCTGCATTTCCTTACAGCTGTTGTGGTGAGTACCTAATGCTTAGGTTGAAAAATACTGTGAGTCAGTTTGCTGAAGACACTCTCCTTATTTTTCCTACTTTTCCAGGGTTCCACTTGTGATGTAAAGGTGAAAAACGGTACCACCTATGAAGGTATCTTCAAGACTCTGAGCTCAAAGGTAAGTGTACTCTAACTTATTTCCAGAGTTGTATGGAAGGAAGAAAGTGAAATAGACTCATTGAGGGTGTGAAATTAAGTGGTGTTGGATGACATTATAGCTCTGTTAGCCATTTATCTAGGCCTGTGCCAGGATAGTGTTGCAAGTATAAAAAACAAGATTCTGAACAAATTTGGGGCTTTTGTTAAGTCCTGTGGCTGGTGTTGAGAATATAATACATGTAAAGATGTGA
This sequence comes from Tamandua tetradactyla, assembly GCF_023851605.1. Taxonomy (NCBI): domain Eukaryota; kingdom Metazoa; phylum Chordata; class Mammalia; order Pilosa; family Myrmecophagidae; genus Tamandua; species Tamandua tetradactyla. The sequence continues at coordinate 25,014,361 of NC_135349.1, forward strand.
TGCGGTTTTGGGAAAATTTGCAAAGAGTAAAAGAAAAACTGTTTTTCTCGTTTCTTGATACTGACCCCTGGGTGTTGGGGAATGGGGCCTTTTGTAGTTTGAACTAGCAGTAGATGCTGTGCACAGGAAAGCATCTGAGCCAGCAGGTGGTCCTCGTCGGGAAGATATCGTGGATACCATGGTGTTTAAGCCAAGTGATGTCATGCTTGTCCACTTCAGAAATGTTGACTTCAATTATGCCACTAAAGGTATGGTGCCACGTCACTACTTCAGACCTGGTTTCTGTGTGCATAGAGAGGAGAGGGCAGTTTGTAGATGGAACATGACAGTTTGATTCTCTCCACCTCCCCCTTCTCACCTTACTCTTTTTCTGAAGGAACTGGCAATTTTTTCTTCCTGAAGATGATGTGTCTTGATTTCTAATACATAGTGGGATGAATGCTGTCCTGTATGGTGGCTCTTCACATTCTCCCTTTCTCCCTGCTTAATTTTCACTCCTTGCTCCTTTTGAACTTTTAAAATGAAAGAAGCTTTATATGCTGCCCCATCACTCCCCACCTCTGACACACAAGCACACACACTCAACATCTGGATTTCTTGAAGTTTTCTTTGCTCCTGAACTACTTGTAATAGGGGTGGGGGTGATCGTGTGAAATAATACCTGCCTCCTGATCTTCAACTCTGCTCCCACAGACAAGTTCACCGATTCAGCCATTGCCATGAACTCAAAGGTGAATGGAGAACATAAAGAGAAGGTGCTTCAGCGCTGGGAGGGGGGAGACAGCAACAGCGATGACTACGACCTTGAGTCTGACATGGTACAGTCTTCTCACTGAGAACCTGAGAGCTGGGTGGTTCTGCTGCCAGAATGGGGGTTGTTGACAGTGAGGTCATTCTTGAAACCAAGACTTGCTTGATGGGGGTGGGGGCCAGAAAATCTTATATTTTGATTTTACTTTGAAATGTTGATTGCAGTCAGATTCCAAATATAGATATACAGAAAATAGTAAAGCAGAAATATTCAAAAAAATCTGTGATTCACAAGTACTAATATTACTTCAAGTCATTTTATTTTATTTAATAAATTATGGATAAGATTGGACACCATGTAGGCTCTCTGATGCATGTCATATTTCTGGTCAATTTTTCATACTTGGACGTTACATATGTGTGTATATTCAAGAATGAATTTTTTTTTTTAGTGTATTTAGTTGGCACAAGAATATTTTCCTTGCTTATTGTTTTGAATTTTTCATAGGTCTAGTTCATTGCCTTTAACGATTATGTGACATTCAGTTTGTACGCATGTAATAGCAGACTATCTCTTTCCTTACTAATTGGTTCTTTGTTTCCATTATTTTGCTATTAAAATAATGGCTTATTGCACTTTCAGAATATCTGTCCCCATGCACATGTGCCAGTGTTTTTCTAGGATACAAGTCTAGAGGTAGATTTATTAAGTCTCAAGACTTTTTAATTTCACTGTTGCCATTTTGTGCTGCAATTGGTTTTACTAGTTGAGACGGCTGTGTTCTTTTACACTCTTGGTTTGGTCAAAAAATTTTTTTCACATTTGTTGATTTTTTTGTTTTTATATTAGTTGTCATCTTGTGGTTTTTTATTTGTGTTGTCTTTGTTTTTTAAATTTATTTGTGTTTTTTTGTTTTTTTAATTGTGAAATATATATACAAAACAACAAATTTCCAAGTGCATTTTAGCAAGTAGTTATACAACAGTTTGGGTTATAGTTCCTTGATATTTTGTTTTTTCCTCTAGTTGCTCTAAGATACTGGAGACCAACAGAAATATCAATATAATGATATTGAGCAGTCATGCTCATTTGTTAAATCCTGTCTTCTCTGTCATACTTTTTCTCTTTAAATAACATATATGCATAAAAGCAATACATTTTGGCCAGCCTGCTTGAGCTGAGCCCACCTGAAAGGATGTTCTGCCTGCTGATGTCTGTCCTTGCTTAATAAAACTGATTTTTGAAAGCCAAAAAAAAAAAATCAATTTCAAAGTACATCACGACAATTAGTTGTAGAACAGATTTCAGAGTTTGGCATGGGTTACAGGGTTAGTCAGATTTTTAAGTTTCTCAGTCTGATGAAAGGAAAATGACATGTGCTTTCCTTGCTGAATTTTAAAATATTGCCCTCCTTCCCCAGTCCAATGGATGGGACCCCAATGAAATGTTCAAGTTCAACGAGGAGAACTATGGTGTGAAGACCACCTATGATAGCAGTCTCTCTTCTTATACGTGAGTGTCTTGATACCTCCTAAGCAGTGCAGTTTGGGGTGTGGGGTCGCTTGACAGAAAAAGTGCAAGTCGTTAGGTGGAACATGGCTTTTGCTCATGCTTTTCTTGGGGTCCAGGTTTTCTTCTTCCCATTCCTGGTCTGTCTTTTGAACCTCAAAGGTTTTCTCTTTTTCCTGATTCCAGGTGGGTAAGAGAAGCAAGTCTTATACGTCTGTATCTTTCCTCTAGAATTCAGAGATAGATTTAGGGATCTGCTTGGACTGCAGTAGATGCCCATTAAATTATGCTCAGTTGTTGAAGGGGTTAAACACCCATATACTTCAGCTGGTATCAGGACTCATGTAAATGTCTTCCCTTTTCCCCCTCTTGTCCTCTGACACGGGGACGGTGGTGTTCCATGGGGATTCTCTCAGGGTGCCCTTAGAGAAGGACAACTCAGAAGAGTTCCGTCAGCGGGAACTGCGTGCAGCCCAGTTGGCCCGAGAGATTGAATCGAGCCCCCAATACCGCCTGCGGATCGCCATGGAGAATGACGATGGGCGTACTGAAGAGGAGAAGCACAGTGCAGTCCAGCGGCAGGGCTCAGGGCGGGAGAGCCCCAGCCTGGCATCCAGGTACTTCCTGGGAGCAACCAGGACTGTTGGGGGCTCATGATACGGGCCTAGGCCAGCTTTATATCTGGTTGAGGGTAGTTCACAGCTGTGTGTGGTGCAGTTTTTAGGGTTAAGAGATTAAAGCCTAGAGAAGTTAAGTATTTTACACAAGCTAGTGTGGCTAAAGCTTGTGGTTTTAATTTTTTTTTCCAGAAGTTGGGTGTATATTTCTTTTATTCCCCACATATTCATCCATATGTATTTATTTACTTCTTTGCAAAAATGAAATAGAACTGTACATAGTGACCTTTATTTTGTAAAAGCTGCACCATTGTGATGCTACCTTTCTCCTAGGTCAGGAACGGTATCATTGTGGATTGTTTCCCTGATTGGTTGGGTTGGGGTTGGCGTAATATAAGGTCATAGACCTGTAGCTACAAAACATTTAACTGGGCAGATCCTCAAGTGGGATAGTGAAAGAAGTTGGAGCTAGGCGTTGAGGGTGGGGTGGGGTAGGCTTCATCTTTCCAAAGTGATGGGTTTTTGTGGTTACCTGACCTTACTTGGACTCTTTCTGTCTTTCTCTCTAGGGAAGGAAAGTATATCCCTCTGCCTCAACGAGTTCGGGAAGGTCCCCGGGGAGGAGTTCGATGCAGCAGTTCCCGGGGCGGCCGACCTGGCCTTAGTGCTTTGCCACCTCGTGGCCCTCATCACCTTGACAATAGCAGCCCTGGCCCGGGTTCTGAGGCACGTGGTATCAATGGAGGTGAGTTGCAAAGCAGACTTTTGTGGGGAGCAAGGGAGGGGACAGTAATTGAAAGATAGGAGTAGACAGCTTGGAAGGCTGATGCATTGATGATTACATAATAGTAAATACTCTGCCTCTTTTTAATTTTTTCCCATCTTAAAAAAAAAAAAAAAAGGCCCTTCCCGCATGTCCCCTAAGGCCCAGCGGCCTCTGAGAGGTGCCAAGACTCTGTCCTCACCCAGCAGTCGGCCTTCCGGAGAAGCTTCTGTTCCCCCTACTCCTGCAGGTAAAATTTCAGCAGTTTTGATTGAGGGAGTTGGTAGAAATCTGTAGTAAATATAAATGTGTCAGTTGTTGCACTGTTGGAATGGGAGATAGTTTCCCGATGTGAGAGATGTGATTTTTTGGTGGGGATGGGGGTTGGGTTTGATTTATTATTTTGGGGAAAAACTTTTGTTTTTCTAGTACAGAAATTTCAGACTGGTAGTTCATTGTTTGTATCTGACTGGCATGTTGTTTATTTATTTATTTATTTATATCTGAATTAGTTGCCAACATTTTAAAACATAGAAGTAATATAAAATTTCCAATTTCTTTTGAAATGTGGTTATTCCTGCCAATGCTGACACTGTAGTAACTGACACTGAATCACTACTGCCACTTTTGGCATCCTGTTTGCCCCAATAGGCCCTTTCTTCTACATACGTTACCTTCTTTGGCTGCATAGGCATTGAAGTTTGTGACTCTACCTAGTGCAAACTTTTCTTGGTGTTAACTTAGCAAGCCCCCTCTTATCCATTACTTATAAACTAGCAGTAACCATCATACAGCTCTCCCTTTCCTTCCAGTGGGCCGGATGTATCCCCCACGCTCTCCCAAGTCTGCTGCCCCTGCCCCAATCTCTGCTTCCTGTCCTGAGCCTCCCATCGGTTCAGCAGTGCCAACCTCTTCAGCTTCCATTCCTGGGACATCATCAGTTGTGGATCCTGGAGTGGGCTCCATCTCCCCAGCTTCTCCAAAGATCTCATTAGCCCCCACAGATGGTAAGCCAGATGGGTAAGGGCTATGGACAATATGAAGTCTGATTCTGGACAGTAGGACATTCAAGTGCATTTTTCTTCTTGCTCAGTAAAAGATCTCCCCGCCAAGGAACCTGGGAGAACACTGGAGCCCCAGGAGCTGGCCCGGATAGCTGGGAAAGGTATAGATTTTTTTTCCCACCTTGATCTTAAGCCCCTTTGTATGAGGGAGCACTTGAGTTAGGGAGGTTCAGAGTTCAGAAGCAGACAATGCCTATCTCCCCTTTATTCTAACTTCTGTTTTAGGATTTTCAAGAGCTTCTCTCCGCACCCTGCCCTCCCCCCATCCCAGTCTCTTTGTTCTCTGGATTATTGGCACTGTGTAATCAACCACCTTTGAGGAAGAAGTTTACATTTTCTTCTTTTCACTGTTTTCTCATAGTCCCTGGCCTTCAGAATGAACAGAAACGGTTTCAACTGGAAGAACTGAGAAAGTTTGGGGCCCAGTTTAAGGTGAGAGATGGTAGGGTGGTAATGAGGTCAAAAGTTAGCAAGATGGAGGAGTGTGGAGGGCTTGTAGAAGAGGCGAAGAGCGAAGTGGAATGGAGAAGATGAGATCAAGCAGGGATGAAATGAAGAAGCAGGGCATGGGGTCTGGATGAGACAATACTGTGTGTGTGTTTCTCTCTTTCCAGCTTCAGCCTAGTAGCTCTCCTGAGACCAGCCTGGATCCTTTTCCTCCCCGGATCTTAAAGGAGGAGACCAAAGGGAAAGAGAAGGAGGTTGATGGTCTATTGACTTCAGAGCCCATGGGATCCCCAGTCTCTCCAAAGACTGAGTCCGTATCGGACAAGGAGGAGAAACCGTCCCTGCCACCAGCAGTAGGGAGTGAGGGGCCAGAGCAACCCCCACCACCTTGCCCAAACCAAGCTGGCAGCCCCCCCGTGGGCCTCATCAAGGGCGATGACAAGGACGAGGGCCCAGTTGCTGAGTGAGTTGGGTTAGGGAGCTGGGTGGATGTGAGAAGTGCTGTGGGCTAAGCTGTGAGAATTTACTTTATATTCTCTCATAGGCAAGTGAAGAAGTCAACATTGAACCCCAATGCCAAGGAGTTCAACCCCACGAAGCCTCTGCTGTCTGTGGTGAGATGTGATGAGAGAATGTGGGCTTTGGTTTCCATGAGAAGAGGGGATAGTAAAGCAGTGGAGGGGAGCACTTAACTAGCAGTTGTCAAGTTTGAGAGGAGACATTGTAAAAGTGTGTTGGGATAGTAGTAGTTGGGCTGGCTTTAGGGGAAGTAGAGACAGGTCTCCAGGGTTGGGTGGCAAGGGATGCTGGTGTGTTTGATGTATTCATAGGTTTCTCTCTGAGACTTAACATTTGGTTCAGGGAGTTTTTTAATTGATTAATTATGAGCATAAGGCTTCATTCAGGCAGATAGACTTGGCCTCAGTACCTGTTGAAAGCATCGTGATCTTGGAAAAGTCACTTTGACTTCTCTGCTTCACTTTCCTCCCGTATAATTTGAGGCTTAACAGAGAGAAAGCATGGACTGGGTTTGGCGCACAGCACTCCATGGATGCTAGCTGTTATTACAGCCATGAGAGAGAGAGGCAAAAAAATGATAAAATCTCTTCCTCCTTTGTTTCTCACAGAACAAATCCACTAGTACCCCAACTTCTCCAGGGCCCCGGACTCATTCAACTCCTTCTATCCCGGTGCTGACAGCAAGCCAGAGTGGGCTGTATAGTCCCCAGTATATCTCCTACATACCTCAGATCCACATGGGGCCAGCTGTGCAGGTATGAGGCTGGTTGGGTCCAGAGTGAGAGGTGTGCGGTTTGTCAGGTGGTCTGGGCCACCAGGTCAGGTCTGTCCTGGGCATTTGTAAGGAGGCATTCAGCATCATCTCTGTTTTTTTCTCTTAGGCACCTCAGATGTATCCGTATCCTGTATCTAACTCGGTGCCTGGGCAGCAGGGCAAATACCGGGGAGCAAAGGGTGAGCAGGGTTGGGAGGGGCAGACAGTGGGGCTGCCCAGTACCTCCTGGCAGATGGAGCTTGAACTCTGCACTATTTCCCCCCCGCCCCCAGGCTCCCTGCCCCCTCAGCGCTCGGACCAACACCAGCCAGCCTCAGCCCCTCCAATGATGCAGGCTGCTGCTGCTGCTGGTCCCCCTCTGGTGGCTGCTACGCCCTACTCTTCCTACATCCCGTACAATCCACAGCAGTTCCCAGGCCAGCCTGCCATGATGCAACCCATGGCCCACTACCCCTCGCAGGTAACTGAGGCACAGGAGGGAAGTGGGGGAACAGATCCTGCTAGGGATCCTTAAATTCCCACCTTTGAGACTCAGGAGCTCACAGGGGTGACGTGGGAGGAAAGAGGCTGTGTTCTACATGATGTTGGCCGACAGTGGGATGGGTGTCATCAGACTTGTGTTTAAATCTTGGTTCTGACATCATTGAACATCTGAGTCTTAGTTTCTCCTCTGTAAAGTGTAGATAAAGTAGCATCTCTTGGCAGGATTCACAGAATATTTAATTGAGGTGGTTGTGACAAGGCCAGAGTGGTTCTCAACACAGGTTGTTTGGGCAGGAAGACATGCTTTCTGCCTCTCTGCCACTCACTTCTCTTTCCCTGCCCCACAGCCGGTGTTTGCCCCCATGCTTCAAAGCAACCCGCGCATGCTAACGTCGGGTAGCCATCCCCAGGCCATCGTGTCGTCCTCAACTCCTCAGTACCCTTCTGCAGAGCAGCCCACCCCCCAGGCCCTTTATGGTGAGTTTTCTAACCCCCACTCCCACCCATCCCTGCCTCTGCTCTGGGCTGTGCTCCTTGATCACTATGCGCCCAGCACTGACTCTCTCCCTCTTTCCTGCTGTAGCCACTGTTCACCAGTCCTATCCACACCATGCTACGCAGCTCCATCCCCACCAGCCGCAGCCGGCCACCACACCTACTGGGAGCCAGCCGCAGTCCCAGCACGCGGCCCCCAGTCCCGTCCAGGTGCCTGTCATGGGGGATCTGAGAGGTTGGGTTAGAGATGGGTGCCTGGAAAGGGGAGATGGATAGAGCTAAGTGTTGCCCCCCAGTGGAGAAGGAAGCCGGGGTCACTGGGTGGTTGGCCTAGGTACCAGAAGAATAGATGGCACTCACCCTTCCCTCCCCCTAACAGCACCAGGCGGGGCAGGCCCCACACCTGGGCAGTGGACAGCCACAGCAGAATCTGTACCACCCAGGGGCCCTGACGGGTACGCCGCCCTCTCTGCCACCGGGCCCTTCTGCCCAGTCCCCTCAGAGCAGCTTCCCCCAGCCAGCCGCTGTGTATGCTATCCATGCCCACCAGCAGCTACCCCACGGCTTCACCAACATGGCCCACGTCACTCAGGTAAGAGTCCAAGGCACCTGTTTCCTTTGGGTCTGTGTTTTGCCATGAGCACATGAACCATGGGACTGTCTCACCTGAATGCCTCGTGTCACCTTTGCTTGCTCCTCCCCAGGAAGCCACAGGGCTTCCTGACCCTGGGATCCTCAGAGCTTGACCTGGGTTTCTGCGGTACTCCCAGGTACTTTTTGTTCTTTGCAGGCCCATGTCCAAACTGGAATCACAGCAGCCCCGCCCCCTCACCCTGGGGCTCCCCACCCGCCCCAGGTGATGCTGCTGCACCCACCCCAGAGCCATGGGGGCCCCCCCCAAGGCGCGGTGCCCCAGAGTGGGGTGCCTGCACTCTCAGCTTCCACACCCTCACCCTACCCCTACATCGGACACCCCCAAGGTGAGCAGCCTGGCCAGGCGCCTGGATTTCCAGGAGGAGCCGATGACAGGATTCGTGAGTTCTCGTTAGCTGGGGGCATTTGGCATGGAAGAGCTGATGGGCTGCAGGTGGGGCAGGATGCACGGGTTCTGGGTGGGGAGTGAGGGGTCTTGGAGGCAGGGCTGTCCCACTGGGCGCCCGCCGACCTTCACCTGTCTGTGAAGTATGTAGGGTGGGCAGAAGCCACAGCCGCCGCCGCCAGGGGCTTGCTCCTGGCTCTGTCCTTTGCTTCCCTCCGTCCTCGCTCAGTTGTGATCCAGCAGCCCCCCTCCCCACTGCCTCCCCAGCTCTCAGTGACCCCGACTGTCTCCTGACTTAGCCGAGGTAAGGTCAGCGCAGCAGACAGGGCCAGGCTGGGGTGTGGGGGGCTGAGCTGGGCACACGAGTAAGGGCTCTGGCTCACTGGGAAACAGCGATTGATCTGTGCTTCTGACAGCCCCATGAGACACGTTGAGGAGGCCGCTCCTACCCAAATACGCCCCCCACACCCCCCACTGGACGGCATTGGATGAAGGGACAGCTGCTTGGGTTCTAATGCTCCTGCTCTCTTCTCTTTCCCCTCCAACCAGTTCAATCTCATCCCTCCCAGCAGCTCCCCTTCCACCCCCCGGGGAACTGAAGATTGTCCTGGCCGCGACCTGAGACCTCCATGAGTGGAGGGAAGAGTGACCTATGTCTCTTCCCCCAGCAGCTCGGACCAGTCCCAGCCCCTGAATCTCCCCTTTCCCCCAGGGGAGCTGGGAAATTCCTGCCAAGCACCTTGAATTGGGAGGGGCCTCATAGTGGGCAGGGTCAGGGTCCAGCAGGGTGGGGGGTTCCTGCTCTGACCCTGCCCACTCCCACCCATCTTGCCCTCCCATCCTCTCATCTATCCCCCGCTGGAGACGGAAGATCTTTTATTTTCTATTATTTATAACCTGAGACTTGGGCCCCCTGTTTTCTTCCCATTAACTTGAGTGACCTGCGTGAGAGACAGACAGACAGATACCCCACAAGGATGGTTGGACAAGGACTTTTACTTTTTATTACATAAAAAATATTAAAAAATAATAATAAAAAATAAAATTTTAAACTAACTCAATCTGCCTAGCTTCCTCATTATAGGTAGGGCAGGGTCAGAGAGGTCAGTCTTTCGAGGGCTAGAGTTCTTCAAATCTTGGGGCCTTCAGTTGGGAAGATGGAGCTTATGGGTGTTTAATGTGGGGTCGGTGTTGTATTTGTCAGTAGTGTTTCTTTCCTGCCATGGAAAAATTGTGCCCCATTTCTCAAACTAGGATCAGAGGAACCATATTAGGGTCTTAACACTATTTGAGTGGATTCCTTCGTGATGTTTGTTTGGTTTTTTTTTCACATGGGCAGGCACTGGGAGTCGAACCCGGGTCTCCAGCATAGTGGGCCAGAACTCGGCCTGCTGAGCCACCGTGGCCCGCCCTCCACTATGTTTTGATGGTGTGTAGTAGGTAACTGAGGTTCTGGGTAACCGGAGGATGAGAGTAGGCAAGATGTGTCTGTTAGCCAAACCCTGTTCCCAGGTGGGTCTTTATCCTGGCTCTGCAATTACTGATCACCCAGTGACTTGTTTTCTCACCTATAAACTAACTTCAGTCTGACACATGACCAGAAGCTTTTCATTTCTAGTATTAAGCCTCATGAATTACATCCACCCCCTCGTTGAAAAGCATTTGCATCTTTTTTGGACATTGGAAATAATGACCTCACTGATGCTGTGCTCAGGGGTCTTGGTATGGTTAAGAGCTTTAAAGGTGAGGCTGCAAGTGGGTGGAGTGGGGAGAGAACTGGGCTGAGGAGCCAGGTGTAGGGGGATAGGTGCTAAATTACGGGTTTATGGACAAGAGCAGAACCAGATCCGGAAAATAGAATTGGCTCTAGAGCAGGTGTTTTTTTCAAGGACGCAGTTTGGAATTGCAACTCTGACTTGGACCTTGGTTTCCTTGTCTGTAAAATGGAGGTAATCTCACCCTTTTAGGGCGATGAGCATGTGGCTGGTGCACACAGGTGCTTGATGGTAGGGGTATTTCCACTGGACTCAAAGCCAGAGAACATTGGCTGAGACCAGACAGGAATAATGGTTAGCTGTCAGGGTAAATTTCCCAGGGTGTGAGGTAACCACTGGGTATTGGGGGTTTGGGGGTTGGAGAGCAATGGAAGGCAGGAAGTGGGAAGCTTTCCACTGGGCTTGGAATGTCTGAAGTACAGCCCAAGTTAGCTAAGTCTTTTTGCGTCATGAAAGGACTAAGTTGGTTATAATTCTTTTTATTTCTAAAAGCACTAATCAGCTTTGAAAGGGAACTTAGCCTTCACTCAGCCAGAAATTTTCCTGTAAGACCCAGACTGTTGGACATTGAGGAGGGTAAAGCAAATAAAGAAAGGTAGTTTTGATTAAGTCTTTCCTTGGGTCCTGCTCCCTTCTAGTCTGTTGGTGACTTGTCAGAGTTCATCAAAACAACTCTTAGGTTGAGGCCACAAATCCTTCTCTGGGCTGCTGGTCCTGGGTGTGTTGTCTCTGTCCTTTTCAGGTTTCTTATCTACTCAGCATTTTAATCCCTGCATAAATGTGGCAGGGATTAAATATGCTGCGATAATAACATATCCCTACATAAATGTTAAATCTCAGTAAATGTTGAAAATACTAATTCGATAGTCTCTATAACGTCTAACCCTGTGCTTGGAATTAAGTATGCAGCAGCAATCCATCAAAAGTGACACCACAGAAGTGAAATTACTCTAGGATGATTAATAACCCCCTGGGCTTGTTTCCTCTTGTACCCTCCTGGCTCCTCTAGCTAATGCACAAGCATAAGAGACACAGGTGAGTTTACTATTTATACAAGTTTATTGGCCTATCCCAGCTGGCAGGCCACCCCTACTGAACAGGGAGAGTGTTTGTCTCTTTTTTCAGTTGACAAGAAGAGCTTCAGCTTGTGCCCTAGAATGCCTGAAGCAGCTGAAGACTGGCCAGCACAGCCCCAATGCAGCAAAACCCGAGCATAAGTCCATGGACTCAACTCCACTTGAGTTCCTTGTCCTCCTCAGTCATGGCTGGCGTGTCGGTGACAAGGCCGGTGCCAATGGTCCGGTTGCCATCTCGGAGGGTGAAACGCTGGCCCTTTTCTAAGATCATTGGCTGCCGCAAGATGAGGGTGAGCTTCAGGTCCTCCCCAGGCATGGCAAGCTCCTGAAGGAAAAAGAGACAGGAATGAATATGGCTTTTGGGGTACCTTAACTGCTTCTGCCTACTATAGAGGTTCAGTTTCATGGGACAATGCAGCAGGTGATGTTGGGCAGATGCAAGGGCAGGAAAGCATAAAAAGGACCAGTGATCAGTATTCCCAAGGTTATGTTTTTGGAAAAACATTTTGGAAAAAAAAATTTTTTTTTTTTGGTTTAAATTATGGGCTATGTAGAAGTTGCAGGACTTCTGAGTCCCACATAATAAATAACAGGAACTTTTAATTTTCCTAGGGATAAATACTGGTAGAGTAAGCTTGCCTACTTCAGCCCAGGGTACACGGTCCAGACCCATACACCTCCACCCGAGGAAATCAAGACATCTTGGCATCTTTGGCCTCCCTGTAAACAAGGTAGAGCTGACTGGAAGAGGACCCCTTCCACTCCTTCACATCTCTCTACACCTGCATACCTTCTCTGGGGGCAGGATGACACGACAGGCCATGTCCCAAGTCAGGGAGAACATGACAGGAATGAAGTGAGACACAAAGGGCTTGTGGCGACCACCCTCCTCCTTGCTGAGAATGTAAACCTGGATAAGAAAGCAGGGTGAGGTAGAGCTGGGCCTGGCTGGAAGCACTGTCTCTGCAGGGGGCTGTTTGGCTCAGCCCTGCTCACCATCCCCTAGAGCCCTCACCTGTGCCTCCACCTTCTGGTGTGGCTGGATGGAACCTGGCTTGGCCATAACTAGGCCACGCCTCAGGTCCTCCCGCTTCAAGCCTCGGACCAAGGCCCCAAGGTTATCCCCTGCCTCTGCCCTCTCCAGGCTCTTGTGGAACATCTCAATGCCTAGGAGGAGAGAGAAAGGAGGGAGGAGAAAGAATAAAGGAGGAGGGTTTGGGGCAGAGGAAGAGCACAAGGGATGTGCCAGGGGAGAGGTCAGCATGGAGCCAGTCCCTGGGTGCTGAGGTTTCATTCCCATACCTGTCACCACAGTGCGAATGTTCTTGTTATGTCCCAGGAACTCACATTCATCCCCTTTTTTCAAAATGCCACGTTCCAGCGTACCTGTCACCACTGTGCCCCGGCCTGGGAGGGAACAGGAACGGATGTCAGGGACCCTGGGCCTGCCTCTTGGAGAGGGAGTGGTGAACGAGCCCAGTCCTCACCAGGGATAGAGTAAACCGATTCTATAGGCAGCAAGAAAGGCTTCTCCAGGTCCCGGGTGGGCACTGGAATGTAGGTGTCCACAGCATCCAGCAGCTTCTGTACCGACTTCAGCCCTAGCTCAGGGTCACGTTGCTGGGAGATGAAGGTGAAGGACTCTTGAAACCTCCATTCTGCTTTTACTTAGCACAAGTCTGCCCAGACTCGGGGCAGAGCCCCTGCCCATGCAGCCCCATCCTCCACCAGCAATCCCTGCTGTCCCCACCCTCACCTCAAGCGCACAGAGGGCAGAGCCTATGATGACTGGGGTCTCCTCCCCTTTGTAGCCAAACTCAGTGAGCAGTTCCCGGATCTCCAGCTCAACGAGTTCCACCATCTCAGAGTCCTGGACAGCATCTGCCTTGTTCACATACACCACAACGTGCTCTACCCCAATCTGGAGACAGGGACAAAGATAGGGCAAATGTCTGGAATGGCCCAACCCCTACTCATTCCACCCCCATATGAGCTCTGCATACCTGTTTTGCCAGTAATAAATGCTCTCGGGTCTGGGGCATGGGACCGTCATTGGCTGCCACCACCAGGATGCAACCATCAAGGGGGGCAGTGCCTGTGATCATATTCTGGGCGGAAGAAATGGAACCCTCAGCCTAGTAAAGTGACTTTCTCAGCTCCATATCCATCTGACCCAGCCATCTCACCACCCACTACCCACGGCCACAAACTCACACATCCACTATCAACCTCCTCCCACAGAACCCTAACTTTTATCCTGACAAGAAGCAGTTCTGGCCCTGCCGTGTGCAGCAACTCTCACCTTGACATAATCTGCGTGACCTGGGCAGTCTGTGTGGGCATAGTGGCGAGCTGCGGTACTATACTCCACGTGAGCCGCGTTGATTGTGATCCCGCGAGCTCGCTCCTCCGGTGCATTGTCAATTTCCTCATACTTCTTAAACTTGGCCCCACCTCCCTCCGCCAGAACTAACGGAGGGGGAAAGAAACCCCCTCTCAGCTCAAATTCTAGAACTGGAAGCAGGGCTCAGACCACGCCCCTAGGCCCCTCCCACCTAAACAAATAATAGTCTGGAAGAAAGATTCTCTCCGCCTCCCTCAAGTCTCGAACTCCTGCAGCAGAGGTAACTTTGGATCAGACAGGAACGTTAAAAGGCCCCAGGGGTCAGCCAAGGTAAAGCTTCCTCTTACAGAGTACTCCCACGGCGAGCGCGTCCCCCAAATGCATCGCAAAGTACTAAGTGAGCAGGGGACCTCTGTCTCCTGGATCCTCCATTCTACCGCCCGCCGGAGACCTGGCTTCTGGGGTCACACTAAACACCTCCAGCAGCCACTCTGGGCTCCAGGTCCCGCCAATAGATCGGGAGCTGCCACACCCCAAGCCCGCTCACTCTTGGTGATGGCCGCAGTCAGCGTGGTCTTGCCGTGGTCCACATGGCCGATGGTGCCCACGTTCACATGGGGCTTGTCGCGCACATAGCTCTTTTTGGCCTCCACAGCCAGGCCCCGGCACAAGACGGGCAGCGCCGGGGCCTTCGGCGGCCGGAACAAAACCTGCAGCACTGAGGTGGTGCCGGCACCGAGACCTGCCGGGGCAGAGGCTTGGCGTCAGAGCGCGGGTTCGAGCCCGGCCACCCCGACACCACCCACATGCCTCTCCCCCACCCCCATCCTGAGCCACCACCGCCTTTCCTGCTCTCTCACCACTGAAGCGGGGCGTCGCGCGCAGCAGGGTCGTAGCAGCCATTGTGGTCGTGCTTGCGCCTCGGGCACCGGACCGGAAGCCCGCTAGTGCCAAAAAGAAGGACACTTGGGGTTGGAGGCTATTTCCGGCAAGAATAGGGGCCGGCAGGGCGAGGCTGGGCGCCTCTAGCTACCAGTTTCTATGGTCGTTTCCGCCAACTTCCGGGCGCGGGACGGAGGACTTCTAAGAAGGCGCTGGTCGCTGGTGTCTGCACAATACACATGGGCCTCGCCGCCTGCGGGACGACGGAGTTTTCTCTGGTGCGCTCTGGGGCCCTCCCATGAGGCACCAGGGCCCTCCCACAATGCACCAGGGCCCCGAAGCATCGTGGGCATTGTAGTTTGTAGGCCGGCGGGTCGGGAGGGCACTTTGAGTCTGGGTTAGGTAAGGGCCCGCGGGGTCGGCAGCGTCCTGGCCTCCGAAAGGCAAAGACGGCCCTAGCGCGGACTGTTGAGGAACGTCCCGGGCCGGCGGAGAGAGGCCGCGAATCCCCTGGAGTCCGACTTGCTGCGCGCGGCTCGCGGGAGGCCGGGCGGCCTCCATGCCGCAGGTGGAGGTAGGGCCAGGCCCGGGGCGCCTTTTGGGCGTGGGATCAAGTGTAAGCCCTCTGTCCGCTAAACCTTATCCGTTAGATGGAAATAACAGTATCCACCTGAGAGGAAATGAGACGGGCCGAGATCAGGGACGGAATCCTCTGTTCTCCTGGTCGAATAGTCCCTGCCCCACAAATAGCTGCCCCCTGGCTCACAACTTCCTGGACTCTTTACTGCCCGACTTTACAGGTCACAGTCCCCAAGACATTCCTGTAAACCATCAGCAGCCCAGGGAGAAACTCTCCGATCGTCGCCCCGCCACCACCACTACCGCCACCTCCCGACTCCCGCCTCAATTTTATAAATGAGGGTGAAGGACCAACCTAGGGGGGCGTTTAACGGCAGACTGAATCTTGTTCTAGGCTTTATCCCCATCACCTAACGCGGGGCGGGGCATGCAATGAGTGCTCAATAAATGCGTTGACTGAATGAATGAGTAATAACTTTTAACTTTCACATCCATCGTTTCATCGCAGCTTCCCAACATTACTCCAAGACAATAATAGCAGCTACTTAAACCCGATTAAGTTTCTGAAACTCACTAGATCCTGTGACTATGTTGACTGGCTTCCTTACCTGGAGATTATGATTCAGAGGGACTGGGCACTATCAGGGAAACTATATTTATAACACACACACCCTCCCTTTATTAAGCACAGAGGAGTTTCGACAACTATGAACTACAGCTTTTTAGGTATCAGGTGTTGTGCAGATGCTTCGTATTGGTACACAATTACTGCTTCCAGTGCTACCCTGTATAGTAGGATCTGTTCTTTCTCCCATTTTACAGGTGAGAAAACTGAGGATCAGGGAGGTTAAGGAACCTAATGCAGCAAAACTCCAAAACATAGCACTAAACCAATGTACAGTACTATCACAGAACTATAATTTTATGGATGGTTCAGATAAACCAAGAGACCAGCCAACACCGCTTTCCTCCTGGTCCTCCAAACTATCACCTTTTCTTAGAAAGGGCTGGTACAGTGTAAAACTGTTTTCTTTGTTCCTACCCTTTACCTCTGTCACTCTACTCTTGGAAATTATCCTAAGATTTTTGTGATCACTAGTGGGTTATGAATTTTTTGGGGGGTGGTATGTGAACTAATGGATTCTCTTTTAATGGTGTTTGTGTGTGTGTATTGTTTTAAAAAAAAGGAAAAACCTGGCACAAGTAAATGCTGAGTTTCAAAAGATCAGTCAATTTAAAAAGTATTCGGTAAATAATATTATGGGTGGCAAAAATTTTTGAAGGGGGTGCCTTTGAATGAAGTTTCAGAAGCACAGGGCTAAGAGTCCAAAGGAAGAAAAAAATATTATAGAGCTGTTAACTACAACATCTTTTATAACAGTGAATGGATCAGTCGGAAATCTTAATTTACAGGTAACAGAATTTATATTGGCTGGTTTAAGCAGAAGAGGGATTTGTTAAAGAGTACTGGGCAAGTGATTAAATAAATAAATAAATAAATAAATAAATAAATGAATAAATAAAAAGTTCTGGGCAGGGATGGGGAGGGCTGGATAAATAGCTGCTGAACTGACCTGAAAAGAAAACTGCTGCTGCTACCACTGTCTCCAGATACTAAATGCCAGGACTTAGACTTGTCTGCTACTGCTCGCGGCACTGAAACCACTTCTGCATCAAGAAAGTGACCTCCCTCCACCCTGCCCCAAAGCCAGACAGATTCAAAGTCTCACGTGGATGTGCCTGATTGTGGAAGCCTTGATCATGTAAGTGTTCTTGTATCAGAGGAGGCTGAGAGAGATATTGTCAACTTTGATGTTGGGGAAGCAGGACTGATAGGGAATTTCCCTAGAGGTATAAGAAAGTCTCTTCAAAAGAGACTTTCCACAGAAAGTTAAACATAGAATTACTATATGACCTGACAATTTCACTCCTAGGATATACCCCCAAAAAACTGAAAGCAGGAACTCAGACAAATACTCTTATATCTGTGTTCTTAGCAGCATTAATCACAACAACAAAAAGGCAGAAACAACACAGGTGTCCATCAACAAATAAATGGTTAAACATAATGTGGTCTATCCATACCATGGAATATTATTTAGCCAGAAAAAAGGAATGAAGTTCTGATATATGCTATAATATGGATGAACCCTGAAAATATTATGCTAAGTGAAATAAGCCAGGCACAGAAGGACAAAAAAGTGTATGATTCCACTTACATGAAATATATAAAGAAAAAAAGTAGATTAGGGGTTACCAGCGGCTAGAGGGAGGAATGAACGCGGGATTACTGCTTAATGGGTATAGGGTTTCTGCTTGGGGTGATGGAAAAGTTTTGGTAATGGATGCTGGTAATGGTAGCACAACATTGTAAATGTTATTAGTGCCACTGACTTGTATACCTGAAAATGATTAAAAAGGCAAATTTTATATATATATATATATATATATATATATATAGTACCACAATTAAAGAAAAAGAAAGATGCCCAGCCATGCCTGTGACAAATACAATGAAAGAGTAGAATGATCACAAATGTCCAGTATGTAGATATGGTAGCATTAATTGTGACATATCCGCTAGATGGAGCAGGCTCAGAGTTGCAGAGATGGAGCCAGGTACCTGTAAAAATGCTTGTGAACAACATAAAATGAACCAGGGAGGAACGGCTCCATGGATGGGAGAAGGCAGGGGATAAAGAGATTAGGACAAAGGAAGTTGAAAACAATTGTGATTTCGGCAGGCTGTGAATCTCCTTGGAGGAGGAGAGAGATTTTCTCTTTTAAACATTTTTGTTTTTGTCATTACAGTTAAAGAAAGAAGGGTTCTTTGTACAGAATCTTTAACTCTTAAAAAAGGTGCTCTTGAAATCAAAGGGCTTCTGGGTTCCTCCACCCCCGCAGCAGGCCATTCATTCTGCTCTATGGCAGACATTTTAGCTCCAAATTAGCAGCAATTTTCTCATCTCCCTGCAGGCAGGGCCCTGATTTTGTTCATCAAAACAAAAGGCCTGGTCTGGCCTGGTCTGGCTGCCCTTTTCCCAGCTCCAGGAATAAATCCTGACAGGTCTAATACAATTCCGCTGGTCCTGGAATCCCCTGGTCCTTGCCAGGGCATTTGTTTAGGGTTGAGTATATGACTCCTCTGGGGCCAATAATTGGTAAGAGGAGATCTGTTTGAGGAAACTTCCAGAAAAGAATTCCTCACTTTAAAGAAGGAAACACTGGAAGCGATGGACCTCTTTCTGACTCCACATGTGGCTGGTTCTGGCAGGGAGCGGGAAACACTGTAGCCTTCTTGCTCCCAGTTGGATGACAAGGCCAGAACCCAGAGGAGGCCAAAGCATAGAGGATCCTAGAAGGCTGGATTCCTTGTGGTAGGAGATGATGACTGTCTTTATGGTTTAAGCCAGAATGCTTCAGAGTTGTCTGTTATTTGTAGCCCATTACAGCCTGACAGACACTCTTACAGCAGTTGGTACACTGAGACATATGTCCTGGTTTTGCTTGTTTGGGAATACGTTGTGACTTGAGCAGGGTGGGGGCTGGGCTTCACAAATCTCTCCTCCCCTGTACCTGGCTAAACAGTTGAACTGTTAGTGAGCTTTCTCAGCTGAAGGGTGCTGCCACTGTGGTGCTCACCATTTACAGTGTCCAAAATAGTACTCTTTTTTCTCTCCCACCCCCTCATCCCTTACATATGTCAATAAACAGAACCACCATTTCCCTTGCCCTGTTCACCTAGCCCATTATCCAGCCCTGCTGGTTCTCCAGAATATACCCCAAATGTGGCCACTCCTCAAGTAGGCCCTGGGGGTCTACTTGGTGGCATTGTTGGTCCAGGTTACCTCAAGAGCTTTCTGGTGGGTCTCCCAGCTATTATTCCTATTCCTAATACCTGTCAAATCCATCATCCACACAGTAGCCAGATCAAGCTTTTAAAAATATGCATCAGCAAAAAATTCTCACAGAGATAATCTTACCCTCAAAACAATCTTTTGAATTATGTGTTCTTCTTAACTTTATTTTACAGTGAGTTTAAGTGACTTGTCCTGGGGCCCAGACCTAGTTTAATTTTTCTGTCACTAAATCATGCACCATCACACTATTGATTATTCTGAGCTTGTGGCAACCCAAAACTTTATCCTACTTGTCTCAGTGTTTAACCATGTCATCCACATTTTATATTTGTGCGGTCATTGGAGTTCAGTAATGTATATATTTTTCTTTCAAAAAGCATTAAAAATTTTCTAGTAAGCAGCTACAATTCTGCTTGGAGTTTGGTTTACTTTAATAAATAAAACATATGGTCCCTGAAAAAATAATTTATCAGAAATTAATATTCCCTTATTAACTCCTGTGGCACTTAGAATAACATCCAAACTTCTACTTTAAATGGACAATTGCATGGTAGTTTAATTATATCCCAATAAAACTATTTTTTTAAAAAAAATCATCTCTTTGGCCCACAAGGCCTGCCTGATCTGGCCCCCTGCCTACTCTTTGACTCTCTTGTGATATGACTTTCCTCTCCCTTGCTCTCTCCCAGCCACACTGCCTTCCTTCCCTGCAAATGTCCTGCAGTTGTTCCTATCTTGGGGTCTTTGCAGATGTTTTTCCCTGTCCCTGTAACATTCTTCACTGCAGCTTTCTTCATGGTTTATTCCCTGTCATCATTCGGGTCCCACCTCAGATGTCACCTCCTCTAGCTAAAGCAGCCCCTAAGTCACCTTACCAATTATCCTCTTCAAGTTTCTTATCTCAGTTTACTTGTTTATTTGTTTCTCTCTCACCAGCTCATGACAGTCAAAGCTTATTATTATTATTTTTTTTACTCTAAGAATAGTACCTAACACTTAGGTGAGCAATAAGCATTGGTTTAAGGAATTGTTTCTTGAATGGATTATTTAGGTTGAGGATGTATTATAGGTTTATGAAGTTTCCTGTTTTCAGTGGAAAGCAAATTTTGGGTTCACATTCATTTTCCAAATAAAAGGTGAGTAGCTGTAACTTTTTGGGCTTCTGCTTATTATCTATAAGATGGGGGCAGAGTGAAGAAGTTGAACTGTATGATGTCTAAGATTTCTTGGGAATGAGAACTGGGCTGGCCCAGCAACACAGTGGCAAATCGAGGACTAGGACCCAGAGCTTTGTCCTTGATGTCTCTTAGCAAACCCTCATTGGAAACTCATCCTTCACTCCTCTCTTGCTCACCAGCCAGCCTTGCAATGCCTCCTCATTCTGGACATCCCCTTTGAATGCCAACTCCACTGCTCTGATCTGGTCAGACTGGCATCAGCCCTCTCTTGGACTGCTACACCAACTGCCTCTGCCTCTAGGCCTAAACTCCATTCTCTAAAAGCAGTGCTAAGAGACTGAGACCAAGTTCAGGTAGGATTGTTTGAGCCATCTGCATCCTGGTCCCAGATGCCCTTCCAAACTGCAATCTGAGCTCTGATCACACTTGTCATCAGATGTGACTGGGGAGGTCCCAGTTGGAAATACTTAACAAATGTTACACAAAAGCTACTAAGTGAAAAGCACTCGAGAGATGGCATAGGTGGGTCCGCCTAAAGGAGGCCACACTTCGGAGCCTGAAAATGGAGGAAGGCTAAACTGCCCATCTTGGCAGAAGGGAAAGGAAGGATGTGTGTAGGCTCAGAGGCAAGCCCGAGTGAAGCAGAAGTATTTTCGTTCTCTCAGAAAGTCCTAATTGAACAGGGTATGATTTAGTGGGGCAGGAAGTCCAGGCCAAAGCACCAAGGCTGAATTTGATGTCCCAGAAATGAAGATGAAATAGGAGAAATCCCCATCTCTTAGGGATGAAGGAGAGTCAAGATGACTCCCCAAAAGATCGCATGAGCAACCACGCCACCCTGGGTCAGAGACCCTGGTTTTTCTTCAAAGAGCCACCTTCTGCCATGTTCAGCCCATGGAGTTTGACTGGAGCTAAGCTCAGCCCATCTCTGATGATGGAACCACGATTTAGAGATTATCAGTCAGCATAACTCATCCCTCATGGTCACAAGTGATTGGCCCAGGGATTGTCAGTGGGTGACCCAAGCCAAGGTTATAAGACTCAATCCTGTTTCATTCTGCTAGAGTTGTTAAAACTTGGTGCAATTTAAGTGTGGACCTTGTCTTGCTTGAGAATGAAGACAGTCCAGAGAAAAGTAATGTTAAGAGACCTAGACCAAGTTCAATTGGTATTGTATGAGCCTCCAATGCTAGCCATGCTTGGAATCATTCAACTTCTGACTTTCCAATTTAGTGAACCAATACCATCCTCCTCTTTTCATGTTTAAACTAGCTTAAATTGGGGTTTCTGTTGCTTGTAGCTGAAAGCATTCTGAGTATTAAAACCTCTTTTCCCAAGGAAGAGATATGTCTCCCCTTCATAGTGGTACCCTGGCTTAGCATTGGCCCTGGATCCCATCCCTTCATACAGTCCCTGGAACTTTGCTCCATTAATTATCTCTTAACGCTCAATTCTATTCCACTATTCCATGTCTTTGTGCCAGTACAACCTTCTCTATGTGCCAGTACAACCTTTAACTATGCCTTTGTAGTAAGTTATACAATAAGAAAATGTGAGCCCGCCCAAGTTTGTTCTTCTTCACTATTGATTTGGCTATGCCAGGCCCCTTGCAATTCCATATGATCAGTTCTTCCAGTTCTGCAAAAAAGGCTGCTGGATTTGTGGATTGCTTTGGGTAGGTAGTATTGACATCTCAATAATACTGAGTCTTACTATCCATGAACACGCGATATCTTGCCATTTAATTAGGTCTTCTTTAATTTCTTTCAGTATTGTGTTATAGTTTTCCATTTACAAGTCCTTCATCTCCTTGTTTAAATTTATTCCTAGATGTTTTCTTCTTTAGGGTCTACGGTAAATGGAATTTTTTTTTAATTGTTTATTTCAGAATATTCTTTGCTGGCATATAGAAACACAACTAATTTTTTGTGTGTGCCTTGATCTTGTAACTTGTCCATTCACTATCAGTCTCTCTACTGGCTCCTTTCCCCCACAGACTTCCAACATAAACAGGTATCCCTGAAGATATAAACAAACAAGCAAACCTTCCCACCCTCTCACAGTACAACCCTCCATTCTCTCCTTCCTTTCTCTTTTCAGCTGAACTGTTATGGGACAGCTCTCTATATTTCTTCTCCCATTTCTTTACCTCCCATTCACACCTCCATTCAATCCTCTGTCACCTGGCTTCTGTTACTACTACTGCCCTAAAATTACGCTCACCCTGTGTGATGGTGAAAACCTTGTGTCTGATGCTCCTTTTATCTACCTTGTCAACAGATGAGTAGAACATATGGAATAAAAATAAATAATAGGGGAACAAATGTAAAAATAAATTCAGTTTGAAATGCTAGTGATCAATGAAAGGGAGGGGTAAGGGGTGTGGTATGTATGAATTTTTTTTCTGTTGTCTTTTTATTTCTTTTTCTGAATTGATGCAAATGTTCTAAGAAATGATCATGATGAATATGCAACTATGTGATGATATTATGAATTACTTATTATATATGTAGAACAGAATGATCAAAATAAGAATGTTTGCGTGTGTTTGGTGTTTTTGTGGTATTTAAAAAAAATTTTAAATTATAAAAAATATTACGCTCACCAAGGTCACCCAGAAATCTCTTAGTCATCGCTGCTGCCTATAGGAGACAATGGCAGTGCACAAAACCAGATCCCTTTGGATGCCTTTAAATCATTTGTACGTTATGTTTGCCCAGCCTCCCCCTGCTCTTTGGTGTGGGGTTTCACTTCCTACAGTTAAAACTTTCAGAATTTTTTTCCCTGAGGAATGCTTTCAGGCCACTCTAGGTTCTACTTTGATAGAAGTGCCTGAGAATTGAAATATCTCAGGGGCAGCCCTTAGCCAATGACTGAGGGTTGCTGGGAGTAAGAAAGTCTCAGCTCCCTTTATTTTCAGACAAATCTGAGGCATAACTTATATCTGGGGCACTCCTGCAGGATTAGGCTGAATACTCTGACATCATTCCCTTGTTTGGCTTCCTCTCTTTGCCTGTCCTGCTTCTGTCACTCCATTACTGGTTTCTACTGGTAGCACTTCTTTTTTTAATTTTTAATTTTATTTATTTATTATTTTTTTAAATAAAAAAAAATAAATGCAAACATTCCTATTTTGATCATTCCATTCTACATATATAATCAGTAATTCACAATATCATCACATAGTTGCATATCATCATCATGATCATTTGTTTGAACATTTGCATCAATTCAGAAAAAAGAAATAAAATGAAAACAGAAAAAAAAATGTATACATACCGTACCCCTTACCCCTTCCTTTCATTGATCACTAGCATTTCAAACTAAATTTATTTTAGCATTTGTTTCCCCTAGTATTTATTTTTATTCCATATGTTCTACTCTTCTGTTGACAAGGTGAATGAAAGGAGCATCAGACACAAGGTTTTCACAATCACACAGTCGCATTTGTGAAAGCTATATCATTATACAATCATCATCAAGAAACATGGCTCCTGGACACAGCTCTACATTTTCAGGCAGTTCCCTCCAGCCTCTCCATTATATCTTGAATAACAAGGTGATATCTACTTAATGTATAAGAATAACCTCCAGGATAACCTCTCGACTCTGTTTGGAATCTCTCAGCCATTGACACTTTGTCTCATTTCACTCTTCCCCCTTTTGGTCAAGAAGGTTTTCTCAATCCCTTGATGCTGAGTCTCAGCTCATTCTAGGATTTCTGTCCCACGATGCCAGGAAGGTCCACACCCCTGGGAGTCATGTCCCATGTAGACAGGAGGAGGGTAGTGAGTTTGCTTGTTGTGTTGGCTGGAGAGGCAGGCCACATCTGAGCAACAAAAGAGGCTCTCTTGGGGGTGACTCTTAGGCCTAATTTTAAGTAGGCTTGACCTATCCTTCGTGGGGTTAAGTTTCATATGAACAAACCCCAAGACTGGGGGCTCAGCCTATACCTTTGGCTGTCCACACTGCTTGTAAGAATATCAAGAATTCAACTTGGGGAAGTTGAGTTTTTCCCTGTTCTCACCATTCCCCGAAGGGGACTTTTCAAATACTTTTCTCTCACTAATCAAATCATTCTGGGATTCATCTGGACATCACTCTGGACAAACCAACAAAATTTCATGTCCTGGTAGCACTTTCTTAAATCAGTTACATGCAAATCCTCATCTCAGGGTCTGCTTCTGGGATACTTGATCCAAGATATCATCTCAGCCACTTTCTACTCCTCTTTGACTATTTTTGTTCCCCAGGTCCTGGGCCCGCTTCTCCTCTCTATGTATATATAACTTGGACAGTCTCACTCATATCCATGGCATCAAACACTACCCAGATCTGATCACCACCAAACTGCTTTGTGCAGATTAAACAGTAGATCCATCTCTGGTGGATAGCCCCACCTGGTTGTCCATGGACACCTCCTGCACTATCTCATACAATAGCCACCAGCCACATGGGTATTTAACTTTAAAATTTTCTGTTCCTCAGTCACACTAGCCACATTTAACATCTTAAATAGTCACATGTGGCTAGTGGCTACCATATGGCACAGCGCCAATATATAACATTTCAGAAGTTTCATAGGACATCTTAGATTTGACACTTCCAAACTCATCATCACCGGCCCCTTCCCTTTGTGTAGTCCTCATCTGTGCCTCTCTCCCCCAGACAATGATGGGCCAACTACAGAAAAAAGCATGTATCCATTGGCATCTTCCTCTGAAGTGGGAAGAGGGGTGGACAAAGGTGATGATGAAGAACTTAAAGGTCACCTGGGAGTTGCTATTAGTTTGAACAGAGCAGAAGTAGAGCTGAGGGGGTACTCATTCTGGCTAGACCAGAATTTGCTCTTCCATATTGATGTTTTTTTCCCAACCCCACCCAGAGAGCCTCAGCCTTGAACAAAAACATTCTTGTGTGACTCAGGGCATGTACCCATCTCCATCTCTTGGGTCTGCTTGCCTCTGCGTTCCAGGATGGGCACTTGATCCAAGCCAATCAACCACAGTCAGGTTTGAAAATTTTATTTCAATCTCAGACGACATGCTTCTTTCTCTAGAGTTGCAAAGCTATTAGAACTTGAGCTTGGAACTAGAGAAAGACATCTTATACTAAGAGAGAAGAGCCTGCCTGAAAATGAAGCCAAATGCATGGGGAAAGCAGAGCCCTGTTCTCTGCAGATATCTATGAAATACAGACTTCTCACATCTTTTGAGCCCTGTATTCAGCTGTTCTAGAAGCCTAATACACTCTGGACTTTTGAATTACCTGCTCCAATAAAGTCCTTAATCGTTTAGAGTCAGTTGGAGCTAGGTCACTGAGAGATCCGACAGGGAGAGGATCTCATGATGCTCATGATTTCAATTATCTTCTATACCTTTATATTCTCAGTTTCCCTCTCTGGCCTTAATGTCTCTCTTGAGCTTCAGATTCCATGTTTGCCTGTCGCCCACAGTCCTATGAGCAAGTCCAAAACTGACCTCATACTATATCTGACCCCCATCTTTATTTCCTGTCTTAAAGATGGAACCTCCTGGACCACCTGTCCCTTTCCTCAGAGAAACCAAGGTCGCAAGTTCAGGCTCCGCCTCCTCGCAGGGCCTCGCCAAGGTCACCCGCGTCTTTCCTCGCCCCACTCCTTGAGGGCAGTCTCCGCGTCCCCCTCAGCAACAGGGCTGGGCGCTCTAGGCTGCAACGGGCCCTTCAGAAAGCATGGTCGTCTCGCTGGTTTCCGGCAGCCGAGGCTACTCTAGCCTTCCACAGGGTTTCGGGGTTCTAGTCTGGAAAGTGGCGTCTCTATGGTGGACTTCATTCCTTTGTCCCGAATCTCCTCCGGGAGGGCGCTCTAGTGTGAGCCAGCCCCTTCCCATCGCTGCTTCCGCGGCCCCTTTGAGGTGCAAGTGGAGAAGTCACAGAAGCCCTTCAGGAGTCTCACGCTCCTTAGCTCCTTCAGGTCTGCACTGAGCCAAAGGATGACGGAAGTGAGTGTGAAGGTGCCCTTCCCTCTCGCCGCTCTTCTCTATGATTGCTTCCTTCGGTGACGGGAAAAGGGGTCCCGGCGCCTGCGCAGAACCGGGCTGGGAGCTGGTCGCGGAGAGGGGGGTGGGGAGCGGGAGCTGCCGCCGCCGCCGGAGCTAACCGCGGGGACCGAGATGCAGGTGGGACCGGAACCGGAACCCCCCTCTTCAAGTACCTCTTCTCTCACCGCGACCCGGCCCCGGCCCCGGAGCCTGAGAGGAGTTGGGGTGGGGGTGGGCGTGGGGGCCCCGGGCCAGGAGGTGTGCGCTCGGGCCCGGAGTGGGTGCAGAAGACAGGGCTGGTCCCGAGGAGCCCGCGGCCCCGGGGAATGGGAGGGCGGGGGGTGGCCAGGGGGCAGCGTCGGGTCGGAGTGGATTGCCCCCCGCGCCCGGAGGGTCCCAGCCAAGAGTGGAGCCTGCACCTTCCACCACCCGCTCTTCGGGAAATAGCAGAACTGAGCCAGGAGGCAGGTGCACCGGGAAAATGGGTTCTGAATCCTACTTAGCAGAAGAGAAACTGAGTCACCAGCTCAGGAGCTGCAGGGTTAGCGGGCCTGAAGGGGGCAGGGTCTGCCTGTGGTGCAGAGGGATGGTTGGGCCGGTGTGCGCTGAGGTGGCCTCTAGCCGGAGGTTGGTCGCTGCTGTGTCTGCACCTCTTGGCTCAGTTCCCCTGTGCTCCATGACTCCTGCATCTGCTGGCCTCTTCTCGTTGGTTTGGAGTTGTCCCTGTGGCTAGGGCCAGCTGAGTGTATAGATCCTAGACCAAGGGGACAGTGGAGGGGTGACGGTAGTGCAGCTAGGCTGTGGGTCTGAGCACAAGACTAAGGGTCTCTGTGGGGAGACTTTCCTAAGCCGCCTTCGCCTCCTGCTGTCATCTTCCAGTGTAGTTTTGAGGAGGAACTCTAACAAAAGAGCAATGGGTTTTAATTCCACACCCAGCTCTGCCACTTTCTAATTGTAAGAACTTGGGAAGACCTTTCTTTTCTCTAATTTTCTTTTTAGAAAATTGGAGTCATAATACAATAATGGCAGCCTTGTATTGTGTGCTTAACTTTGTTTCAAGCACTAACATAATCCATTTTATTCTCCCAGTGATTCTAGGAGGTTGGGACCATTAGTTCTGTTTTACAGATATGAAAACTGAGATTCAGAACACATAATTTGTTCATTAATACAGCTAATAGGGATTTGATCCCAGCTGGGATTTGATCCCAGGTCTGACTCCAGAACCCATGGCCCCACCATGCTAACCAGTCTTTAGGGCACACTCCCCAGTGAGAGAGTAGGAGATGAAAAGTCAAAGGACCCTCATATCCCTCTTATGTGTTATTTACTTTTTGGGCAGCAGAGACTTGCCCTAGCCTGACCCAACCCACAGCTTCCCTCCCCTGGTGCTGTTGCCTCTGGGTCCCAAACTGAAGCCATTCTGGCCTCTTGTACCCAGTGCTTGGGCCCTGAGTTCTAGGATTGGCTTTCAAGGCAGTTGCTGTTTCAGTCCATTGTCCTGCTGTCCTCTCTAATGAGTAACCTTCCCTCCTTAGAGCTGGAGGGTCTCTAAGCTCCATAAGCCCAGATCCCTTTGGTCCTCTGAGAGTTGAAACAGTGAGGGACTATAGCTGAGGCTGGTTCAGTCAGTCCCTGGGGACAGGGACTATGCTGTGGGAAAAACAGTAGACCTGAAGTTCTGAAACTTTTCTGAGCTTCAGTTTCCTCATCTATTATAGAGATTATTAAAGCCTCTCACAGGGAAAGGTAAGATAACCGTATGGAAGACTCTAGAACAGCATATGGGAAGCATGTAATAAATATTGAAGGATCCGTTTTAGAGAAGGGAGGTGATTTGGAATAGATTCCTTTTTGGAGGAAGGTGCTCCCCAGCCTCCATAACTCGTGGATCCAAAGCCAAGGAAAGTGAGTTGAGGAGGCAGCAGGATGGGTGCAGGCTAGACACTGGAGAACTGGTTTACCGGGGTATGTGGGGTATGAGGATCTGGAAAAGGGAAAGGAGGCAGTTTTGGTTTTCTTCACCAGTTTCTCATAGGAGGGAGTCTCTGGCTTGGGGTGGGACTCGCCCTGGTCCCTCCTCAGCAGTGACTCCATGTATGTACCTCTCTCTTCCTTCTGCAGCTGCTGCCGCTCACCCCGTGTCTTCTGGTCGCTTTCCTCTTTGCTGCCCCTCCCCACAGGCTCCCCCTCTCCACCTCCTGGGGGCCATCATGAATGGTACCCCATCCCCAGAGGATGGAGGCTCCCTATCCCCTACCCCCTTGCCACCACCACCTCCCCCAAGTTGGCGGGAGTTCTGTGAGTCCCATGCCCGGGCTGCCGCCCTGGATTTTGCCCGCCGGTTCCGCCTTTACCTGGCCTCCCACCCCCAATATGCGGGGCCAGGGGCTGAGGCTGCCTTCTCCCGCCGTTTTGCTGAGCTCTTCCTGCAGCACTTTGAAGCTGAGGTGGCCCGGGCCTCTGGCTCCCTCTCGCCACCCATCCTGGCTCCCCTGAGTCCTGGAGCGGAGATCCCACCACATGACCTGTCCCTTGAGAGCTGCAGGGTGGGTGGGCCCCTGGCTGTGCTGGGCCCTTCTCGATCATCTGAGGACCTGGCCGGCCCCCTCCCTTCCTCAGTCTCTTCCTCTTCGACAACCTCCTCAAAGCCGAAGCTAAAGAAACGCTTCTCCCTCCGTTCAGTGGGTCGCTCCGTCCGCGGTTCGGTCCGTGGCATCCTACAGTGGCGGGGGACTGTTGACCCTCCCTCCCCAGCTGGGCCCCTGGAGACCTCATCAGGCCCCCCAGTCTTGGGAGGAAACAGCAACTCCAACTCCTCTGGTGGGGCTGGGACCATTGGTAGGGGACTGGTTGGTGACGGAACATCCCCTGGGGAAAGATGGACTCACCGTTTCGAGAGGTTGAGACTAAGTCGGGGAGGGGGGACGTTGAAGGATGGAACAGGGATGGTCCAGAGGGAAGAGCTGCTGAGTTTCATGGGGGCTGAAGAAGCAGCCCCTGACCCAGCTGGAGTGGGCCGGGGAGGAGGGGCAGCCGGGCCTACCTCAGGGGGAGGAGGGCAACCTCAGTGGCAGAAGTGTCGCTTACTGCTTCGGAGTGAAGGAGAAGGAGGAGGAGGAAGTCGCCTGGAGTTCTTTGTACCACCCAAGGTGAGGCCTGGAGTGGGGGTAGGTGACTGGGAGCAAATGATAGAGTAGCCCCAGAGGTAACTCAGCCCTGTAGATAGGCTGTGGTAGTTTACCAGCCCCCACACACATAGATTCACTTATGTTTGTTTTTAAAGCTAGCTCCTGGTTCTGGGTTTAGTAGCTGTAGGCAGGAAAGAGAAAGTAGTGCAGTTACCTTTTATCTAACTCCCTTAGGGTATAGAAGGAACAGTGAAACTTTGAGGGGAAGGGAAAGATGGTCTCTGCACACCCAGGATCTAGATCTTGTTCTCTCCCTAATTTAGGCTTCTCGGCCCCGACTCAGCATTCCCTGCTCTGCTATAACAGACGTCCGAACGACCACAGCCCTGGAGATGCCTGACCGGGAGAACACATTCGTGGTTAAGGTAGGAGCTCTGAGCTCTCTTGGAGCGCTGGTGTTGAGAAGAGAGCCCTTAGTACCTTTTAGCAAGGGACATTGGTGAAAGGAGGTGCCTGTGAGTCAAGTGCCTTGAGAGTATGTCCTGGGGGTTGCCTCTTTTCTGGAAGGAGAGTAGAGTTTGAGGAAGTTCTTGTTCTCATTAGAAGTAGATTAAGGCCTCAAGACCTGGAAATGACCTCTGGGCTTCCCTCAACCCCTGCCCTGGCTGCGACGCTTCTTTGTCCCCGTAGGTGGAAGGCCCCTCGGAATATATCCTGGAGACAGCTGATGCTCTACATGTGAAGGCCTGGGTGTCTGACATCCAAGAATGCCTGAGCCCAGGGTGAGGGGCCTGACTTCTATCATTGGGGGGGGGGGGGGAGTGGGGAGCCTCGTGCCTTTCTTCTGGTGACTGTCTTCCTGGCACTGTTTTCCCCTATCTCTGCAGACCCTGCCCCACTACCAGTCCCCGCCCCATGACCCTCCCTCTGGCCCCTGCGACCTCATTCCTTGCAAGGGAGAACACAGACAGCCTGGAGCTGCCCTGCCTGAATCACTCAGAGAGTCTGCCCAGCCAGGATCTGCCGCTGGGACCCAGCGAGAGCAATGACCGCCTATCGCAGGGTAAGGGCAGAGTTTTAGAGAGCAGAGAACCTCCCGACTTGCCAGGCAGGATGCCCTTGCTGTCAGGCCCCTGGCCCTCTTGCCATACTCCACTGTGTTCCCCCATTCCTGTTTCCAGCAACCGCCCACCCCACCCCCACACAAATGCCAAGCATTGCCGATCCCTTGGTTTGCCTTTTGGAACTGTCATCATCACTACCCTACAGAGGCCACAAGCAAACTCCGGTCCAACTTTCTACTACCAGCCTTGTCACCAATTCCACAGTCTCCTGCAGGCTACCACTCTGGCTGGAGAGAACTTTCCCTTCTCCTGGCCTCTAGAACACATTGTAGACATCTCTGTTTTGTTCTCACTCTATCTCTTTCTATGTCGGTGAGGCCAAATTTTCTTTTGATTCTCTCTGTACTTCACGGCCTGAGCAAATACACACACATACCTTCTCCACATATATAGACACACAAAGACGTGCCTACCTGACCCCGGCTCATCTTTCCAGACTTAGCTTCCACTATGCTCTTTTCTCCTGATGCACCCATCCCTCTGCTCTGGGCTCAGCTTCATAGTGTCTAGCAGATAAGCTGTATTCAGTGAAAGAAAAAGGAATCATAGTTTTAGTACTAGAAAGGATCTCACAGGTTATCAGATCCAGCCCCTTTACTCTCAGGTAGCTAAGACCCAGTGAGGGAAAATGGCTTTTCTGAGGTCACCTGAGAGTCCCTGAGAAAGACAGGACCACCACACCAGCTCCTGCATCCGACCCTCTTCTTTCTGCACTCCACCGTGATGCCTGTGTTCCGACTACATTTGTGACCTTCATGTAGGCTCAACAGATGCTCAGGG
The DNA here is from genome assembly GCF_023851605.1 of Tamandua tetradactyla. Lineage (NCBI taxonomy): Eukaryota > Metazoa > Chordata > Mammalia > Pilosa > Myrmecophagidae > Tamandua > Tamandua tetradactyla. The sequence continues at coordinate 25,045,572 of NC_135349.1, forward strand.
AGGTCCATGCACAGACCTGGCTTTGCATGAGGTCCTGGAGCAGAATGGGGGAGTAAGGGTTGCCTGAGACAAGGCCCTTGCCTTCCGTGGGCTCATAGTCTGGCTGGATTGATAAGACATCATGCCCTATCAAAAGCAGGTCCCTAAAAGGAAAGCCTCCCTTAGTGTCTTCTGAGTGGCACAGGCAGGAGGCTTCTTGGGAGTAAAGAGGAAGAGAATGGGGGAGGGTAGAATAGACAGGGAATACTAAGAGGAGGTGAGGGACGGAGATACGGCTTGAAGGGAGGCAAACAGGACAGAGACCTGAGGTGGGGGTGCCCTGAATATTTGTAAAAAGCAAGTGGTCTAATTGGGCTGAAGGGCAGGATATACAAAAACAAGTTAAGATGATGATATAGGTGGCTGGATGAGGGGGGATTAATAGAAGGGTTTCTAATGCCTCTTAGAGTTGGGCACTTTCTCCTGCAGGCAAAAATCAGGACTCTTTTTTTAATGTTAAAACATTTGAGGGCTCCTACCTCCCACCTTTGCAAAAACAACTGATATTTCAGTTGTTGGTTTGGAAAACAGAGGCACATTTGGATTTTGGGACCTCCTTGCAGTAACTGCAGTCTTTCAGGAGTGTACAGTGCATCTTAGGAGCTGTTGGTAAACTGTCAGCTGTCACTGCCTGAAGAGGTATCTGGCCTTTTAGCCAGCTCATTCCACTCAGTCTACACAGGGTAGACTGGCTGGTGGAGAAATGGGCCCAGGCAGAGCAGTCTGCCAGGGAGTAGCTTCTTGAGTTCTCAACTTTGCCCTCCTTTTTTTCTTCCAGGGGCATATGGGGGCCTCTCAGACCGTCCCTCCGCATCCATCTCCCCCAGTTCCACTTCTATTGCTGCCTCCCATTTTGACTCAATGGAACTACTTCCCCCAGAGTTACCCCCCCGTATCCCCATTGAAGAGGGACCCCCAGCAGGGGCAGTGCATTCCCTCTCAGCCCCCTACCCTCCTCTGGACACTCCGGAAACAGCCACAGGTACCAGAGGTGTGAGTGGACGTCTGCCTCCAGGCCCAGTTGTCTCTCTTTCTGAAACTTCTCTCTTGGGATCCTGAGGGATCTGATCCAGGGGGAGGGAAAGGTCACATGGTGGGAGGAGGTACCTCGACTGGGAAGTAAGCTTTTTTCTCCCAGGATGGGGGAAGCTTCCCTGACATTCTGGTTTCCCTCCCTTTTTCCTTTCTGAAGGGTCATTCCTGTTCCAGGGGGAGTTAGAGGGAGGTGAAGGGGACCAGCCCCTCTCAGGATATCCTTGGTTCCATGGGATGCTCTCTCGACTCAAGGCTGCCCAGTTAGTGCTGGCAGGAGGTACAGGCTCCCACGGCGTTTTCCTGGTACGTCAGAGTGAGACAAGGCGGGGCGAATACGTCCTCACTTTCAACTTCCAGGGCAAGGCCAAGGTGGGTGACTGAGGAAAAGGCCCAGTTCCCTCCAGATAGCTTGGGATGGAGCGGGGAGGGGCACCACTGCCCAGGGAAGGATTCTAGAATCAGCAGGGGCCCAGGTTCCTGCTTCACCTTGCTCGTCCTGCCCTCAGCACCTGCGTTTGTCGCTGAATGAGGAGGGTCAGTGCCGGGTCCAGCACCTGTGGTTCCAGTCTATTTTCGATATGCTCGAGCATTTCCGGGTGCATCCCATCCCTCTGGAGTCTGGAGGCTCCAGTGACGTTGTCCTTGTCAGCTATGTCGTGTCCTCCCAGCGGCAGCAGGGTGAGCAGAGCAGGTCTGCAGGGGAGGAGGTGCCCGTGCACCCAGGAAGTGAGGTGTGTGTGCCAGAAAGCTGGGGCGGGGGGCTGTGTGGAGGGGAGAGCAGGGCAGAGCAGCTCCTGTGCCTTGGGGTTTGGAAAGGATACTGACAGAACATAGGAAGGCTGAGGGCTCCTTGCTGGAGCCGGGGAGGGAGCCAAGAGTTGATCGGTGCATTCCCATTCCATCGGGCTCCTCTGTTCCATCGTCTGTCCATCCCCCTGATCCATCCTCCCAGCCTTGTCTTTGCCCTTTGTCACAACCCTGCCTTGGGCCTGCCCTTCTTGGGAATGTTCAGTCTGACCCCCCACCCTCCTCCCTTGATGTCTGATTCCCTGTCTGATCTCTCCCTTTTCCTTGCCCCAACGTCCCATCTGTCCCCACGTTACCCCTCCCCCCCCCCCGCCAGGCCGGGAGCAGGCTGGGAGCCATGCAGGGGTGTGCGAGGGAGATCGATGCTACCCCGATGCCTCCTCCACCCTCATGCCCTTCGGAGCGAGTGACTGTGTGTAAGTGTGGTCCTCTTCTCACCGCCGCCATGATCCATCCTTCATGGACGGGGGGGTTGCTCAGGAGATGGGTGTGGGGGGAGATAGCATATGGCTCCTGGGGGGTGAGTGAAGGGGAAGCCACTGAAAGAGCTTGCCTCCCTCCACAATCAGTCTGTCTCCTTACCATTCCTCTTCAGAATCGAACACCTCCCGTGACACACCCCAGCCCCCTGAACCCCCTTCGTGGACAGATCCCCCACATCCTGGGGCAGAAGAGGCGTCGGGGGCGCCAGAAGTGGCGGCAGCAACAGCCACAGCAGCCAAAGAGAGGCAAGAGAAAGAGAAAGCGGGCAGTGGAAGGGGCCAGGAAGAGCTGGTCCCCATGGTTGAGCTGGTCCCCGTGGTTGAATTGGAAGAGACCATAGCACCAGGCATAGAGGCCCTGGGAGGCACTGGATCTGGTGGGGACCCCGGGGTGACCTCTATAGTGCAGCTTCAACAGTTACCACTAGCGGGCAGTGGAGAAGAAGCAGGCCATCCCAGAGCCATTAATAATCAGTACTCCTTCGTGTGAGACCCCTGCCCTACCCTCTCTCCACTCTTCCTGTTCCCCAGCCCTTAGTTCACAAGTTAGGGGCTGGATTAGGACATCAGGGAGAGGTAGGACCCCTCCCTACATGCTTCCTGACCCTTGTCTGCCAAGGGTGCCCATGTTGGTACTAGAAGAGGTTCAAGAGCTCTGTTAACTCCCCAGTCCATACACTACACATGCCCCTTCCCCTGGGCTGGGGATTTGGGCTCCATTACCTCCCTGAGGGGCTCTTGTGGCCAGCCCCACCCCTGGGGGCCATTTCCCCATTAACCACCCCAAGCCCAAAGGAAGGCAGAGGGGGAAGGGCTGTCAGTTATATTAAGGTGGTTGTTGTTGTTGTTTTAAACAAAATGGTGAAGCATAAATAAATAAAAGGGTTTATCTCAGTTCCATCCTCTTGGCTGTGGCCAGTGTTTGTGGGGGGAACTGGGACAGGTGGGTCAGGAAGGCAGCTCGCTCGGTAATGAGAGCTCCAGAGCTGGGCAGCCAGAGCTGGGTTCAAGTCAGTCCCTTCACTCTCTGGGCCTGTGCTTTGGGGCCCATGGCTCCTGTGTGAGCTGTCCTGCTTGTCGAGCCATAAGTACAGGGCTGCTCTGGGGCCCCAGCCAAGTACCATTGATGTGAGAGGACAGCAAGCAGCAGGATGATCCCTTACTGCTGAGAATCTGAGATGAAGGCTTCCTACCCTATGGGGAAGGCAAGCAGAGAAAGAAGGGCCATTGTAGTTATGTCAGAAGAGAAGCAATGACTAGCTTTAGAGGGACCAGGGCTGGCTGACTGCCCCCCCCTCAAAGCCAAGCTGGGGACCAGGAGGATGGGTGGCAGAACCGGCTCCCCCTCCTGGCCTGGCCTCTCCTGCAGTGTGACCTAGGTTACACAACCCCTCCAGGCCTCAATGTCCTCATTGTAAAACAGCTTTAACCAAGTCAGAGCTACCGACATGATTTGTTTGGCCTGGATAACATTTCTGTCTTGAGTTTCATAATAAAGATGAGATTACTGGTTTATCCTGAAAATCAGAAGATCCAGCCCATGGGGTCCATTTCCACATCTACCCCTTCTCCACCCACCCACTGCACGTGGCCTCCTGACCTTCCCCTATGCCATGCCCTTCACTCCCTGTGACTGCCTCACCACCATTAAACATGAGGTCTGCTCTTTTTATTGTTATCCTAAACTGTAGTTGTGTCCCCCTCCAAAAGAGGGCGCTCCTGGACTTCCCAGGTGCCAATAGGGAGGGGCCACATTCTGCAGAACCCTGCCTATCTTGCTGCTGCGCGCGCACACACACACCTGTAGCTCTGACTTTTACCTTTGTGCACCTCGCTTTTCTTCCCAGGCAGAGTGGAGCCTCCACTCTCTCTTGCCCCTCAGCCTCTGCCCCCACCTCCAGGAGGCCCGACCCACGCTCGTGACCTTGCTATTCTGGGCCTCATGGCCTGTTGGAAGATGGACAGGAGACAGCTGGACTCACGGGCTGCCCAGGCTGGGGGCTAGCTGGGGGAGACTGCTAGCTATCCCTATATTGTCTAACCCCAGGGGTCCCCCAAACTTTGACCTCAAGCATTTGGAGGTAGGATTGGCCTTGAAAAGGGGGAGATGGTTTGGGGAGCTGGGTTCTCACAGTGATGGCGATTGATAGCCATGGTGCCCGGGTAAACAGGACCTGATCCTCTCCTAATCTAGAGGCAACTGGTGCTCCCAACCCCTCCACCCCCAACTCTGCCAGCCTTTAGGGACTTGTCTTCCAAAGACAGAGTGGGGGAAGGGTGTGGGGACACCCCCAGAGATTTGCTTGTCTTGGCTAGAGGCCTAAAACCATTTCCCTCTATGCCTTTTTTTTTTCTTTGAGATGGTTAAACTGTGTTTCAGAATTGGTCGGGGACTGGCCCAGAGTCTAGGCTCCATCTCCCTGTCCTCAGAACTAGGGCCTCCCCCACTCTCCCAGCCTCAGCACATAGCTAGGAGAGGAAGAACGCCTTTCAACTCTGGCTGTGTTTGGCTTGGAGACCCCACAGGGCAGGAATCCAAGAAAGCACCCAGTGTTCCACCATCCTCCATCCCAGTTCACACCCCCACCCCCTTCTGACGTTGATCCTTTTGCAGCTCTTGACTGGTGGCTTTCCCTCTCTGGCTCCCGTATTCCACTCTGGGAAGCTGGGGGAGGTGACAGTGGTTAACCTTAGAGGGCCCTGCTGGCAGGGATGCCCTGTAAAGCCTGCCTCCTTTCCTCCATCTCAAGCTCTTAACTCCCTTGAAGCTGCCATTCTCCGACTCTCCTGTTTTAAGACCCTTTTCCATGTTTAGGCATCTCCCTTCTTTAAGACAGTCCCCTGTCACACCTCCAGGTGGTGATGGGGAGAGGCTTGGCAGATGTTGAATCAATCCTGGCCTAGAGGTGGGGGCTGAGGCAGGAGGAGAAAGCTATCCATGGGACCCTAACACTCACACCCCATTGTCTGAGTCCCTCCATCCTGGGTCACAGCAGGACTCTGCTTGAGGGGAGGGCCTAGTTAGAACTGTGAAAAGAGGGAGGGAGGGAGCACCATGTCCTCAAATCACCCTGGAGGTTGTCCCTCCCCTGTACGTTCCATCCACCCCTGCTGGCAGCCCCACCCTCCAAAGTTGGGGGCTCCCCTCTTCTCCACCCACTGTCTCCCTATGCCTTTCTGTGCTTAGGAACTTGAACCCCAGGGCTGGGAGCATCCTTGAGAATCCTTTCTGTGGATCACAGTCCTCATTGGTCATTTCAGGAAACTGAGGCCTAAAGGCTGGACTTGCACCCAGAGTCATGTGGTGCCCTCCTCCCCTCACTGTCCTTTTCACCATCACTCTCACAGAGCATCTCTCCTCACTCTACCCTTCTTTCCTCTCTTGTGTCCACCTCATGGTACCCTCCATTCTGCTTCCCCAGCAGCTGCCCTGGTGGAAACCAAAAGCCCCCACCCCAGAGCAGGGGTGGGGTGGGTGGCAGGCGGCTCCAAGCAGCTGCTTCTCTGAGGAAGCTGACACCAAGGCCAGCCGCTCAGCAACAACTTGTAGCTTTACACCTAGCTCCCTAGTCCCCGCCCACCCGGCTGCCACAAGCCTGCTCCCTGCTGCCCTCTTTCCCCACTGCTTCTCAGACATCCCTGACCCCCGGTAGCCCTGGCTCTTTGCCCTTCACCCCCCAGCTCTTTGCGTGTTTGCCCTAGACCTGCCCCGTTGAATCTGCCTCCCTCCTGGTTCCTCTGGTTTCAAGCCTCTACTTTACCCTGACCCTTTTCCTTGATGTCCGTTCCCTTACACCTCTCTCAGTGGAGTTCACCCAGCTCCTGAGCACACAGCAGGCCTGATCCTCATTCCTCCTGAAGAACAGATGCCATTGGGGCTGGAGTGAGGACCACACACTGCCCTTGAGTTAACCAGAGCACACCAGGATGAGATGACCCTCTTTCTGTGACTTGGGGTGACCCCGTCCCCCTCTTGAAACATTTATCCCTCCCCCTCTGCCATCAGCACATTCTGTAGCCTCTTGGGTTACCCGACTGCCTGGGTATCCCATTTTCCCAGGGGGGGGGGATTCCCTGTCAGAGATGGGGGGGCACTGAAGGCTGTGATCCTGCAGGCTGTTAGAGCAATTGGGGGGGTTGTTTGGGGGGAACAGAGGGCAGTCCTGGCTTTGCTTACCAGGGCCTGGACACTAAATCCCTTGTTGATGGCTGCGGCCACCCCTCCCTAGGGTAGGGTTACCATCTTCTGCCCTGTCCCCTTGACCCTCTCCCTTCCCTACTTCCCCTCATCCACTGCCTCAGCCCCTCAAAAGATGCTCTCCCCCTTTTCAGGTGACTGGAGGCTTGAGGTATCTCTGCTGCCCTTTCAACAAACTGGGTGAGGAGAGATTGGCCGGGGAAATTAGGTTCAGGGTAATCGAGCAGGAAATGAGGGTGTGAAGAAGTGAAAGGTAAAGGCCTGAGCATAGACAAGGACATAAAGGGAGGAACTGGGGAAATGAGTTTGGGATGGGAAATTCAGTGTAACAGAGGAAGTTAAGGCAACTGGAAGAGGGGTCAGTAAGTCAAGACAGTGTGAAATCTCCCCACCCCATCCCTTCCCTGGGGCTAGGGCCACCTTAGCTTCCCTCATGAGTGACATCTCAGGCTGCAGCCCCACTGTTCCCCCTCTGTCAGCAGAAATATCTCTCTCTTCTGACCCCTCCTGCTGGTATCTCAGCCAGCCAATCCCTGGTCTGGAGGAGGGGGGAACCTGGCCCCCCCACTCCCTCATAAGGACCAGCTGGGGGCTGGGGGGGGTGGCCAGCTGCTGCAAGTAGGACGGGGGTCAGAGATTCGTGGAGGGAAGAAAATCCTGGGGGGGGGGGGCAAGAGAGAAAAAGCAAGAAACCCAGACAGGCAGGTGGACACACTGAGGAAGACCCCCACACTTGAGACCCCTCCACAGGAAGAACACACCGCCCCGTGGCCCCCAGGAAGGGAGCACAATGGAGGCCGCACACTCCAAGACCACGGAGGAATGTCTGGCCTATTTTGGGGTGAGTGAGACCACAGGCCTCACCCTGGACCAAGTTAAGCGGCATTTGGAGAAATTTGGCCCCAATGGTGAGTGTCCCTTGGAGGAAAGGCTGGTAGCGCCCTCCTGTGTTTACCCCTCCGCCCTTTTCTCCCCCACTCCCACTCCCACTCCCACTGGAGCCTCTCTCTCCAGGGTAAGGCTGGACCGTGGTCCAGTGACTACAGGAGGGGAGAGGATACTGTGAAAACTCCCTGAGACCCCGAGTTTGGGGAGGTTTCATGGGATGATCCTGATGAACCTCAGCTGCCTTTTCTTTGGCCTGATTCTCTTATCTTAGCTGTAAAGCCTTAGGTATGAAGGGCACTGGATTGAGCACCAAATGATTATTTCCTTTTCTTCTTTTCCCCTGGGTAGAGCTCCCTGCTGAGGAAGGTAAGTTACTGGAGTCCCTGGACTCTCATAAATGACCCTCCCAACGCTGTGTCTCCTACTCCCATCTCCTTCCCTCCTCCCTCCAGACTCCTTGGACAAACATCCCTCCCCAAAGGTTAGAGTCTGGCTTGGGGAGGGGGCCCGCCAGTATCCCAGAAATTCCCTGTTCCTAATCCCGATCCAGGGCCCACTGAGCCCCTGGGCCCCTGCCTCCGCTTGGAGTCCACACCTTCAGCCTCTTGACCTGAACCCCCTCTCCCCTCAGGGAAGTCCCTGTGGGAGTTGGTAGTGGAGCAGTTTGAAGACCTGCTAGTACGGATCTTGCTCCTGGCTGCCTGCATTTCCTTTGTAAGTGTGGCATGGCTGCTAGGGACTGGGGCGGGGGGGGGGGGGGGGGGGGGGGGGGGTGCGCGAAGCCTGTTGGCGGCGGAGGTGCAGGGAGCGCCGAATCATCCGGTCGTCTTGGCCAAGCATCCTCTTCTACAGACCAAAGCTGGGGATGGGGCTGAGGCACGCCGAGACTCTCGTCCCTTCTGTCCTCCACCCTCCGCAGGCAGGTTTTACTTGAAGTTTTATGGGAGTTCTGGGCCAAAACACTGCAGCTAAACCGTCCCGCAGCTTCAAGGACTAAGACTCGGATGACCCCACCCCCACCCCACTCCACCCTACCTTCAAGCGCCCGGCTTCCAGGCTTAGACAAGGACTGAGGCTGTCCGCGCCCCAGACCACTAGTCCCGGCATGCCCCGGGGCTGCGCTCTACCAATCCCTGGGCCTCCCGGCGCCCCCGCCCCGCCCTCCTGACGCTGACTGGCTGAGGGAAGGACTCTCTGGTGGAAGCGGGAAAGAGCCGCTGGTGCGGGGGGAATGGGGCGGAGGGAGCGGGGAAGGGACTCACCACTGCTCCCCGAAGGCTATGGGCTGGGACTCCCGGAATCCCTTTCCTCACCCATCTGCCCTGGACTTCTCAGGCCCCTCATATCCTCAGAGCTGCCCCCCAACCTCATCTCACAACCTCAGAAAAAGCCCCCTGGCCTGGGGCCCCTTTCCAGCACCCAGCATCCCAGCTGTCCTACCACACTTAGGGGTCTCTTCCTTAATATCTTAGTCCTCCTGGAAGACCAGACGCCAAAGGCAAAAAAAAAAAAAAAAGTTTCCTTAGGTCTTCATCCCTGCAATTGGCAGGGCCTCACTTCTACCCTCTGGGATTTGCTCCTTGACATTTGCCGGTGGCTGTTGCCTGGCAGTGGCAACAGCTGGGGCTGGGTGTGTACAGGAGGCCCGTAACCCTATTCCCCCACCTCCCTCATGAAATCGGAGCTGCCCTGCCCATGGGCCTGGTGCCTGCGAGGACCGCAGGGTTTTTCTTCTGGGCTTTGGCTCCCCTGGGATGGATGTGGAGGTGGGGGGTGGTTGGCTGGGTGTCCCCTGGGCTTCATTTACAAGCCAACAACTCAGTCAGGGAAACCTGAAAGCATTCCCAGTCGATCCTCTAGTTGTACAGGGCTGCACGAGCCACCACAGAGCAGGACAATGCATGTGTAAGTGTGAGCCTCTGAATGTGTAGAACCTTCCCAACAGATGTGGGGCTGCACTTGCCCCCTGGGGCCTTGTTCCTTGAGCTCTGCAATGTTCTCATCGCTATGCGGTGGTCTTTGGAATACTTCTGCTTCCTTTCCTTACCTGTTAATCTTCCTCCCACTGTCCCACAGGTGCTGGCTTGGTTTGAGGAAGGCGAAGAGACCGTCACTGCCTTTGTTGAACCCTTTGTCATCCTCTTGATCCTCATTGCCAACGCCATTGTTGGGGTTTGGCAGGTTAGCTTGAGCCCTCTTCGCTCCTTCACATCCTGACACTGAATGTGAGACCCACCATACATTGCCAGTCTCCTCTTCCTCCATCACTTCCCCAGAGCTTACCTTGTCCTCTGGGCCTGTCACCCAGTATGGAAATAGAATGGCATGTTGAGACTAGGTGGGAGACTAGGGTTCCCACTGGCCCTTGCTGGCTGTATGACCCTGGGCAAGTTCCTTCATCTCTTTGAGCCTCAGCCTCCTCATCCATAAAATGGTACTGATAATCCCATCTCTTAAACTTGTGGTGAAACCTAACAAGATGATGAGTGTGAAAGTGCCCAGGGCTGTGCCTGGCATGTAGTAGGTGCTCAGTAAATTCTTGTTTCATTTCCTTACCACCTTCTACTTTTCCTTTACGTTGCTTGCTGGTTTTCTTTGATTTTCCTTTCTCCTCTCCCCAGAATGTCTTTACCTGTGATATCCTGTTTTCAGCTGTTGGGTTCAGCTTCCCCAACACACACACATACCTACCTCATGTGGGGTTTTGTGTGCCCCCTGTGAGGAGCCAGAACTGCATAACCCTCCCTTCTCTGCAAAGCCCTTCATTTCCCCCCAGACTCTGGCCCCTTCTCCTCTGCCTTAACTTTGAATCCCCCCTGACCATCTTCTCCCATTCCATGACCTTCCTCTGGAGGTAACCTGATCACCCTTCTCTCCTCCACCCTGTCTCCCAGGAGCGAAATGCAGAGAATGCCATCGAGGCATTGAAAGAGTATGAACCCGAGATGGGGAAGGTCTACCGGGCTGACCGCAAGTCAGTGCAAAGGATCAAGGCTCGGGACATTGTCCCTGGGGACATCGTGGAGGTGGCCGGTGAGTCATGAGAATGAGGTGGTCCAGGAGGAGACCTTTGGGTCTGAAGCAGAGGTATATATGTTGAGAGTGGGGGATGGTTAGCCTCTGATCCTGGTTCTGGGAGGTAGACAGGGTGGTGGAGTCTTTGCCTCTCCTTCCCAGACACCTCAGGAGGTCATTCCAGGGCATTCGGGCCGTGCCCCCCCCCCCCCACTTTCCTCTCTCCGTCAGAGTCTCAGCAGGAACAGCCAGTCCTGTCCCTGAAGCTGCAGGCAGACCCCCTTGTTCCCCTCCTCTTACCCAGCACTTGCAAGCAACAGGTGGAACCAGGAGCTTGCCAATGGCCCCCGTCTTCACCCCCCTCCCGAGGCCTGGCTCCTCTCTCCTTCCACCCATCTCCAAGCTTGGTCAGCTTTAAATCTTGACCTCTTGGTACCCTTGAGGCCTCTCAAAGGAGAAGGAGCGAGGATAGAAGGTGGTGGGGGGGAGGGGGGGAGGAGGCCGAAGGCTCAAGCCCCCGACCATGTAAGGGAAACTCAGGCCCCAGCAGAGAGCACGGGACCTGGGAGGAGGGTAGCGCAAGGAGGAGCCCCGCCTCTCTGGTCTAGGGACACTTAATGCCTGACCAGGGAGGGGTGGGGGCCGGGTGGCTAAGATTACTGGGATTCTGCCCCCTTCAGCGGTTTTTATGTTTGCCCTGTGCAGATCTGGTCACAGCTCCAGGCCCCTGGCATGGGAGAATGTGTCTTTCTAGGCCTCTTTCTCTCCACCAGGCTCCTGGTCACAACAGGAAGCTGGGAGAGAGAGATGGGGGTGGGCTGAAGACCCCTATACCCCATCACAGGGCCATCCTGCCACAGTGTCAGTTTGGAGTCAGCGCCATGAATATCTATAAATATCACCGCAGCTTGGGTGACAGAGTGTCCCTCCCGATTCCATCCCAGACCTCCTCCCTCCTCCGTCCTCTTCCTCTGGCCCAGGAAGAGGGACCTTAGGAACTCAGGGAAAGGAAAACCATTGAACCCTGGCCCCATTGTCATCCAGGCTACCAGGGTGGGGTTAAGCAAGGGCCCTGGGAGGTGTTTGTAGTTGCCTCCAAAGGTCCTAAATCTGGCGGGGCTCTATCCACCTCTTGGGCTTCTGCCCCAAGGGGTTCCATGTTCTGACCCCACCAGTCTGTGCATTTCTCTTGGCCTCCCCTCCATCTTTCTCAGCTCTCAAGCGTGTCTTGCTTTTCCTGCCCCTCCATCTCCCCGGCTCATTCACCTGCGACTTCCGGCCTTCACTCGGATGCTCAGGCCCTTCGGGTCCCTGAGGTGCGGTCTCCCCCATGATCCAGCTCGTCCCCCTCTTTGCCTTGGCCCGCATCTACTTCCCCTGCTGCATCCTCCCTTCCCACTTGCATCTCTCCTGCTTCTCGCTCCGCATTTATTCTGGACTCATCTTGGTTTTCTCGATGCCCTGTATTTTCTCCTGTTTCTTCCCATCTTCTCTGCTGCTCTCACTTCTTCCTGATACTCATGCCGCTACTGTCCTACTCACCCTGTTTCCCCTGCATTCTTTTCTTCCCTCTTCCTCCCCACCTTTCTTACTCTTATTTTCCTCTCTATTTTGTTGTCTCCCCAGGCTTGGTTTTAGTTTTTTGTTCTGTAACTTGTTTGTCCCTAATTTTCCATTCAGTCATTCTGCTTACGTTTATTGAGCACATGCTATGTGCCAGGTGGAGCCTGCCCTCATGGAGTGCAGAGCCCAGTGGGGAAGGAAGATACTCAACAAGGAGGGGCAATTGGAATGAGTGCTAAGATATGGGATGCTCGCTGGAACACATGCTAAGGACTTGGCTCAACCCCAGGGGTGGCGGCACCCAGTCCAGGGCCACCTCCCCAGAACCTGAAAGATGAGTGTGAGTTAGGCAAAGATTGGGTGTTTCTTAAAAAGGAAGTCAACTCCCTTCCCAGCTGACCTCACCCTTCTCTTCTCTCTCTCCACAGTGGGAGACAAAGTCCCTGCAGACATCCGCATCCTCACCATCAAATCCACCACCCTGCGGGTTGACCAGTCTATCCTTACAGGTTGGTGGTCCAGGTGGGAAGATATGTCACCTCACCATTGGCATAAGGAAGTGATGAGGAAGGAGCTGGGTGGACAGATGGGGATAAAATTCCAAGTGCAAAAGAGAGCCCCCAGCCACAGGCCCTCCTCCCAGCCCCTTCATTGCAGCAATCTTGGGCATCACTCAACTTCATTCCCTCTATCACAGCCTGAAATACAAGGAGGAGATGGGATATCTGTGCCCATTCTCTATATGGCCATCTATCCATCCCTTCTACATGACATACAGACATATGAGAGCTAGCCTATCAAAAGTCCCCTAGCCAGGAACCATCAGACTCTACTGCAAGATGGAGGGTTCTCATGCCCTTTAAACCAAAACTGCTTCTGTTTCTTCATTGGGAAGGAGAAAGCAAAGAGCCAGGAATAGCCCCTGGGGTCCAGGGAGGCAAGGCCAGACTGTCCCATGATGCTTGCTGGAAACCCTGCTGTGAGGATGAGGGAGGCCAGGTCCTGAGGTGGTGGAGTCTCCCTCTCAGTCACCTGCTCTCCAGTTTACAGTGCACTTTCACATACATCAGCTTATTTGGTTTCCTTGTTCTGCAGTGTACATATCATTGTCCCCATTTTACAGAGGAGCAAACTGAGGTGAAGTGATCCAAAGTCATACAGCTTGTAAGAGGTCAGGCTGGGACTCGGTCAAGTTCTTTTTGCTCTAAGTATATGGATTTCCCATTTGCCTCTGGTGGCCTCCTCCAGAGTCCAGATTTCCTCCAGAATCACAGCTTGGGAGAGGGTTCGGGGTTGGGAAGTACGGAAGAGGGGCATGATGTCATCTGAAAACCACTCGGCCCTGTCTCCACAGGCGAGTCTGTGTCTGTCATCAAGCACACAGACCCTGTTCCTGACCCCCGAGCTGTCAACCAGGATAAGAAGAACATGCTTTTCTCAGTGAGCAATGCAGGGCCAGCTGTCACACCCTCCAGCCAGAGAGGCCTGGGGGAGCGACGTGGCAGCGGGAGGAGAGATGGCCCTGCAGGCCTCATCGGGGTGGCCCTTCCCGGGTGGGGAGTGGGCACGAACATTCCCACTTGCCTGACCCTTTGTCTCTCCATCGCCTTCCCAGGGTACCAACATTGCAGCCGGCAAGGCCTTGGGCATCGTGGCCACCACAGGTGTGAGCACCGAAATTGGGAAGATTCGTGACCAAATGGCTGCCACGGAGCAGGAAAAGACCCCACTGCAGCAGAAACTGGATGAGTTCGGGGAGCAGCTCTCCAAGGTCATCTCCCTCATCTGCGTAGCTGTTTGGCTCATCAACATTGGTCACTTCAACGATCCCGTCCATGGGGGCTCCTGGTTCCGTGGTGCCATCTACTATTTTAAGATTGCTGTGGCCCTAGCTGTGGCTGCAATCCCAGAAGGTAGGGCCGCCTCTCTTTCTCCTCCCTTTGGCTGATTCCATCAGACACCCTTTCACCACCTAAGGTCGCATTGCCCCGTTCCAGGGATTGGGACCTGATATCCTGTGGGCCATTATTTAGCCTCTACACTAGGTACCCCCCTCCCCAATTTCCTAAAGAGTCCCGTAACCCCCTGTGCCACCTTCCCACAGGTCTGCCTGCAGTTATTACCACCTGCCTAGCATTGGGTACCCGCCGGATGGCGAAGAAGAATGCCATCGTGAGGAGCCTACCCTCTGTGGAGACCCTGGGCTGCACGTCTGTCATCTGTTCCGACAAAACAGGCACTCTAACCACCAACCAGATGTCTGTTTGCAAGGTTAGAGTGGTGTGGGTAGCATGCCCACCCAGAGGACTGCATGTGGGGGTAAAAGGAACTCTCTACCCCTTTGTCATAGGTAGCTTCTTTCTTTGGCCTGGGAAAAGCTGAGAGCTAGAGCACCATCCTGCCAGCTCTGAAAGGGGTCAGAGAGGACCCTTCTGCCATGCCTATCTTTAATCCTCTGCAGCAGCCTCTGGGGAGGAAGGTTTAGTAAACCCCATATTTTCAGAGGAAACTGAGGCCTTGGGGTTCAGTGGCTCACCCAGAGGTGCATGGTTCATAAGTAGCTGAGTTGAGTTTCCCACCCAAGTTTGTCGGGTTCAAGAGCTCCCTCCTGGGCACTGGACATCCCCCTTCCCCTCCCCACCAAGAATGGCAGCTCCATGCTGGGGCCTGCAGGACCTGCCATGCTCATCCTGAACAGCATTTCCCAAGCGAGGCCTCTTAATCTTTTCTCTGCCTCAGTCCTTGGGCAGTCTGGACCTCTCTTGGTATAATATTTTAAATGTGCAAAATAAAACAATGGGATCCTATTTAAAAATACATAGGATTACAGAGGAAATCAACCATTGAAATACACTTATCCAGGGCGGGCCATGGTGGCTCAGCAGGTAAGAGTGCTTGCCAGCCATGCCTGAGGACCCGGGTTCGATTCCCGGTGCCTGCCCACGTAAAAAAAAAAAAAAAAAAAAAGAGGAAAGAAATACGCTTATCCAGAACATTTTAAAAAGAACAAATTTATGATTTAGTAGCATATGTGCTTCTTCACTGATGTGTTTAAGTAGCAAGCAAGTTCTCGCAGAGGGCCCATCAACTATTAACATTTTGAAGCAGCATGAGTGTAAGCATTCTTTTGAGAGAGTTGCAACACTGGAAATGTGATAGGAAAATATCTGTGACTGTACTTGTGGCAAAATTACAGGTTTTGCTAATGCTATTGTGGTTCGTTGCCTATATGCTAAATGCTAAATGTCAGAAAATAAATAAAGATGTATTTTTGCCATCCAAGTTTGCCAACCCCTTGGGAGCAGTTGTCCATAGATCCCAGGTAAAGATGCCTTCCCCTAACAGTGTTCTGTGGAATAGCATGTCCATGAAATAGAAATTGGTGTTTTGAGAAGTGAGAGTTCTGTGTTCAGAGCTGAGCAAGAAAGGTCAAACCCCTGGCCCCTCAGGAGACCCACAATACCTGTGGGCACTTGAAAGCCTGAGAAGGCCGACTGTAAAAAAGGTGGATTACACTTTGTTAAACCCAGAGTTTCCCAAATTTATTTGACCACAGAACACCTTTATCTTATAAGACATCTAAACCATTTTTCTTCTCTGGAATGTTAAAAGCCCTGTCCTTTCTGCTCACTTCGGGCTCAGGGCTGGCTGCTCCTCTCCAAAGCACTGCATACCCTGCCTACCTTTAATGTACAGGCTTCAGAGCCAGACCACAGGCATGTGTAACTTGGCTCCTACCCATATTTCATGGTTTGAAAAGCAAATTAGTTTTTTGCCCACATTTGAAAATCAAGAGATTCCATGAGGAAAACAACCTGAATTTCTAGCTCATCCTGTAACTCTGTAAGATCTGACCCCAATCAGGTGGAGCTACTGATGGATGTGTGCTTTCTTGTTAGTCGCAGTCCCCACCACACCTTATTATGTGCCTCCTGTTTTAACTGATTTAAAGAAGCCCCTAGCCAGGGCCTGCAGTAACTTCTGTTTTAAGGCCACCAACACAGAACATGGAAATGATTGCAAGGGAACAAGTCTGGAAATGAGGGGAGGAAGAGGGAAAGGCAAGTGGAAGGGTAAATGGTAGGAAGTTCAGTTAGTCTGCTTTGAGGGTTGCCTAGAAGGGAGGCCAGATGTTAGAACATAAGCCTCCTCTCGGTGCAGGTGGATGCCTTTGGGGATGGGGAGGCTAGGCACCCACCTGCGGACGTGTTTGGGGCTGGGAGAGCCAGACACCTGTGGGTGTGTTAGGGACTGGGTGAGTCAGACACTTGTGGTGTGTTAGGGACTGGGAGAGCCAGACACCTGTGGACACACCCTTCTCGCCCTGCAGATGTTCATCATTGACAAAGTGGATGGAGACATCTGCACTTTGAATGAGTTTTCAATTACTGGTTCCACTTACGCTCCAGAAGGAGAGGTGTAAGTCACCTAGAGTCTTCTCCACAGCTTCTCATGCCCCCTCCAACTCCCCATGCCACCTCTCTCCCCAGGCCCCCCTCTACTTTGGTCTTGGTTCTTTCTCCTCTGCCTTCCCCTGCACCCATCTTCTCTCCTATCTGATCTCTAAATTTGTGGCCCTCTCCGTGTTGTCTTTGCTTATGGCCAGCTCTCTACTCTCCCTATGCTCTCTCTGCATCTCATTCTCTGTTCTTCTCCACCTGTCTCTTTCCCTTCCCTCCTCCCCACCCTGCCGCCAGCTTGAAGAATGATAAGCCAGTCCGGGCGGGGCAGTATGATGGGCTGGTGGAGTTGGCCACCATTTGTGCCCTCTGCAATGATTCCTCCTTGGACTTCAATGAGGTAACCCCCTCACTCCCCCAGCAGCCCCTCCTCCCCTTCCATCGCCTGAGAGTCCAGGCCTCCTCAGGAACCCAGGAGGAAGGGGTCCGGGGAAGGAAGTCTGTCACTCCATATCCTCTGCCTGGGGCGGAAGGTGGGTAGGACAGGTGGGGAGAGGGGCGAGGAGCCTGGGACACCCACTTCTTGTCCCTCTGCTGCCCTCTCAGGCTAGAGGCGTCTATGAGAAGGTGGGTGAGGCCACTGAGACGGCGCTCACCACTCTGGTGGAAAAGATGAATGTGTTCAGTACCGACATCAGGAGCCTCTCGAAGGTGGAGAGGGCCAATGCCTGCAACTCGGTGAGTCTGCAGCCCCCCTCCCACAAGACCCTTCTCGGCTCTGGCTCGCACAGAGCAAGAGCTGGGGAAGCCTCAGGAGGCTAGGCAGGGCCTGGTGCCCCAGCTGGAACCTCCCTAAGCAGGAGAACAGCCCTTCATTAGGGATTTGGGTGGTGCCCACAGCCCTTTAGAGTTAGTGGACTCTGCACTGCTTAGCTGCCCCTGGTGTCCCTGATTGAAATGGACAGAGCTGGACATGGAATCTCAAGCATCCCATCCTAGGGCAGCCCCGATTTCAACTCTCATCCCTTGGTCTCTACAAGTACACCTGTTTTCAGCAGATTCAAGGTCTGAGTTAGGGTTGGGAAAGTGTGGTTATTGCACCTGCAGGGAAGGATGAGGTGGGAAGGACAAGGCGTGCCTCCCCTCAGCGTCCTTGTGTCCAGATGAACAAGTCCAGTTCCCTTGCCCGAATTCTGTTGCTCTGTCACTTAGTTCTTTTTTGTAGTATTACTGAACTCTCTCTATTGGGTTCCTCTGGGATGTCAGGTTTCCCACAACTCTCATTCGTTATTGCTTTATATGCAGAAGCTGATTGCTGCTTTATTTCACGTTTTAAAAAAATGAGAACAACACAAGTGCTTATCAATAGAAAATTAGTTTTTAAAATTAAAGAACTGCCATTCATTAACTACTATTATAGGTGAAAAATGCAAACATAGATTTATGGATGTGGAGAAATACCCATGATATATTTGGTGGATAAAGGCTCTCATTTAATTTTTTTAAAATTTATTTATTAATTTAAAAATAAAATAAAACAACATACATAATCAGTAATTCACAATATCATCACTTAGTTGCATATTCATCATTTCTTAGAACATTTGCATTAATTCAGAAAAAGAAATAAAAAGACAATAGAAAAAGAGATAAAACGAACACAGGAAAGAAAAAAAAAATTATACCTACCATACCCCTTACCCCTCACTTTCATTGATCACTAGCATTTCAAACTAAATTTATTTTAGCATTTGTTCCCTCTATTATTTATTTTTATTCCATATGTTCTACTTCTTTGTTGACAAGGTAGATAAAAGGAGCATCAGACACAAGGTTTTCACAATCACAGTCACATTGTGAAAGCTGTATCATTATTCAATCTTCGTGGTAACATAAATGACATAAAATTTCCCATTTTGGTGGTGATGGTAGCACAACATATCTGAATGTGGTTAAAGGAGAAATGTTGGATTATATATATGGAATAAAATACAATATATATTTTTTAAATGCACTATACAAACAGTGAACCCTACGTTAAATCATAGACTATGGTTAATTGTACAGTTATAAAAATGTGCTTTCATCAATTGTAACAAATGTTCCACACCAATGCAAAGTGTTAATAATTGGGTGGTAGTTGGGAATCTTGTATTATATGCATGATCATTCTGTTAACCAACAACCTCTCTAATTAAAAGAAAAATTCCCATTTCCACCTCTTTCACACATATAATTCAGCGGTATTAGTTACACTCACAGTGTGGGGTAACTGTCTCCTTCATTTTCTGGAATGCTTATTTCTGTATGTCAGCTCTAGGCCTGTGCTGTCTAACCACACATGTGGTTGGTTACATTTAAATTAAAATTAAAGTGAAAACTCAATTCTTCATTGGCACTAGCCACATATCAAGTGCTGCATATCAAGTAGCCATTGCTCAATCGTGCTGTATTGGACAGGGCAGATTATCAAACATTTCCATTATGGCAAGTTCCATTGGACAGTGTCTCCCTAGGCTATCCTTTATCTGTTGAACTTTAAACTGGACACTTGTAGTTATCACCTTGTTATTCAAAATGTAGTGGAGAGGCTGGAGGGAACTGCCTGAAAATGTAGAGCTGTGTTCCAGTAGCCATGTTTCTTGATGATGATTGAATAATGATAAAGCTTTCACAATGTGACTGTGGGATTGTGAAAACCTTGTGTTTGATGCTCCTTTTATCTACCTTGTCAACAGACGAGTAGAACATATGGAATAAACTGGACACTTGTAAGCCCAGTGGCGGCAGTAGACTTGGAATTCTCTCCATTAGTATTATCAACACCAGACGTAGCTTTAGTCTCAGAGTCAGCTTGGGGTCAGCTCTGACCTGCAGATCCTTTTTTGACTATATTATAAGGAATCTGGGACTTTTCCCTTCCACCACAACATCTTTATTCTTTTCCCACTCATATCTGGTCTCTCCCTTCCTGTGTCCTCTCTCCCAGGTGATCCGCCAGCTAATGAAGAAGGAATTCACCTTGGAGTTCTCCCGAGACAGAAAGTCCATGTCTGTTTATTGCTCTCCTGCCAAATCATCCCGGGCTGCTGTGGGCAACAAGATGTTTGTCAAGGTCAGAAAGCAGACCGTGCCTCTGGCCTGCCTCTTGGTCCTAATCCCACCGGCCCCTCCTATCCTAGACCCTCTTGCTGTGCCCTGGAAGAAGGGTGGTCTCCAAATGCTTTTCCCTTCTCCTAGGGTGCCCCTGAGGGGGTCATCGAGCGCTGTAACTACGTGAGAGTTGGCACCACTCGGGTGCCGATGACCGGGCCAGTGAAGGACAAGATCATGTCAGTGATCAAGGAGTGGGGCACTGGCCGGGACACCTTGCGCTGCCTAGCCCTGGCCACCCGAGACACCCCCCCCAGGCGAGAGGAGATGATCCTGGATGACTCTGGCAAGTTTGTGGAGTACGAGGTAAGCAGAAGGAAGCTTCCCATGGTCCGGAGCTCGTGAGGCATGAGATTTCCTGCCGCCCACCTCACACCCCCTGCCACCCAGTCACACTGATTCCTCCCTTTATGGGCATAGAGTCGCAGGGCCTTTGAGTCTGCAAGAGTCTTCTGGTCGGACCAGTGCTCCTTTGAGGGATCCCTGGGCTGATGTATGACAGGGGGCCGTGTAATCACCAAGTGTGCTGTTGGTTATGGGTAACGTTTTCCAGTGAGATTTTTCTCCAAGCCAGAGGCAGTGCATTGATGTACATTCTGGTGCAGGCGCCTTATCTTGCAGTGGCCAACACTCTGCCTAACACTGAAATCCACCCCCTTCATTTCTAGGTGGGAGGCAGTGGCCTAGCAGGTAAAATGGGTTTGCTCAAAGTCGGGTGCTGCTGCTGAAAGCAGTAGCCACTGCACTAAGTTCCAGCTCTTGTGCCTTCCTACAAAAGGTACAAGTCTGGGCACCCACGATGGGCCTGGCACCGCTAGGGGCTATGGGTGCGCAGATGAACAATGGCACAAAAAGCTTCGCTGCCCCTGAGCTCCCGAGTCCCCTGAGCCCGAGTCCCGAGCTCAGGCTCCGCCCCTCTCCTTCCTTTGCTTCCTCCCTGGCTCATGGCCTGAGCCCCTCCATGCCCCTGATGCTTCTGCCTCTGACCCCCCAGGTGGACCTGACATTCGTGGGCGTAGTGGGTATGCTGGACCCGCCCCGCAAGGAGGTCATGGGCTCCATCCAGCTGTGCCGCGACGCCGGCATCCGCGTGATCATGATCACGGGGGACAACAAGGGCACGGCCATTGCCATCTGCCGGAGAATCGGCATCTTCGAGGAGGACGAGGAGGTGGCTGACCGAGCCTACACGGGCCGGGAGTTTGACGACCTGCCCCTGCCGGAGCAGCGGGATGCCTGCCGCCGCGCCTGCTGCTTCGCCCGTGTGGAGCCCTCCCATAAGTCAAAGATTGTGGAGTACCTGCAGTCCTACGATGAAATCACAGCCATGGTGAGGGCACCCGGGGCTGCCCAGGAGCCTGGTGGCGAGCCGTCCCCGGGGTGTCCTGGACAGGGGCATCTCGGGAAGTCGGTCCAGGTGGGAGGAGCGGCGAGGCAGGGGTGGAGGGACGCAGGCCCTGAGCACCCCTCCCCCCCGCCTTCTCCCCTAGACGGGTGATGGCGTCAACGACGCCCCGGCCTTGAAGAAGGCTGAGATAGGCATCGCCATGGGGTCGGGCACCGCCGTGGCCAAGACCGCCTCGGAGATGGTGCTGGCCGACGACAACTTCTCCACCATCGTGGCGGCCGTGGAGGAAGGTCGCGCCATCTACAACAACATGAAGCAGTTCATCCGCTACCTCATCTCCTCCAACGTGGGCGAGGTGGTCTGGTAGGTCGGGCCGGGGCGGACCCGGGGCTGGGTGGGTGACGGCCGCGGGGCCGGGAGGCAGGATGGGGGCTGACCTTGACTTACGTTAATTTTATTGTTTTATGTGACCACCGGAAGTTTTTATCTATGTTTTGAAGCTAAAAAGAGTCCAGAAGCTAAGTCTCATAAATAGAAACTGTAGTGTTAACTATTAATTATTGTGACAGGCCAAAAGAGAGAGAATGTTTGTTCTTTTTTTCTTTTTTCTTCAAAAAGAACCTAAGGTAAATTGAGAACATTGAGAAAGTAATCAATTACTTCTAGCCTTCTTAGTACTGTAATATTTGTGTATTACTTGTATTGTTCTATATATGAAGTTAGGTAAAGAAAAATTTTCACAGTCAAAAAAAAAATAAAGGAAAAAAAAAGGACGGGGTCTGAGCACCTCCTTCCCGACAGCATCTTCCTGACAGCCGCCTTGGGGCTGCCCGAGGCCCTGATCCCCGTACAGCTGCTGTGGGTGAATCTGGTGACCGACGGGCTCCCAGCCACAGCCCTGGGCTTCAACCCACCTGACCTGGACATCATGGACCGGCCCCCCCGGAGCCCCAAGGAGCCCCTCATCAGCGGCTGGCTCTTTTTCCGCTACATGGCAATTGGAGGTGAGCAGAGGGTCCCTAATCCTTACCCCACCCTCCTCCTCGATCTTCAAGCCTGAGTCCCTCCCCATCCCCACAGCTGCCCTGATGGATCCTCTTCCTCCACCCCTGAGGAGGAGCGTCCCCAGCCCTGACCCCCAACTCCCATTCCCTCTTCCCACAGGCTATGTGGGTGCAGCCACAGTGGGTGCAGCTGCCTGGTGGTTCCTGTATGCAGAGGATGGGCCTCAGGTTACCTACAGCCAGCTGGTAGGGGGATGCAAAGGATGGAGGGTGCTGGGCGGGCGGGTCCAGGGGCTGCTAGGGACCTCATCTCCTGTCCCTCCCCGGCAGACCCACTTCATGCAGTGCTCCGAGAGCAACCCTGACTTCGAGGGTGTGGACTGTGAGGTCTTCGAGGCCCCGGAACCCATGACCATGGCCTTGTCTGTGCTGGTCACCATTGAGATGTGCAATGCTCTCAACAGGTGGGCCCGCCACTCCCTCCCAGGGTCCTCTCCCAGAGCCCTGCCCTGCCCCTCCCTGCTGCCCCCTCTCTGCCCTCACCACTTCTTTCCTCTCCTGCCCGTTCTGAGCAGCCTGTCTGAGAACCAGTCCCTCGTGCGGATGCCACCCTGGGTGAACATCTGGCTGATGGGCTCCATTTGCCTTTCCATGTCCCTTCATTTCCTCATCCTCTACGTCGACCCCCTGCCGGTGAGCCCACCCCCAGGGAGCCCATGGTGCCCAGGAAGGAGGGGAGGTGGTGCTGGGCCCCCTTCTCCCTCCCTGCTCACTGCCTTTGCCCCCCCCCAGATGATCTTCAAGCTCAAGGCCCTGGACTGGACCCAGTGGTTCATGGTCCTCAAGATCTCATTTCCGGTTATCGGGCTTGATGAATGCCTCAAGTTCGTTGCTCGGAACTATCTGGAGGGTGAGCCACACCCCCTCCTCAGAGCCTCAGAGCCTCTGATCCTCTGGGCCTGGGTCCAGGCCCAGCCCCTTCCCTCTGCGCCGCCCCTCTTCCTTTACAGGTGGGGCCCAAGGCCTGCTCACCTCCCTTCCCACTGCATCCACCCCCCCAGGCTGACACATTCTCCACGGCACCCCCACACCCGCCACCGCCCCCCCAGCCCCTCCACGTGGGTCTCCCCACCTCTTTGCCCCCATTCCTTGATAACGGCTCTCTCTCTCTGTCCTCTGGCCATAGGATAACCCGTTTCCCCCTCCTCCAACTCTTTGAATCCGTGTCACAGGTATCACCCCCCTTTCTTGCCCTCACCCCCAGCTGCTGTGCCCGCCGCCTGTCCCTCCATGCCCAAGGTCACTTGCACTCGCAGCTCCTCCGGGAGCCACTGCCACTGCCGCGCTGCTCCCTGGGCTTCTCCTGCCCTGGCCGGAGCCTCTGGCCACCACAGGCTGCTGCGCTGGCTGCGCTGGCTGGACGCTGCGCTCTGCTCTCAGGGGCTGTGGGTGGGGAGGGGGCGCTCTGGGGACCCAGGTGAGCAGAAGGAGGAATCGGGGATGGGGGGAAGTCTCCAGGTGAGTGTGCCAGGGAAGGGGAGCCTCCAAGGGCTTTTCTTCTCCCCTCCCCCCATCTGCTTCATCCCTTCCCTTTCCCTTTCCAGATCCAGAAGATGAAAGAAGGAAGTAACCAGTCCTTTTGCCCCCTTCTTCCCCACTCTGGTAGAGCGATGACTCTTCAGCCAGAGCCGTGGCACAGAGCCCCACCCCCACCCCTCCTATACTCCCCTCTACATGTTTCTGTTTATAAACACAATGTACCCTTCATTTCCCTTTCCCTCTTACCCTTGTAAAACCTCCCCCCTTCCCAACCTCGTGGGGCTTGCAGGGACAAGGCGAATGATTGATCTGAGCTGCTTATTTATTGAAAATAAATGACAGAAAAGTCTGACCTCGCCTCTGTGTACATCTCGGGGCCTGGGTTGGACCCACATGGACAAGCATCTTAGTGTCACGCAGTCCAGTAAGCAGCTGCCTGTCCCAGGGTGCGCGCGGGACCCACTGACAGTGCCTGGAGACTCTTGACCCCACACACAGCTCAGGGCTGCACCTCGGGGAGGGGAACAGGCTGTGATGGCCATGGGCTATTAATATGGCTGGGTGGGAGCAGTGGGTCAGCAGAAGGGCTAGGGCCCAGATGGTGGCATGACAGTCAGAGAGCACAGGGCTAGCTGCACCTCTGCTTCTGGGAGGGGCTTGGGACCCTCACCCAGGTGTCATCCCTGAGAGCAGAAGGCCCAGCCACCTCTGGGGGAGGCACTGGAAGGAGAGGGCAGTGGTGGCCCTGTCACCTCGGCCCCCGGCCTGGGAAGAGCACAGACCCCATCCTGAGAGCCCCAGAGCCTGGGCCTCGTGGTTCCAGAGCAGAGGAAGGCAGCCTTCTCCCTGGTTGGGTGGGACTAGGAGAGGGGTGGGCTGGCACCCTGGCTCTCAGGTATCTGTGATGTCCCTGACATCTCTAAGGGGCGCTTCATCCATGATGCTACGCACTTGCTGCAGGGTCTCTGCCTGGCGGATCCGTTCCAGGCGCACCTGTGGGGACGAGCGAGGAGGGCAGCGAGGGCCCTAGGCGGGTCGGTGTGGCCCCTGCCCCACCTGCTTGCTCACCAAGGGGCAAGGACCTGGGGAGCACATCCTCAGGGACCATATCTGCATGGGCCACCCCATCTCTCAGCCCCTGGGGAAATCTGGGTCCAGGAGAAATGGGTCCTAAGACTGCAGCCTGAGGAAACTGGGGAGGCGCTGTTCACTGATGCAGCCTCTATAACGAAGCCACTACACAGCCACGTGCCAGGCCATGTGCTCAGGACTTATGGGCCCGGCTACGCATGCAGGGAAGGCCTGTTTCAGAGCAACAGTTCAGGTGGAAGGCCCGTATCAGCGCCAGGAGGACTGTCCAAACTGGGGGGACCACGCTGGCAAGACCCAGGACGAGCTGCCTAGACTTAGGGCACCCTGATGGGGAGGGGATGTACTGTACCTGCAGGGCCTGGGACAGACGAACGAAATCCCTCTGCACTTGCTCACTGGTCTCTAGCTCAGCCTGCAGCCGCAGTGCCTTTGCCCTCTGCTCTGAGAGGAGGTCCGTGAGCTGTGCCTGGGGGGGTGGGACACTGAGCTGGGGCCTCGGTTCAGCCGTGTGCTGGATGGGACAGTGCAGGGCCAGGGGGTGGGGGGCATCCGGATACAGCAGCCCCTCCTACCAACCTCTACCCCCAACTGGCCCTTCCTTTGCCTGGTCCGAGACTAGCAGCTACCCCAGTGTTTCCTGCTGCCCAACCTGAGGAGAACAGCCCGGTCATCCCAGGCTGACCCGGTTTCTGCCTCACCTTGCTTGGTTCCTGCTGAATCCGCTCCATCTCCGTCCTCAGGCTGCAGAGGGTGGCTGGGAGGTCAGGTACAGAGAGGAGGTCAGGCCCACACTCTCTCCCCTCCCCACCGGCCCTCCGGGCCTGGGCTGCAGCCCGTACTCACCTTCTAACACCTCTGTGGGGAAAGGAAGGAAAACAACAGTTACGGCGAGGCCTGGTCAAGGCGAGGTCTTACACTGATGCCCCTCTCTGCCTGCCATGTGGCCCACACCTGGGCCTGGCTATTCCCTCCCCGTCATCCCCTTCTCCCCCCATCTGTCCCTCTCCCTCACCTGTCTCCTCCCGCTGCACCCTCAGCTGCCCCTCCAGGCTGGCCCTGGCTGCTGTCTCCTCCTCCAGTGTTTCCCGCAGCGTCACGATCTCAATCCGCAGTCGCTCGGCCTCGTGCTCCCACGCCTGCTGCCTGGCCCTCGCCTCCTGCCACGTGCGGCGCACCAGCTGCTGCAGCTCCTGGAAAAGATACATGTCACTGCTGGGTGGGGCGGCAGGGGGGGTGGGGAGGGTGGCAGAGGGCCAGAGAGCACACCACGGGGCAGCAGGGGAGGAGGCTGCCCTGGCCGCCAAGACAAGGTGCTGAGTGAAAGTTCCAAAAGACGATCTATGGCAAGATACCCTTTCATAAAGCCTGAAAACAACAGAAGGCCAGCCCTCCAGGGTACAGGCCTGCATGGCGAGTGATAAAACCATCCTAGAAAACAAGGAGGGAATGATAAGCAAGAGAGAGCCAAGGAATGTAGGGATACCCAGGAGGAGGTAGAGGTTTTAGTTCTCAGGCTGGGGAAGGGTTTCCAGGTGCTCTTTATATATTTAATAAATTAAGGTATGAGGAAAATATATCATGAATAAATGAAATTAAAAGAAGGTCACGCACAGGTCAATGACGAAAGCTTGATAGGAACCAAAGATTAATCCAATTTTGTGGATCTGATGTCACTTAACAATAATAGACCAAAGACCTTATTATGCTTCGTTTGTGCCAAGTATCCTGTTAACTTGTCTTCTCTTCATGCCAAAGCTGGGAAAGGGGATGTGCTCCCATTTTACAGATGAGGAATCCAAGCCTTAGCGAACTGAAGGGAGTTAGTTGGCCACGGTGATGCAGCTCCCTGGGCTGTCTGCCGGTCCCACGGTCCCAGGCCAATGCTTCTCTGGACCTGGAGCAGGAGGGCCGACAGGTGGTCCCCCAGGCTCTCGGTGCCCACATCCCCCTTACCGGCACTGAGCTGGGCAGCGCCTCTTCCTCGCCCTTGTCCTGCTCCAGGCTGTGGGGTGCTAAAGGTCGAGGCTGTTCCGCCCGGAGCCCCTGGTTTTCCTCGTTTAGCCGCTTCACCTCATGGCTCAGGCACTTGTGGGAGGCAGCCAGCTCTGCCTGAGGACGGCAACGAGGGTGACAGGGTGTCTCCAATCCCCTGTGAGGCCAGAACCCGAGCCCTCCCAGACACTGACAGCCAGGAAGCCCATGCCTTCCTTAGCTGCGAGAAAGGGGGAAGCATCCTTTCCTAAGTCTTTGGAACTGAGCACTTTCTACACCCTATGCCACTAACTCAGAGGTGGCTCTCTCACAGCCCAGGCCACGTCTGGCGTTTGATTTGATCCAGATGGGTTTTTTAAAACCATTCAATTAGTTGCCAACCTTAAAAATTGGGAGACATCATACAAATATCCAGAAAATCTGACAGCGTTGGGCTCACCTTCCCCATGGCACAATCAGTGGGCCAGGGAGCAGAGCCCTCTTGGGACAAGACTCATGCTCTCTGGTTGGCTGTGGCACCCTCCTCTCCTGCTGCCTCATGTTGGGACTGATTCAATCACCTCTGATGCTTGCCTGGTCTTGGTAAGCATTTGATTTTGCAATTCCTGCACTGAATCCTCACCACTCTGCAAACGGGCTCTTTATCACAAATTTGCAGATGGTGACACTTAGACTCTTGAGTTTGTGGAATTAGCTGACAATCCACAGCCAGTAAGTGAGGAAGCTTCTGGAGTTTTCCAAGCCCCAGAACGGCCATCGTCCTGAGCTGCCCTTGAAACCCTTCTCCCCATTCCAGGGCACCAACTCCAGGGTGAGACCACAGTAGCTGCCCTCTCCCCCCACAATTCCTGGCAGATTCCTCCCCCTCCTGCCCTGGCTCTCTCTGGTCCTTACCATCTGCAGCTGAACCCGCTCCTGGGCCTGGCTCACAGTCCCCTGCAGGGTCCGCAGCAGCTGCTCTGAGTTCTGAACCTGGGCCAGGAGCACCTGCACCTGTGGGTGGGAGGTGGCCGAGTCCAGGAGGAGGCGGGCAGCAGGAGGCCCTGCTGGGGACAGGGCTGAGCTGGGACCCACCTGCTTGGTGCAGTCCTCATTGCTCCGCCTCAGGCCCTCCTGCAGCTCATCCCGCTCACGGCTGACGCTCTCCAGGTCCTTCTGCAGCTGTCGCCCCTGTCACAGAGCCCTGACCTCAGTCTCCACCTTCCCTGGGCCTGCTTCGGCCTCCCTGCCCCACACCTCTTACCACTTCGGGTAGCGCTGTCCCTCACAGTCCCTCAGGCCACTGGCCTGGAAAGCGCTGCCGGCTCTTCCTTCACTGCCCACGTCCAACCCGTCAGCAGGTACTGCCCATTCAACTCCACAGCATGCTCCAAATCCATCCACCTCTCCCCATCTCTGCTGTCACATCCTGCGCCCAGGCACCACCTTTCCCTAAACTATGCTGAGCATTTCCCAACTCGTCTCGCAGCTTCTCCTGTAGCACCCACTGCCCCCAGTCCATAGGCAACCCTTTAAAGTGTAAAGCAGAACAGGCCTGTCCCTGGTTTGAACCCCCTGGAAGCTTCCCATGGCCAAAGTGCAGACACACGGCAGGCCTGTCTGGCCCACCGCATGCAGGCCGTCTGCCTTTCTGATCTCCTCTCCTCCACACTCACCTCCTCTCAGTTTGGGGCCTTCCTGTCACTCCATCCTTTGAGCTTGCAGCTCCCTCCGCCCTGGGTCTTTAAAGAGCACTGCTCTCAGCATTCAAATCCCAGCCCCAGCCTCAGCCTGGGGAGCTCCAGCACTGCCAACCTCGCTCCAAATAACGACCTCATGCTGCTTTCTTCTGAGCCTCTCACCCCATGCCATCAACCTCCTGTTTCCTCCAGCAGGTTCATGCCCAACACCCTTCAGGAAGAGGAAGCTCCAAGAGGATAGGGAGTTGTCCCTTTTGACTGTAGAACCCCAGCTCTAGCTCAGGGCCTGGACACAGCGGAGGCTCATAAGTACTTGGGAATAGGATGCATGCACGCAGGCCCCTCTGCCCAGGGCACTCACCTCTGTTTGCAGCTGTTCCCACTGGGTGTCTGAGACCAGCTGGTACCCGGGAGGGGGCAGGTAAATCCCCTCAGGGACCAGAGTGCCCGTGGACACCAGCGAGGCTGTCTCTTCCTGCTCAGGGCTCAGGCCCTGGCGGCTCCGGGGCAAGGAGGCACTGCTACCGGCCCCACCGCCCAGGGAGAAGGAGGAGATGGAGGCGCTGTCATCGCAGTTGTGGGCGAAGGCCTCGGCTGCCGCACCCCCGTCTCCACTCAGCTCCTCCAGAGGCTCCAGCGGGGGAGACGGGTCCCGCGACAGGGGCAGCAACTCCGTGGAGCCATGCAGGGAAGGGGGGTGCCGGGGACGTCTCTAGGGGGTGGGGGGAGGGAAGAGGCTGGGGGGCCGGGGTGCTGCAGCACCCCTTCTTCTCTCAACGCCCCCTGGCCGCCCCCTCACCTGGATCTCTTGAATCAGTTCCTCCGCTCTCAGCAGCTTCGCCTTTAGTTCCTCGATCTCCTGCTCCATGGGCAGCACAATCTCCCGAAGTTTCTCCGAGTCCTCGTGGGCCTGTGAGTGGTGCACAGTGGGTGCTGGGCCCTTCAAGTCTGTTCCAGTGCCCTCTCAAGGTACACTGCCTCCTCTGACCTGCCTGAGAGGGCCTGTCCCCACTCCCACCCCCATTTCAGACATAAGAAAATAGAGACTCTGAGAGCTCCCGAGATAAAGGGGCAAAGGTCACAATTAGCTTCCAGTGAGGTGAGCCTGCTGGCTCACTGCTATTCTTTCCCAACATCCACTTGCCCTTTCTTCTTTGGTCATGGAACCTCGCATTTTGAGTTGGGCCCACAGGCCTAAATTCTAGAATGCCATCTACTGTTCTCAGCTCCCCCCACAACTAGATGCAGCCGAATGACTAAGTCTGAGCTAACAAGATGGAAGCAGATAGGCCACATGTCATGCCTAGGACAACTTTTATAGGAAAAGGGTACATCTCTCTTTTCTCCTCCTCCTCCTCGCTGGCTAGGAATGTGGGCTCTCAAGCCACTACCCTGGACTAGGAGGCAGTATGCTATCTGGGGTAAAACAGCAATTTGCCAGCACTGTCCCTCCTGCTGGTACCAGGTCAGCGAGAATGGTCCAGCCAGCCACCACTCAAGGCCGAAATCTGCCAGTCCTTCCTATCTCCAGCCTCTCTCAATTCATGCCACTTCTACCTCTTGAATTGCTCTTAACCCGTCTCAAACAAACTCAGTTTAACCCTCCAAATCTCTTAGGTGAACAGTTACAAAGGCGGGGTAAGCTTGCATGGTCCAAACAAAATCACTGTGATCCCATAGGAAGCCCTGGAATACTCGCTCTGCAGGTGGTCACCCTGCAATGGACAGATGGCTGGCTGACCCCATAGGATGGGCCAGGACTTGGAATCTGACAGACCCCAGAACTGGGGCTCTGGTCCCTGAACACCGGAATCGTAATTCAGCAGAGCACTCTCCTTCACACCCAAAGGAGCTGCTCCTGAGAAACACTTGGAAGCAAGTTGTGACCTCGGCCGGGAAGCTGTGGGCTGTAACACCTTCCTTTCTCAGGCTCCTGTTTTGATCTTGGTCTTTCTAACTAGGCAATTGGCTCCATATTCCTGATCCTCAGTGTCCTCATGTGTAAAATGAGGTATCAATAAGCAGCCGCCTCACAGGGCTGCTACGAGGATCAGAAGAGGTAAGGGTGTGGAGTTGCTTTGGAAGATAAGAGTGTGATATATTTTGGCTATTATTGTTAACAATTACAATAACAATAATAATAAAGAGCATAGAGATTAAGAACCAAAATTTTAAAACCAGATTGTATGGTTTTAAATACCAACTCTGCTCCTTTCTAGCTGTATAACCCTGAGAGAATTCCTGAACTTCTCTAGGCTCTCTGGTACATACCACAGTCTCATGATATGGCATCTATTCATGAGAATAGATGGCCCTACCTCATAGGGTGCAAGACTGAGGAGACCGAGTCTAAGAACTTAATGGTACCCTCATGTGTTCTCTTCTCTCTTCACCTCTTCCCTTAATTTGGGGGGCGAGGGGGGGAAGAACAGACCTGCCCTAGGTTACCCCACTAGCAAGTGGCAAGCCAGGGCTCTGCCCAGTATGGAGCTCATCATTCAACAATATGTGGCAGCTCTGTGCTGCACCGAGAATTACTAACAGGTGCTCTGCTCCCATGTGAGCTGGGAATGGGACATCAACAGTCCCTCTGCCCCAGAGTCACCTTTGGCTGCCTCAACATCTTTCCAAGTCCCAGGAAAGGGGGTGGGGGGCTGGGGAGGCCATCCTCGCCCCAACCTTTTCCATCTGCTTCTCCAAGGAGTCCAGGGGGTGAGCCCGGGACAGCAGCTGCTTCAGCCGGCCCAACTCCTGCTCCTTCTCCTCACAGTCCTGCTGCTGCTGCTGCCGCTCCTGCTTCAGAGTGGCAATCTGGGCTTCATAGCTGCTGATGGAGTCTGGCAGGGCAGGAAGGATGGGGGAGATGGAGGGTCAACATGTTGGCCCCACCAGTGGTTGAGTGGGGTTCTTGATGCAGTGATTTTATCTATGCGAGGCAATTTACCCTAGTGGGTAAGATAGCAGGCTTTGCAGAGAGCCAGACCTCAGTCTGAACCCTGCCTCTGAGGCTCAGCTACCATGGCACCTGGGGAATCCACTTAGCCTCTCTCTGTGTACTTGAGTCCTCAGGTGCAAAATGGGGATCCTAATGATACCTCTCTAGGTTGTTAAAGGATAAATGAGATGACATACTATACGTGTTCAGCCCCCTTCCTGGTACATACCACATTCTCATGATATGGCATCTATTCCTATGAATATGTACCAATAACAATCAATGTTTACCAACAGTAATAAATGTTTACTTTGGGTCCCCTTGGGGGAAAATTCAACTTCCCCAAGTGGAGAATTCCTGATCTTCTCACAAGCAGTGGACACAACCAAAGCAACAGGCTGAGCCCCCAATCTTGGGGTTTGTTCATATGAAACTTAACCCCACACAGGATAGGTCAAGCCTACTTAAAATTAGGCTAAGAGTCACCCCCAAGAGAACCTCTTTTTGTTATTCAGATGTGGCCTCTCTCTCTCCAGCCAACACAACAGGCAAATTTACCACCACCACCACCTCCCCCCACCCTGCCCCCACCCCGGCTACATGGTACATAACTCCCAGGGGTGTGGACCTTCCTGACAACATGGGATAGAAATTCTAGAATGAGCTGGGACTCAGTATCAAGGGATTGAGAAAACCTTCTCAACCAAAAGGGGGAAGAGCAAAGTGAGACAAAATAAAGTGTCAATGGCTGAGAGATTCCAAACAGAGTTGAGAGGTTATCCTGGAGGTTATTCTTATGCATTAAACAGATATCACCTTTTTAGTTAAGGCATAACAGAGAAGCTGGAGGGAACTGCCTGAAAATGTAGAGCTGTGTTCCAGTAGCCATGTTTCTTGAAGATGACTGTACAATGATAAAGCTTTCACAATGTGACTGTGCGATTGTGAAAACATTGTATCTGATGCTCCTTTTATCTACCTTATCAACAGACGAGTAAAAGAGAATAAAAGTAAATAATAGGGGAACAAATGTTAAAATAAATTTAGATTGAAATGCTAGTGATCAATGAAAGGGAGGGGTAAGGGGTATGGTATGTATGAATTTTTTTCTGCTGTCTTTATTTCTTTTTCTGAATTGATGCAAATGTTCTAAGAAATTATCATGATGATGAATATGTAACTATGTGATGATATTGTGAATTACTGATTATATATGTAGAACGGAATGATCATATGTTAAGAATGTTTGTGTTTGTTATATTTTTAAAAAAAATTTTTTAAATTAATAAAAGAAAAAATAAATAAATGTTTACTTTGGGCCAGGCTCTGACTGGGCTCTGGAAACAAGACATTAATCAAACACAACCTTGCCACTAGGAGCTCACAGTCGAATGGGGAAGATGTCCATTCTTCCTTTGGAAAAGGAAGGCTGCATCCTGAGAAGAACTGTTTGAGAGGACCTTTCCTAAGCTGATGCACCCCAGAGGAAGTAGCCCTTTCCTCTGCTTGTCTGGCCAGGAGGAAAGAACCCTGCCAGGTGGGGAAAGAAAGAAAGGATCAGCATGAGCAAACGCTCAGGGATGGGACAGTGGCTGGTGTATCTGGGCCATGGTGGGCATGTTGGATGAGCCAGAGAGAGGTACACAGGGAGGGATGATGGAAAGGGTGAAGAGGGTGGCAGTGATGGTTCATAAGGCCTTGAATGCCAAACCCAAGGACTCTGAAATTTATCCTGCAGGTCAGTGGGAGGTGGAGATGATGCTGGCTGGAACATGGACATGTTTTATTTTTGGTGGAACATGGTCATTTTTTATTTGCATAGGTATTTATCTTAATATGAACTAACATTAGAAATAAAGGTTCTGCCGCCAGACTGCCTGCATTCAAATCTAGCTGTATGACTGTGGGCAAGTTGCTTAACCTCTCTGGGCTTCAGAGCCTCCTCTGTAAAAATGGAGATGGGTAATGATTCCTACTTCACGGAGTATGTTATGCAGATTAAATCCTCATGAAGCATTTAGCACATTACTAGCATATAGTAGGAGCTCAAGTCAATGTTAGCTATTATAGCTGTTTAGGACAAACCTGCTTTTTCATATATAGATAGATAGATAGATAGAAAGTTTCCTTTAAAATAAAATTTCTACAAGTTTTAAAAAGTGGATCTACCCAAAGAACATATCTTAAAAGACAGCAGGGGAAGGCATGCAAGGATAGGACCACATCAGCACAGGTGGGATACGGATGCCTGGAATATGGGAAACAGCCCAAGATGTCTGGAGTCAGGAGGGATTTAGAAAGAGAAAAGATATGTGTGATGGAAATTTTAGAAAGTCTACTCTGGAAGCCAATGTCAAGGCCAGGCCAGAGAGGGAGACCTGTAGGAAGGCTGGGTCAACTGTCCAGGAACGAGATGACAAGGGCCCACTACAGTGACAGTGGAGACAGCAGGGTAGGAACAGATAGGAAAGCCATTTTTGAGATTCTGGCTTCTGACTAAAGGAGGAGGAGAAAAGGGGAAAGAAGCTGGAGGTCTGGGGTCAGTGGAACTGGTACATTCCAAGTTCAGATGATGTGAGGTAGAAAGAGGGGCTGAAAAAAGTTGGCGTGTGTAATGGCCAGTTGGATGAAAGTTTGGGGAAGGAAGGAAACCTGAGGCTCAAACCCAGGTCCCAGGGCTGACTCTGTAGACCAGAGCACCAGACTAAAATAAGTCTGGTTCAGGGAACTCAAGTTTCCTGTTCATCCTCAGGGTTGATCAGTCATTCGTGAGGGACAAGAAAAGGTTGAAGGTGGGCAGTAAACTTAGCTGTGACTGACAGCTGCTTCTGGCACAGCAGGGAGTGTCTCTATGTAAAGTAAAAAAGGGCACCCATTCCTCTGGGCCAAAGGGTCTGCCCTGTGCTGTTCAGCCCTGCCAACCTACCTTACAGCTTTTCTGTGACCCCAGGAAACCTGTGATGAACGCTTTCTTGTCACACGATCCCCTCACGGGGCTGATGGGGGGAGTCTGGCAGAAGCCCTGTCTCACCTTTCAGTATGGTCTGCAAGGAGGCCACCTCCTCTTGGCACTGCCGCTGCACAGCTGCCACAGCCTCGGCCTTGGTGCTCTCGCTCACCTCCGCCACAGCCTTCATGGTCTCCATTTCTGCCAGGGCACCTGCCAGCTGTGCCTGAAGTCGGTCCAGCTCCCCAGACTGGACCTCTGCTTTTGTCTCCTCCCGGAGCTGGATGTCCAGTGCTGTGGGGCACAGGGATCAGCTTCTCCTCTTATAACTTACCGGATCCTAGGTCCCCACCCAGGGCACCAATTCACACCCCTGGCAAACCGGGACAACCTCCCCAGTTCCCACCTCTTCACTTGGCCCCTTCCCACTCATCTGGCCCCGCCCCTTCCCACTGGCTCCGCCTTGTAGTGCGTACAGCCCCGCCTCTTCCTGTTCCTCGGTTCAGCCAATCCCTACTTTTTCTCCTAACCCGGCCCCTCCCTTCTAATGGCCACGCCCCCTCAGTGTCACACCTCTCACCTGCCACCGGCCCTGCCCCTTGAATGGTAAGGCCACGCCCCTTCCCTCGAGTGGCTCCAGGCCCCGCCTCTCGCGCTTTCTGGCAGCATGGCCCCGCCCCCTTTTCCAGTCTCCCCTCACCACCCCTCATCTGCCGGCGGCCGAGCTTGGCCCTACATCCAGCTTCACCGGAGCCCGCGTGCACGGACGCACTCTCACGTACCGGACCCCGGCCGCAGCCGGCCGTCCTCATCCGCAGCCGCCGACGCAGCCGCCATCGCCTCAGCGCAAACGGCGGAATCCCGCACTCCTGGTGACGGCGTTCCCCGCTTCCGGGTCCTCTCGGCTGTTTCCGGATCCGCTCGGCTGTTTCCGGATCGGCCCGTTGCAGAGGCCGGAGGTGGGCGGGCGAGGGAATTGCCAAGGCTCGGCGGGTGATTCCCGAGTCGACATGGAGTCCTGCCCACGTCTCGGCTTTCCTTCCCAGGCGCTCTTTGTAAAGGACGCCAGCCCTTCAAGCCCCGAGAAGCTCCATCCGGAAAGACAGTCTCTGGCGCCTCCGCTTGACCTTAGGAGCGCCTCCGGAGCGCTAGGGGGAAGCTTGCTCTTTCTTCGGAGTCCGGGCGCTAGCCCTGTGGTCGGCCCTCGGCCTGCCTGTCCTTCCGCCAGAGCCTGGCTCACATTACAGAGATTTGTGGCCCGGCCCTCTCCGCGCCTCCGCCTGTGTGTCCCTCGAGGCAGGGCTGGGCCGGCTTCCTTTTTCTGGGCGCCTCCGAGTCCCCGCGTTGTCATCCACCCGGTTGTGGGACTCAGAAATTTCCACGTCCCCACCTTCATCCTGATACCCAGCCGGTCACCTCTTCCCCCAGTCTCTAGTGCCTGCCAAATCCCGCCTCACAGCCACCGCCCTAGGCCAAGCTCTCAGGATCTGAAATGGTTCCCTCCGACAGGCCACCTGGCATCCCCCCCTTGGGCGGTGACAGGCAACTCAAGTTCACAAGTGTTGATTCCGCTCCTTCCAAACCTGTTCCGCCCTCAGTAAGGGATGCCTCAGGAACCTGGAAGCCATCCTTGGTATTTCCTTTCCTCCTCAGGTCCTGTGTGCTTTACCTCAATGTACTCCAGTATTGTAGAATGTTCCTCTTTTCCCCCATCCCCAGTGCTGACACCCAGTCCCAGGCCCCATCATTCTCTCCTGACCATCTACAGTGTCTCTTAACTGTTCTCCCTCTGTTCTCTCTTGGCCCCCTCAGTCCATTTCCTCACAGCAGCTGGAGTGATTTTTGTAGAATACAGAGCATCTCTGCTTAAAACCTTCCAGTTCAATCCAATTTGAAAATGAGCAAAAGACATGGACTGACATTTTACTGACATCAAAATGGCAAATAAGCACAAGAAAGATGTTCAACATCATTAGCTATTAAGGAAATGCAACCTAAAGTTGCAGATATCAGTGCAACTTTTAAAGATATCAGTGAGATATCCCCACAAACCTATCAGAATGGTTAAAACGAGAAATAGTGGTAATATCAAATGCTGGTGAGGATGCTGAGAAACCATCTCTCATACTAAGGGTACGGTGAAATGGGACAGCGATTCTGTAATGTGACAGTTTCTTCGGAAACGAAAGGGTGCTTACTTGAACAAGCAAGCTTTTCTCTGCCTCAGGTTTCAGTCAGATGTCATGTCCTCAATGAGACTTTCTCTGACCACCCTGTCTAAAGTAGCAGTTTCCATCACCTTTCCACCATTATATCAAATCAGACCACTTTGCACCATCTGAAAGTATTGTCTCTATTTAACACCCCTTCCTCCCCAAAACTAGAACAAAGTTCCATGAGATCAGGAACCTTGTCTTTCTTATTGCCTACTGTTTTCCCAGCACCTCACACAATACTTAGTACTTAGGAGGCACTAAATAAACGTTTGGTGGATGAACATACATTTTCCTTCCTGGCCTCCCTGACCTCCCTTCCTCCAACTCACCCTCCACCCTGCAGCCAGGGAAGCTTTGGAAAATGCAAATCTATCCAAGTCAGCTCCAGGCTTATAAACTCCCATTGACTTCTTGTGGCCCTCAGGATAAAGTTCAGACTCCCTGTTTCTGGAGTAAGATTTCTGGGGAAGGGGATGAAACAGTGACTAGAAGTAAGGGTCCAGTCAGTTTGGCGAGAGCCTTAATGCCAGCTTTCAGACTTGGGCTTTAGCCGGCAGGCCCTGGGAGCCATCAAAGGCTTCTGAGTCAGGCAGGTATGTGACCAATATCAAAGATATATCCGTGTGGAGTGTAGGTGGGGCACGAAAGAGATGGGGGGGCTGGAAGCCCAGGCAGAAGGCTACTGGAATGGTTCCAGTTGTAACGGGAAGGGTCCAAAGTTAGAAGAACGTTGATTCTAGAAATATTTAGGATATGAAATGGACTACCCTTAGTGAAAGAACATGTTGGGAGGAAGAGAAAAGAAAACTTTCACTTTTTCCTAGCTTCCTTCCTTTATTCAACATTTATTGAGCACCTACTAGATGCCAGCAAACAGGACAATCAAGGTCCCTGGTCTCACAGAGTGAACATTGTGCTGCAGGAGGCAAATGAGGAGGCTAACAATTAAGAAAGTATAACTTGTGATTGGGGCACGTGCTGGGAAAGAAATTAAAAAGCATGAGATCAAAAGTAAGTGGGGTGCAGCCCCTTGTAGAGCAGTGTGGGTTCCACAGGAGGCTAGGGATGGTTGCCATGTGATCCTGAAACCCCATTGCTCAGTATATTCCTGGAGGAACTGAGTGTGGGGACAGGAATGGACATTTGTACACTTGTGTTTATGGTGGCAGTATTCCTGATCCACAATGAATGAAGGTGGGGCACAATGACGGAGGAATGGAAGTGGGTACTATGGTGTACACATACACTGGACTACTGAATCTCCACCAGAAGGAATGAAGTTGTGCAGCATGCAACTAGATGAATGAAGTTAAAGAGCTGTATGTTAAATGAAATGTCAGGAACAAAAAGACAAATATTATCCCGCTTCAACTATATGGACTAACTATAATATAAAAATCTGGTGAACTACAGTCGAGAGCATGGGTTATCAGGTTGGGGGTTATTGTAAAGGATCCTAGATTGTAAGCTCTGAAAGCAGTCGTAAATGTTTAGGAGTGTAACTGTTATTTCTAAATTCTGAGATACTGAGGTGTTTGCATATAACATGGGTTTTCCCAGAAACTTCGGGTATTTGTGTGACACCTGAGACTCAGAGTCAGAGCTCTGAAGCTATCAAAGTCAGCAGTACCCCATACAGGAACTGTTTAAAGAGTTGAAAAAGTGATCAGACTTCGAGTAGAGATATGAATGAAGATGATATCATCCGTATCTTAAAACTTCAACTTCTGTGTCAGACTAAAGGGAGAGAAGTCTATTTGGTGCAAGATTTATATTTTGGGTAGTGCATTTCCTGATTTAATTTGTATAGTCAGTTTAGTTGAACACCATAGATACAGGGAATCTTGAATAGGGCATGAGATTTTATTGGTTGTCCAAGTTAATGTGATGGCCTGATAAATTCCAGAGTGATATGGACAGTGAATAAAGAAGTATTTGTAAAGTCCCCTTGGGGGAATTGGGAGAAAGAGGGAAAGATGCAACTTCCCCATTTAGAGAATTTCTGATACTCTCACAAGCAATGGGGACAACCAAATCAATAGGCCAACCCCTCGATCTTGGGGTTCATCCCTATGAAACTTATTCCTGCAAAGGGTAGGCTAAGCCTGCTTAAAATGAGGCCTAAGAGTCGTCCCTAGAGAACCTCTTTTGTTGCTCAGATGTGGCCTCTCTCTCTAAGCTGACATGGCAAGTGAACCCACTGCCCTCCCCCATCTACGTGGGATATGACTCCCAGGGGTGTATATCTTCCTGGCAACATGGGACAGGAATCCCAGAATGAGCTGGGACCCAGCATCAAGGGACTGAGAGAGCCTTTTTTAAAAAAATTTATTTATTAATTAAAAAGTAAAGAAACAAAATAAAACATACATAATCAGTAATTCACAATATCATCACTTAGTTGCATATTCATCATTTCTTAGAAAATTTGCATTAATTCAGAAAAAGAAATAAAAAGACAATAGAAAAAGAAATAAAACGAACACAGGAGAGAAAGCCTTCTTGACCAAAAGGGGGAAGAGAGAAATAAGGCAAAATAAAGTCAGTGGCTGAAAGATTTCAAACAGAACTGAGAGGTTATCCTGGAGGTTATTCTTACACATTATACAGATATCCCTTTTCAGTTTATAGTGTATTTGAGTGGCTAAAGGGAAGTGCCTGAAACTTTGGAGCTGTGTTCCAGTAGCCTTGTTCCTTGAAGATGATTGTATAATGATATAGCTTTTACAATGTGACTGTGTCATTGTGAAAACCTTGTATCTGATACTCCTTTTATCTAAGATATGGACAGATGAATAAAAAATATGGATAAAAAATAAACAGATAATAGGGGGAACAAAGGTTAAAATAAATTGGATAGATGAAAATACTAGTGGTTAATGAGAGGGAAGGGTTAAGGGTATGGGATGTATGAGTTTTTTCTAACTTTTTATTTCTTTTTCTGGAGTGATGCAGAAAAAATGATCATGGTGATGAATACACAACTATGAGATGTTATTGTGAGCCACTGATTGTACACCATGCATGGAATGTTTGTATGTTAAGAATGTCTGTATTTGTATGTTGTTTCACCAATAAAAATATTAAATAAAAAAAAGTAACTGGGGAGAAGGAAGGGATCAGGGTAGGCCCTTTAAATGCTGAGACCCGACCGAACCGAGTGATGAAGGAACCAGCCCCCTTGAGTTGCTGTGCTACAGATCCCAGAAGAAGAGCAGCGAGTGCAGAGGCCCTGAGGGTGGGAAAGCCTGTGAGTTGGAGGCTGGTGCACTAGGACAGGCACGAAGGATGGGGTGGAGAACACAGGCAAGGGCTGTGGTTTGGAGGTTTTCTTTTAGGTAGGTTAGAAAACCCCCTGAACTGTTTTAAGCAGAGAACTGACATGCTCCAGCAAGAAGGCTGGTGATGGGGACACGTGTGTCAGCAGGGAATCGAATGAAGGGGATCAGAGGGAGTTTGTTGAATAACAATGCCCCACTCTTTCCCCTCCCAGCCACAAAGCTGTTCAAAGGGAAGTGGGGCTCTGCCACCTGGAGGGTCCCCTGGGGTTTGCCCAGAGCAAACAGGAAGCCACAGCCCAGTGAGACAGGCATGGGAATCGGCAACTGAGAAAGTGGGTCTCTTGGGTCCCTCAATCCTTTCCCTCAGTGCCTATAGCAGTGAAGACAAAAGATACCGAGAGAGAGAGAGAGAGAGAGAGAGAGAGAGAGAGAGAGAGAGAGAGAGAGAGAGAGAGAGAGAGAGAGAGAGAGAGAGAGATATGAAGGAGGGAGGGAGGGGGGGAAAGGCGGGGAGGCAGAAGGAAAACAGATTTAGGAAGTCAGGACTCCTCAGTTTTAGTGTTCATTGCGCCCCCAGCTCGATGTGTGATGCTGGGCAATGCCCTGCCTTTTTTGGGGTCTCAATTTCTCCATTTCTAAATGGATTCCTTCCTTAACTGAATGCAGGAGCTACTTAGGGGAAGAACCAGGAGAAAAGAGGGCGTTATTCACCAGTCATTTCTAAGATGGCTGCCAAGGAGCTACAGAGTCTCCTGCCTGCCCCCCACACTGTCAAGCCCTCTCCTGGCTTTATGTGTGTTGACTGATTCATTCTTAGAACAATGGATGGGGGGCCGGAGGTTCTCTCCTCATCACCCCCAATTCACAGGGAAGGACACTTGCCCAAGGGTTTGAATCCAGGCAGACTGGCTCAAACCTGTGGTTTTAGCATTCACTGTGCTGGGCATTGAGCTAAAAATGCCATATACCTACTGTTCTGTCTAATCTTCACGAACAAGCTTTGGGTAGTTGTAGCATTATCTGCAATTTACAGAGATGGAAACTGAGGCTTACAGAAATGAAGAAATTTAGCCAGGTAGTAGAGGCGGAGGATTAAAACACAGGTCTGGCAGATCCCAAAGTGTATGGGATGGGTTAGTGGTTCAGGATAGAATAAAAGCCCAAGAATTATCAAATGAATGAATGGAATGGGTTTGTTGAAAGAATGAGTGGGAAATGGATTTGGAGCCTGGGGTAGGGAGGAGGGAGAAGCAGAGAGCCCCTAAGGTTGAATTCACTCATTCAACAAGTATTTCTTGGGCACCTACTCTGCCAAGCACGGTTTTAGGGCCCTCGGCATTTAGTGGTGAATAAGACATAGTCTCTGCTGTGAGGGGGAAACAGAAAGTGAACACGCAGGCACACAAATAAGACCATTTCACATGGTTGTAAGCACTGGGATGAAAATAAAACAGCGTAGCAGGGAAGAGGCGAGCTTTGTGAGTCTGGTGGGGTGCTTGAAGAAGGGGGCCTGAGGCGTGACCACCCCTTCCTCCCCGGGGGGACTGCCCACCCGCCCCCATAGACGCCCATGGTTCAGTGCCCCCCCAGCCCCCGCCTGCCCAGCATCCTCTGCGCAGCAAAGCTGGGCTTCCTGGGGAGTCTGGCCACCATGCCGCCTCCTCTCCTCCTCTCCTTCCTCCTCTTCCTGATCCCGGTGGGAGTCAGACCCCAGACCCCAGTGCTGGTGGAGGCTGAAGGTAGGTCCGGAGGGCATGGAGGGTAGGCAAAGGGGTTGGAGACCTGGGTTCTGGCTGGGTGGCTTGGCCAAGTAACTTACTCTCTCTGGGCCTCCATTTTCTCATTTGTAAAATTTGGGGAGGGATAGGAAGGAGTCTGAGGACCCATCCACTCCCCACCTGTGGGGTCTGGGTTAGGCCCCAGTGTAAGGAGTGACGGGAGAGTCTTCTCTATCTCTGCCTCTCTCCACAGAGGGAGGTAATGCCTACCTGCAGTGCCTCACAGGCCCCTCGGACGGACCTTCCCAGCAGCTGGCCTGGTCCCGCGGGTCCCAGTCAGCACCCTTCTTAAGGCTGAGCATGAGGCTCCCAGGCCTGGGCATTCAGATGGGACCCCTGGGCATCCTGCTGCTCATCTTCAACGTCTCAGACCAGATGGGGGGCTTCTACCTGT
The DNA here is from genome assembly GCF_023851605.1 of Tamandua tetradactyla. Lineage (NCBI taxonomy): Eukaryota > Metazoa > Chordata > Mammalia > Pilosa > Myrmecophagidae > Tamandua > Tamandua tetradactyla. The sequence goes on from NC_135349.1 coordinate 25,087,357, forward strand.
GCCAGCCAGGGCCTCCCTCTGAGAAGGCCTGGCAGCCTGGCTGGACAGTCAGTGTGGAGGGCAGCGGTGAGGGCTGGGCCCAGCTGGGGAAGGGTGGGCTGAGACAGAAGAGGGAGGCCCACCTGAATGAAGGAGTTCCCGGGGCCAAAACTGAGCTGGAGGGAGAGGCTGGGGCTGGGGGGCCCTGTGGGACAAGCAAATGGGCGGGACTCAATGGCTTCAAAACGGAGCTGCACCCAACCCTTCTGTCTTGTACTCTCTGCTCTCTCTACCTGAGTCTCTGTTTGTCCTCCGGCTCTTCTTTGGATCATTGTTGCCATTTGTCTCTGCCTTCTGGGCCTCAGCATCTCTTTCCCTCTCCTGGATGTCTCTGTACCTGGTTCCGGCTCTCTTCCCAGGGGAGCTGTTCCGGTGGAACGCGTCAGACATAGACCACCCAGGCTGTGATCTGGGGAGCAGGTTTGCAGAGGGCTCCAGGCTCTCTTCTGGTCCCCCCACCAGCTCCCAGCTATATATATGGGCTAAAGACCAACCTGAGATCTGGACGGCGGACCCTACATGTGCCCCACCTGGGGACAATCCAAACCATGGCCCCAACCAAGGTAAAGTGACAGGAACTGGCAAGAAGCAAGGAAGTGGAAGTTTGTGTATGTGAGTGTGTGGGGGGGTGCAGTAGATGGAGACTGGGAACTGGAGGGCTTGCGGGGGATGGGACCAAGGACCAAGCTTTCCTAACCTTGGTTCCTTCTACCCTAGATCTCACGGTGACCCGTGGCTCCACACTCTGGCTGTCCTGTGGCATGCCTCCAGATGTCGTGGCTACGGGTCCCATCTCCTGGATCCATGTGCGCCCCAAGGAGCCTGAAATCTCATTGCTGAGCCTAGAACTGAGGGAAAATCCCCCAGTCAGAGAGATGTGGGTTCTGGGGACCCTCAGGGAAAGGGCTCTTCTATTGCTGCCCCAGGTCACAGCTCAAGATGCTGGCACCTACCACTGTCACCATGGCAATGTGACCACCGACTTGCAGTTGAAGGTTATTGTCCGGCCAGGTAGAGAGTTTTTCCCAATTGTGGGCCATCTGTGTGGGGATGCTGGGAAGAAATGGCAGGTAGTCCTCCTTGGACTCTAAACCTAAGGGCTAGTACCAGCCTCACCCTGTACCCCACTTCAACCTTGACCCTCAACTCTTTTCTCCCTCACTTCCTGTACTACTCATTTGTCCTTCCCATCAGCTTTGGTAAGGTCTTCCTTCCTCTTCCACCTTTCACTGCTAGAGCCCTGGTCCTCTTCTCATCTCTGTCCACACTGTCATCCTTGTATACACACTCTCCTTCTTTAACCTCCTTTACTTCCATGGCTGCTTGCACATTCCATGCCCCATACCTAGCTGTCTCCTGGACATTGCCATTTGATGTCCCATGGACACTGAAGACTCAACATCTACAAAATCATCATCTTCCTCCCCAAGTATGGTCTTCTGGGTGGTCCTGTGTAAGGAAGGGCATCACCACCTGCCCACTGGCCCAAACCAGGAACCGGGGTGTCCTTCCTTTTCCTCAACTCATTCATCAAGTTGGTCACAATGTTCTATCCATTCTGTTTCCTTGATCCAATCCTACCATGCTAGCCTAACCACAATTCTCAAACTCAGTCTCAACTTTCACTACAGACGTGACCTCAGCAATGTGCCAGATCCCAACTCTCACCTCCTGAACTCAATTCAGCTCTTGACTTTGACCATGACTGATTCTTATGCTCCCCTTAATCCTAACATGCCCTTGACTCTAGTCATGGTTTGTTCATTCATGGCGCCAGGCTTCATGGCACATCCCTGGCCTCCTAGGACACAGCTCCTTAGAGAGGGAGGGACGAGTGTTGTCTTTGTATCTTGGTTGAGGTCTTGACACTGGGAAGTAAGGTGCCAGTCCTGGGTCCTCGTCTCAAAGCCCCTTTCCTCTAGCAGTATGGCGCTGGCTCCTGAAGAATGGTGGATGGAAGGTCCCAGTTGTGACTCTGGTTTACCTGATCTTCTGCATGGGTTCCATAATGGGCTTTCTTCTTTTTCGAAGGGGTAAGTCATGTTCCCCAGGTGGTCTGCCCAAACCCTGCTCCATCTTCCTCAGGATAATCCCACACTGATAACCTTCTTTCCTCCCATTCCCTCCTTCCATCCCCAAGGACCCCAGAATCCTTTGCCCCACTCCTCCTCGAACCCCCTCAAACTACCATCTCCTCCACTGGCCTGAGTGCTTTCCCTAGAACCCCCCCAAGTCCTCACCCCGCCAAGCAGCCCCTGCCTCTGATCACTCTCAACTCCCACCAGCCCTGATTGTGAAGAAGAAAAGGAAGAGAATGACTGACCCCACCAGGAGGTAACACGGGAGTACCCCCCTCCCCCACCTACAGGCTTTCACTTCATGCTTTGCACTTAACTGTTCCCTGTGCTGGGGGTGAAATATTTCCTAACTCCAAAGCTATCTCCTCTGTGAAGTCTGGCTTGGAGTGATCCCAGGCTCCTCTCTCCTCTGAAGGCTGTCCCACCACAGAGGAGCTAATTATAAGTGGACACCCTTTAACCTCCGAGGGCCTGGCCTCAGGGTGCATCCCTCCCCCCCTCCCCAGGTTCTTCAAAGTGACTCCTCCTCCGGGAAACGGGGCCCAGAACCAGTACGGGAACGTGCTATCCCTTTCCACGACCAGCTCCAGCACCGGTAGGAGGTGCCGCCAGGCCTCGGCTCCCAGCTCGGCCTGTCCCTCCGGCCTCCAGCCCCACCGCCAAGCTGGAGCTCCTCCTGCAGAGCCCATAGAATTCGTTCTCATAGAACCTTCCGCAGGGCCTGAAGGGCGGACCCCACAGCAGAACCCCACCCTAGAACTTGAGGCCACGCCCCTAGAGTTAGATCCCTCCCCCAAGGCTCAAAGCCCGGTACTTTGACGCCGGGTCGGTCATGCGAGCCTGAAGCATCCTCCCCTCGTCCTACACCTCGCAGACCCTTAGTCCTGGACCGCTCCCATCTCTTCTGACCCCCACTTTCGACGCCCCTCTCGCCAGGACGCGCCATGCGGTGGGCTGCCGGCCTCGGGGGCGCCGATCCGTCCTCCCGAAACCTGGCCGGTGACTACCAGGAGGCTGGAGCCGCGGGCTTCCGGAGCCCGTCGGGAGCCGGTGAATTGGGCGGCGGGGTGGGGGATGTCGTTACTCACGTGGTGGGGGGAGAAGTTGGAGCGACCTGTGGCAAGAAGAGTGGATTGAGGCTTGGAGGAGGTGGGGGGGCGTGACTTGGTTCTCCCTCCCCACCCGGCCCCATCTCCCAGACCCGAAAGAGGAGGAAGGGGAGGCCTATGAGGAGCCGGACAGTGAGGAGGGTTCCGAGTTCTATGAGAACGACTCCAACCTGGGGCAGGACCAACTTTCCCGGGGTAAGGCTGCCTCCACTCCCTACCCCGCACCCCTAACCTCCTCGGCTGTGTCCCTCGCCCCACAACGACCCTTTCTCCACTAGATGGCAGCGGCTATGAGAACCCTGAGGATGGGGCCATGGATCCTGAGGATGACTCCTTCTCCAGCGGTAATTGGGGTTCCCCCAGGCCCTCAGTTGGGAGGACTTGCAGGAGCCTGTAGGGGGCAGGAGTGATCCCTGGAGCTCTCTTTCCTCCGCAGCAGCCCAGTCTTATGAAAATGAAGATGAAGAGTTGGCCCAGCCAGCAGCCAGGACCACAGGTGTGTGTGAGGCTGGTCACATTCCCTGGGGCTGGGGGCCGGCTTTGAGGCCTGGAGGGATGGTGACTTCCCTCTTCCTTCTCCAGACTTCCTGAGCCCTGGTGAGGCTGCCTGGGACCCCAGCCGGGAGGCAACTTCCCTTGGTGAGAGATGCATGGAACCAGCCCACATTGCCCACCTGGGCCTGACCTGGTCTCAGCTCTGCTCCTAGGCCCAACTTTGACCTTGACTATGACCCCAGACCCAAGCCTGACCTCAGATTCGATTTCTAACTGTAACTTCAGTACTGGCACCCACTCCCATCTTGACCCCACCCACTATTTACCCCCACTCCACTCATTAACATCAACACTGACCTTAATCCAATTCCAACCTTGACTTTGACCTCCATCTCACCTCAGCCCCAGTGCAGACCTTACCCTTGACCCCAGCTTTCTTTACACCCTCCTCATGACTTTGACTCCTTCCATTTCTGTTCTTGACCATCACCTTAATCTAACCTGACCCTAACCCTACAATTAGACCAGGGCCCTGAACCTGATGCCAGTCCTAATCACGCCTTCCTAGTGCAAATGCGGCCCAACTTACTACCTTCCTCCACCTCAGTCCTCCTCCTTAGGCTGCACTACCCCTCCCCATGCCCTCAACATGGCCTCCAGGCCTCCAATTCTCATTCCCTGCCCAAGCAGGGTCCCAGTCCTATGAGGATATGAGAGGGATCCTGTATGCAGCCCCCCAGCTCCACTTCCTTCGGGCCCAACCTGGTCCCAATCATGAGGAAGGTGGGTGCTTCTGCCGCTATCCCTTGTGCATCCTCTGGGGCTGGCTTCCTGCCCTACTTATGTTTGACTCCTTCCTGGTCCTATCCAGATGCAGACTCCTATGAGAACATGGATAATCCTGATGGGCCAGAGCCAGCATGGGGAGGAGGGGTCCACAAGGGGACCTGGAGCACCAGGTGACCCCCTCCAGGTGAGTTGGGAACTGCCCCCAAAGAAGGGGAGAAAGAAAGAGATGAGTAGGGATTAAAGTGGAGTGCTGGCAAGAGAGAGAGAGGAAGGGGTTCACAGAGCCTGGTGAGCAGGGAGCGGGCCCCTGGACTCCACTCCATCAATATTTCTTCTCCATAGCCTGGGCCTCCTCGTGCCCACAAGATCTACACCTGACACGCGTCTGGGGACCCCAAGCAGACCTTGTCAACCTCTGGAGCGATGCTGCTCAGGATGTGTATATGTGTGTGTAAGTGTGTGTGTGTGTTTGTGTGTATGCAAGTGAAACTTTCAGCCGCCTTTCCTCTCCAAATAAACTCAGTGAGCTCTTCCAGTCCTATGAAGTCACGTGGTTGTGTGGGAGGGGCAGGAAAGATGAGGATGGGTGCACCCCTGGCCCTCTGGCTGAGGAGGGAGGGCTGCAGCCTCCATATAATAAGGCCTTTTCCCCCCTGTGCCTTGGCCCTTACCTCACATCCCCCCACTTGCCTGCCTACCACCTGATTCCTCACAATCTGCCACCCTCCCACCCAGTTTTTCAGTTAGTGTTCATTCAGTAGTTGGGTGCTGGGTGTCTTGTGAAGAAGAAGCAATTCAGGAATCGGCTGTCTGGTTAGGAAACATCATCTGTCATCACCTACATTTATGGAGCCTCTTTGATGGTCTAAGCATTCACATCAGTTAACTCATTTAACCCTGACAATAACCTCACAAGGTTACCAAGCACTCATGGGCCAGGATTGTCCAAAGGACTTTATGTATATCACTCATTTCATCGTCACAAACAACCCGATGAGGTAGATGTCCTATTCTTATCCCCATATCATAGATGAGGAGATTGAGGCAGAGAAGTTGAACGCTATGCCCAGTGTTCACCTAGTTGATAACTGGTGGGCTCAGGGCCTGAACTTTCTAGAGCCTACATTCAACCTTGACGCTCTTCCTCTCTAGGTGCAATTTTATAGATGGGAAACTGAGGGTCAGAGAGGCTCAGCGGCAAGTCTAAGATCATGGGACTAGCAATTGGCAGAGCTGGGAGGGGAAACCTGAAATCCACAGCATTGTACCTTTTTACCTGATATAAACTTTGCTCCTGATATAAACCGTCAATGCAAAGACTTTCAAGGTGGAGAGTCTCCAGTCCCCGAAGCCACTACATGGCACGCTCGACCACATCCAGATTCTTGTCTCAGGGGAAGGAAGAATTGAAGCAGTCACTGATATTCTTGCTGTCTTCTGCCTGGTCTCCTCACCATCAGTCTCACCAGCTCCAATGGTCTTCTGAAACCCAGGACGTCTGCCTCCTGCTCAAGAAATTTCAGTGTTCCCTTTAAGGCTGAAATTTTTCACTAGCTACATTTTAATTTCTAGAATTCTTCTTACAGCATCAGTTTTTTCTTCATAATGCCCTGTTTTTGTAAACTTTATATTCCTTTTATAATCTCTGAACTTTCAAAACTTATTTTATCTGTCTGAGCTATTATTATTATTATATGCCAGGACTTGTTTTCAGTGCTTTCCATGTAGTATCTCATTTTATCCTGACAACAGTCCTACAGTAGGTGCTCTAAAATTATCATCATCTACAGACAAGGAGACTGAGGCACAGAGAAGTGAAATACTTAGTTGCCACCCGTGTGAATCGAGGCAACTTACCCTCTCTGATCTTCAGTCTCCCCCACTGTAAAATAGGGAGGAAACAGGGTATGGCTGCTAATATCTGTAGCAGCTCTTCTGTGTGAATTCCCTCATCGTGTATACAGGCTACACAGGTTTCCGACCAGTTTTTTTTTTAATTTATTTATTAATTGAAAAAATAAACAAAATAAAACAACATACATAATCAGTAATTCACAATATCATCACTTAGTTGCATATTCATCATTTCTTAGAACATTTGCATTAATTCAGAAAAAGAAATAAAAAGACAATAGAAAAAGAAATAAAACTAACACAGGAAAGAAAAAAAAAAGATTATACCTACCATACCCCTTACCCCTTGCTTTCATTGATCACTAGCATTTAAACTAAATTTATTTTAGCATTTGTTCCCCCTATTATTTATTTTTATTCCATATGTTCTACTCCTTTGTTGGCAAGGTAGATAAAAGGAGCATCAGACACAAGGTTTTCACAATCACACAGTCACATTGTGAAAGCTGTATCATTATTCAATTATCCTCAAGAAACATGGCTACTGGAACACAGCTCTACATTTTCAGGCAGTTCCCTCCAGTCTCTCCATTACATCTTGAATAACAAGATGATATCTACTTGATGCATAAGAATAACCTCCAGAATAACCTCGACTCTGTTTGGAATCTCTCAGCCATTGACACTTTATCTCATTTCCCTCTTCCCCCTTTTGGTCGAGAAGGTTTTCTCAATCCCTTGATGCTAAATCTCAGCTCATTCTAGGGTTTTTCTCAATCCCTTGATGCTGAGTCTCTATTCATTCCAAGATCTCTGTCCCACGTTGCTAGGAAGGTCCACACCCCTTAGAGTCCTGTCCCATGCAGAGAGGGGGAGGGTGGTGAGACTGCTCGTTGTGTTGGCTGGAGAGAGGGGCCACACCTGAGTAACAAAAGAGGCTCTCTTGGGGGTGATTCTTAGGCCTAAATTTTAAGTAGACTTGACCTATTCTTTGCGGGGTTAAGTTTCATATGAACAAACCCCAAGACTGGGGGCTCTGCCTATAGCTTTGGTTGTCCGACCAGTTTGATCATGAGTTTCTTGGAGCAGGTTTTCACATCAGAGGTTTGGTATGAGTCCAGGCCCATCTTTTGGTGAGCCTTTGGGTTCTGATTTCTCACGGTGACTTTTTCTACCCACCCCCTGCTGGGTAGCCTGATTCCACACTGTGTCCTGGGGACTGTGGAGAGATTTTTTTTCCCTTGTTCTCCTGGGTCTAGAAGAGACAGCTCTGTCTCAGCTGCCAGCTCTGTGCAGGAAGCTGCAGTTCAGCTTCCCGCTATTCCTGGGCCCTCAATCTTAACCTCTGTCCCCATGTGAGTGTTGAAACTCCAATCCCTAGGGTCTGTTCCTTCCCAGCATCCCCGTGGGCTGCTTGACTTTAGTCCACTGCTGTGGTTTTGATTTCCTTCTTTATTTCAGGAAGATTCTGTCTTGCTTTTGAGCTCAGCTATCTGTTTTTGTTTTAAACAACAATCTTTGTTGTAATTTTGCTTAGTTTGTCTGTGTGTTTGCAGTGTAGGAGGCAGGTTATGAACCTCTTGTATTTCCTTGGGCTTTCACCTTGAACACATGTCCCTTTGCTCCCCTCACCCTGCCCCCCCCCCAAAAAAAAATCCCAGGTCTGGCTCAGCATTCAAAGACCTCTGCTATCTTCAGCCAAATAAGCTCTCCACATTGTCATTATCCCCACTGTTCCTTGGTACCTTTCATCCAGCATGCTTCATTCATTTAGGTTTCCTGCCCAGAGCATGTGACTCCCTGGGAAAACACCCTACCTTCTTGAAGACAAAACTATGTTGGAGTCTTTGTGCTTCTGATGCCCAGGCAGGGCAGGGCTAAAATTAGGAACTATGGAAATTCCAGAGGAGTGAATGTAGGATATATTCTGCATACAGAAGACGGAGATGGTCCTGTGGGCTCTGCCATCCAGAGGAAGCCTGGGAAGAAAGTGAGGTTGAACGAGAGATGTGCTAACTGCAGCCCCGTGCTCTGGAATGGAACTGTGTGGGGTCAACCCCAGCCCCCTCCCTTTCTTGCTGTTTGACCCAACTTCTTTATGCTGCAGTTTCCTCATCTGTTAAATAGGGATAATAATTATAGGTACCTTAATGAGACTTAAATGAGATGAAAGCACACAATGGTGGCACTTAGCGCTCAATAAATATTAGCCATTATTATTTGGCCTACTGTGTGTCAGGAGCCAGAGAGCACCAAGTCTATTTGGATTGGGGCTTCCTTCAATGTGAAGCCACATCTTAAAGCTTCTCAACCTTCTGTCCTATCATTTGATTTTTTTTTTTTGGCAGAAACTGGACCACTTTCAGCTCTTGAGTACAGCTTAGGGAGAAGCAGGCATGGAGGAAGTTTCAGGCCCTCAGGACCACCCTCTCCCTGCTCCCGCAGCTTGCAGTTGTCTCCCGGATGGGGTTTGAAGCTGGCACAAAGGCGTTCAGTCCAGTTTTGATGCCCCCAGCCTGGCTACAAAGAAAAGCTGAGTACAAAGAGAGGATGAATGTTCCCTGGAGTTAGGAAGTCCTTGGAGTCCCTCTGCCAGAGCCCAGGGGAATTATTTGTTTCCAGGGAAACAGCCTCACCTGCTGGGAATTATGTGCCCTGGGTCCTGGCCTGGCTTGAGTCTGCGTGGAGTGTCTGAGTGTGGGTTGACCTAGCTGGGGTGGATGGCATGGGTTGTGGGTGGTGTTGGCGATGCTGTTCTGGGTAGATGTGTGGGGTACAGGTTATGTGAACCCTGTGGGTGGGAGAGGAATGTGGTTTGGAGTATGGGTGAACGGTGTGAGGTGTGGGGCAGGGGGCTGTGCTGTTGAAGGGGCTTGCTTGGGTTGTGTTGGGATGAATGTTCTCCGGGAGTTGTGAAGGAGGTACGTGTGTAAGGACGCATGGGATCTCAGGTGTGTGTTTGGCTGAGGTGCTGGTGGGTGTACTTCGGGAGGCGTGTCGTGCTCAGGTGTCTAGTTGTGGGAAGGTGCTGTAAGGGCGTATGTTCTGTTGACATTGAGCGTGAAGTGTTTTTGCGGAGCTGTTTTGTGTGAAGCGAGGGCTATACGCTGTTGGTGGTTACTGGGTATATTGAGTTGGCCCAAAGTGTGCCACATTTTGTGTGGATTCTGCATGTGAGCTGGGGCGCGTGGGAGAGTGAGTGGCTTTGAGTGGGACTGCTCAGGCCCATAACGCAGTTCGAGGGACGATAAAAAGGATATCAGTGAGGTTTCGGAGCCCCGTTCACTATTCCTTAGAACAATCTCCAGCCCGCCTTCCGCCGCTCCGGAGCCTTAGCGCTTGAAGACTACAATTCCCAGGGTGCCCCGCTCCCCACCAATCGGGAAAACGGATCGCTTCAATGGGCGGGACTAGGGGGCGGTGGTTTTGAAGGAAGCCCGGCCAATGGGTGAGCCGCGCCGAATCGAAACCTATGCTGATTGCACGGAGGGCGATTGGATTCTTTGGCGCCTTGGTTCCAGTGGTGGGAGCGCGATGGGCGGGCGCAGTGACCTGTGAAAAGGCCAAGGGGAGGAGTCAGAGGGCGTGGGCGGGGACAGGCGCTGAGTAGCAGTCGGTCCGCCCAATGAAGGGGAGACGTCGCGGGAGCGGGCCGGGCAAGGCGAGAAGAAGCGGGCCGCTGTGGTGGCCGAGGGTGCCATGGCGGAGCCCGTGAGGAGGCGCGGCCGGCGGAGCCGAGGCGGCGGTGTTGGCCGCAGGGCTCGGGGAAACCGGGGCAGCTGTGGCCGGCGTCCTCCTGCCCAGCGGTCTCCGGCACGGCGTCCCCTGGACTCGGTGCTGGTGGATCTGATCACCGACAGCGACGAGGATATCCTGGAGATCGAACCAGCGCGCGGCGCCGCGGACCCTGCTGAAGTACCGCTTCCGGAGACCCCCGTGCAGGCCGCGCCCCGGGACGACAGCGGCAGCGACAGCGACAGCGAAGGGGCCAACGCGCGGCCCGCCGGAGCTCCGCGGCCCCCGATCAGGCGGCGGCGGCGACTACTGCTGGATCCAGGGGAGGCCCCGGTGGTTCCGGTTTACTCTGGGAAGGTGCAGCCAGGGCGCCGGGCGTCCGGGGAGAAGCTGGGTTTAGGGAGTGCTGAGGTTAGGGTTCAGGGGTTGGTCTTGGATCTTGGGGGACCACATAGAAACCCGGGTCTTGGAGGCAGAGGGATGCAGGGCTCCTGTGGTTCCCGCCGTACCGAGGAGGTGAAGGGATTTGGGGTGTGTTAGGAGCTTGAGATTCCTGGGAGTTGGAGTCTTGGTGGCATAGGCAGGCTAAGGGGTTCAGGGAGGAACTGAGACTGGGATTTAGGGCACATTAGAATTTGAGGTTGAGGTCCATTGCTCGGGAAGCCAAGAGGCTTGGTTATGGGGAATGAGAAAGAAGCTTGAGACCTGAGATCCATGGGGGTTCAGGGTAGACTGGGGAGATCTTGGAAGCTGTGGTCCCCAGGTGATGGGGTGGAGCTAGGGGGACTGGGCTTCCCCTAGGAATCTTGGATAGGGGGATGGCTACCATCCTAGTAAAAGAGAACTAAACTCATCTTCCAAGTACCTGAGTGTGCTACAGTTTTGGATCCTGGGAAAGCCTGACAGGCCCCCAAGAGAGGGGCTGGAGTCCTGGGGCCCTGAGAAAGGGCAGTGGTGCCTGCACCTCAGGGAGGACTTGAGATGGAGAAAGCCTGGGTATTAGGGAAGAATCACCTGTAGATTTCCCTTTCAGTAGAGCGAGGGCTTGGGACTGACCCTCCCACTCTTCTTGATCTTTGCAGGTGAAAAGCAGCCTTCACCTCGTCCCAGATCACCTGTCTCTTCTGAAATTCTGCCCCCCAGGGGCTGAGGAAGGTAAGGGAGGGCTTCCAGGAAGAGTTGCCCCAGGGTTGGCCTCTGGGAGGAGACTTCCTGGAGTTTACATCCCTTCAGACACTTGTCTCCTAAGGCTCAGGAGTAGAACATAGGAGAGGTGACACCTGCATCCTTGCTAGAGAAAGGCTTCAGTCCGGAAAGGCGCTGGGGTTTTAAGCAAAGATGTAGCAGACTTAGAAATCGTTTCAAACCATCCTCTGCCCAACTCTAGAGGGCATGAGAGAGTGTGATGATATTAGATTTCTGAGTCCCACCTCCAGAGATCCTGATTCTGTAATCTTGGGGAACAGAGATGGGGTTGAGGATCTGTAACATCTTAATACATTTCACTACATCTGCAGCAAGTTTCCAGCACACTCTGGAGCTAGTAGGGTATTTTTCAACTCTTATCAGAACTGTGTAGCGTTTGTCCCAACCTAGGGGATGTGATCTTTGGAAACCACCCACCCAAAGGCAGAGTGAATGGGAATTAACTGTTACAAGAAAGTGAATACAAGTCTTGAATCACGACTACTGTAACATGAGGGAGTGTGGTAGAGTGATGAAGAGTGCAAGTACTACCTAATTGTAGCACAATAATGTAAGTACACTAAATGAAGCTGAATGTGAGAATGATAGAGGGGGGAGGGCTGGCGGTACAAACGAAACCAAAAGAAAAGATAGACGATAAAGACTGAGATGGTATAATCTAGGAATGCCTAGAGTATATAATGATATTTACAAATTTAAAAATGTCTTTGCATAAGGAAGAACAAAGGAATGCTAATATCGCAGGGTGTTGAAAATAGGTGGTATTTCATTTTTTTAATAATTTTTTATTAATTAAAAAAATTACAAGAAAGAAACAAACGTCCTTAATATATGCTCATTCCGTTCTATATATATAATCAGTAATTCACAATATCATCACATAGTTGCATATACATCGTCATGATCATTTCTTAGAACATTTGCATCAATTCAGAAAAAGGAATAAAGACAGCAGAAAAATAAAACAAAAACAGAAAAAGAAAAAAAAATTTTACATACCATACCCTTTACCCCTCCCTTTCATTGATCACTAGCATTTCGAACTGAATTTATTTTAACGTTTGTTTCCCCTATTATTTATTTTTATTCCATATGTTGGTGTTTCATATTTTAAAACTTCACTTTATGTATGAGACTAAAGAAAAAAATTTTATTTGGTACAAAATTTATATTTTGACTAGGGCATTTCTTAATATAACTTATATGGACAGTTTAATTGAATGTCGTAAGTATGTGGAACCTTGAATAGGACATTAGATTTTGTAGGTTTGTCCAAGTGATGCCCCGATAAATCCCAGATGATTTGAACAGTGAATAAAAAAGTATTTGCAAAGTCCCCTTGGAGGAATGGTGAGAAAGGGGGAAAATTCAGCTTCCCCATTTGGAGAATTCCTGATATTCTTGCAAGCAGTGGGGACAGCCAGGTCAATGGGCTGAGCCCTCAATCTTGGGGTTTGTTCATATGAAATTTATCCCCTCAAGGGGTAGACTAAGCCTACTTAAAATTAGGCCGAAGAGTCACCCCCAAGAGAACCTCTTTTGTTGCTCACATGTGCCCTATCTCTCTCTCAGCCAACACGGCAGGTGAGCTCACTGTCCTCCCCCTCTCTATGTGGGACATGACTGCCAGGGGTGTAAACCTCCCTGGTAACATGGGACTGAAATCCTAGAATGAGCTGGGACTCCGCATCAAGGAATTGAGAAAACCTTCTCAACCGAAAGGGGAAAGAGGGAAATGAGACAAAATGGAGTGTCAGTGGCTGAGGGATTTCAGAGTCGAGAGGTTATCCTGGGGGTTATTCTTATGCATTTTGTAGATATTCCTTTTTTAATTTAAGGTCTACTAGAGAGGCTAGAGGAAAGTGCCGGAAACTGTAGAGCTGTGTTCCACTAGCTATGTTTCTTGAAGATGAATGTGTAATGATATAGTTTTTGCAGTGTAACTGTGAGATTGTGAAAACCTCGTGTCTGATGCTCCATTTATCTACGATATTGACAGATGAGTAAAAAATAATATGGATTAAAATAAATAAATAATAGGGAGAACAAATATTAAGGTAAATTTAATAGATTGAAATACTAGTGAATAATGAAAGGAAGTGGGGGAGTATAAAAAATAGGGGAAACAAAGAGACCCGGGTTCAATTCCTGGTGCCTGCACGTTCCAAAAAATATATATATATTGAGTAGAATACTGTGCTCAGTGAGAGGAAGGGGTAAGGAATATGGTATATGTGAGTTTTTTCTTTTTCTGAAGTGATGCAAATGTTCTAAAGAATTATCATAGTGATGAATATACTACTATGTGATGATATTGTGAGCCATTGATTGTACACCATACACGAAATGTCTGTATATGTTAAGAATGTTCATGTCTGTATGTTGTTTTGGTTTGATAATACAAAAAAAAAAAAGAATGTTCAGACTTAGGAGCCTGCTGGGATGGATTCGAATCCCAGCTCTGCCCCTTAAGCTGTGTGACCATGGGGAAGTTGCTTAATCTCTCAATGAGGAAAATGGGGCTAATAGTGGGCTTATGTCAAAGGATTTGGGTAGGAATTAAAGGGAATAGACAGACAGATAGATGGATAGATAGATAGACAGACAGACAGTCAGATAGATAGATGGATAGATAGATGCTTCCCTGGTTTTCTATGTGGCATGCCGCGGCACCTGGAACATGGCCATGCTCTGTGAAAGGTAGCTGTCTGTGTCCCTGCTGCTCCCAGGGTGGTCTGTGGGCCCAGCAGTGTTGGGTAGTTCCTGGGAGCTTGTTAGACATGCAAGCTGACAGCTTCCCGTGTTTAGCAAGGACAGTATTTCTCAGCCTTGGCCCTACTGATCTTTGAGACCAGATAATTTATTGTGGGGGTTTTCCTCTGTGTTGTTGTTGGATGTTTAGCTGTATCCCTGACCTTTACCCAGATGCTAGCAGCATTTCCCAATTGAGACCATTAAAAATGCCTCTGGACAATGCCAAATGCCTCCTGGGGGAGAAAAATTACTCCCAGTTGAAACCACTGAGTTTTCTTTTTTTTTAATCTAATTTGCAAATGTGCATTTTAATAAGATTTTTTAAAAACTTTTTATTAATTAAAAAAAATTAACAAACAAAACATTAAGATATCATTCCATTCTACATATACAATCAGTAATTCTTAATATCATCACATAGTTGCATATTCATCATTTCTTAGAACATTTGCATCAATTTAGAAAAAGAAATAAAAAGACAATAGAAAAAGAAATAAAACGATAATAGAGAAAAAAAGATTATACATACCATACCCCTTACCCCTTGCTTTCATTTACTACTAGCATTTCAAACTAAATTTAACATTTATTCCCCCTATTATTTATTTTTATTCCATATGTTCTATTCTTCTGTTGATATAGTAGCTAAAAGGAGCATCAGACACAAGGTTTTCACATTCATAGAGTCTCATTGTGAAAGCTATATCATTGTTCAATCATCATCAAGAAACATGGCTACTGGAACACAGCTCTACGTTTTCAGGCAGTTCCCTCCAGCTTCTCCACTACATCTTGAACAATAGGGTGATATCTACTTAATGCATAAGAATAACCTCCAGGATAACCTCTCGACTCTGTTTGGAATCTCTCAGCCATTGACACTTAGTCTCATTTCACTCTTCCCCTTTGGTTGAGAAGGTTCTCTCAATCCCTTGCTGTTAATTCTCAGCTCATTCTAGGGTTTTTCTCAGTCCCTTGATGCTGAGTCTCAGCTCATTCCAGGATCTCTGTCCCACATTGCCAGGAAGGTCCACACCCCTGGGAGTCATGTCCCACGCAGAGAGGGGGAGGGTGGTGAGACTGCTCAGCATGTTGGCTGGAGAGAGAGGCCACATCTGAGCAACAAAAGAGGCTCTCTT